>NC_056677.1:12889285-13230000 GCF_018350195.1 Panthera tigris | reverse complement strand
TCTTAAAGACAAGAACTAAAATTCTACACTCAAGCTACCTGCTTTGGCTTTTGCACAATAGATTGGCATTTATCAGTTGAACAAAGTGATTCAACAGATTTTATCAAGCACTGAGACTGTCTTTTGGAATGAGCAAAGATTATAGGTAGTGATGACATTTGATGACAATGATTTATCATGACTTTTGTAAACAAGGCCTTCTTTGGCAAGCCAGTGCCACAGCTTTTCAAGCTGTCCAACTGGCTGCACATGTGCAGGCACATATCTCAGGGTCAGGAATTCCTCAGGGTTGACACCTGCCTGGGGACAAAATGGGATCTAACACTTCAAGGGAAGCAGAAGGGAAGAGCACCAGGAGAGTGAACCACCCAGGTACAAAGGAAGCATCCTGTCAACCCCAAGAAGACAGTCACTAGGATGTAGGAGAAAAGTATAGGGAAAAAGAATGATAGAATCGACAGTAAGAACACTTACTGAGGGCTGATTGTGTGCCAGGCATTGACTTAAATGCCAGGAATCAATGAAATGAAGGAAACACGCGTGCACGCGCGCTCTTGACATTAGAACCAAACTAAAACGAAAAAGTGGCTCACATTAGAAAAGAAAATTCATTTTAGGATTCTGGCCCCGGTTTCTAGGCTCTGCATATCACAGAATTTTGTACAGCTACGGGCAGCAAAATCTCAGGTGAACACACATGCAACGCCAAGATTATATAAAGCTTTTACTGGTTCTGGCAATTCTGACTTATCTCAGCAGCCAAAGGATTCGCTTTTCAATTTGTTTATTGACATTTTTAGTACTTTTCAAACATAAAATTACAGGTTGGGGTTAGCTGGTATTTTTGTAAGTTTGTTCATTTTAGTTCATTCGATAGATCTTTTATTTTATACCACTCATGCATGCACAGGCACACATATACTCACTCATACACACATTTCCTTTCCAAAGAAACTAGTGCCTAGTGCCTTAATGAGAGAAACAGAGCAAGCCAGGACACCTCATGTAAGTGGAGCACCCGTGTATTATACACAAATCCTTGAAATGCTTTGGGAGGGAATGAACGAATGCAAGTTCAGTCTCAGATCACATTAGAGTTCTTGCTCTCCAACCTAAACCCAGACAGATCGGAACCCTCCAGCACAGAGTTAAACTCATACCAGAAATAGCACTTTCTGGGGGCACCTGGGTGCCTCAGTCAGTTAAGCATCTGACTCTTGATCTCAGCTCAGGTCTTAATCTCAGGATCATGAGTACAAGCCCCACGTTGGGCTCCATGCTGGGCATAGAGCCTACTTTAAAAAAAGAAAATAAAGAAATAGCACTTTTTGATGGGGTAATCAATCTGACTTCATTAGTTGGGTTTCTTTGTCAAACTCCTAGTAAAGACCCTATCCAACAGTACAACAAATGCTCCTCTCCCCTCCCTGACATTCTGGCAGCCTCTGAGAAAGCTGGCCCCTCTCAAATCAGCCTATACTACAGGGCACTGAAACTGAGGCTGGCATCCTCCCTGTTCATGACTGTTCTCCCCACAGCAAGGCCTCATGACAACCAGCATACTAAGCCCCACAGCTTCATCACAGCAAATGCAAGTGGATTCTTCGGCCCAACGAGCCAGAACCCAGCCCCAAATCCACTCTGCTACTGGTCCTACCGTGACCTAATGGACACATTATATTGACGAGACTAACCTCTTTCCATGACCAAATCCCTTTTTTTGCCCCAGCAATAAACGTCCATCCTCTTTCCCCTCTAGCTTAGCAAACACCCATCATTTAAGGGCTGGCCTTGCTCTCAACTGTCTGTCCTTGTCCTGCACCTTACCCTCAGGTACCCCCTGACAGTTCCCTGATACCCAAATCCCCAAACTTTCCCCGATTTTAGGTCTTTGGTCACTGAGCTGTGCCCCCCAGGAGGGACATCCCTAGGACCCAGGTGTATCTCCTATCTTGTACCTTGAATCACCTGTAGACACTGTTCCATCAGCCCGAATAGACTTTGCATTGCCTGATCTTATACAAACCACCATCCCCCCTAAACTGGCACCCCCAGCACAACGGATGAGCTGAGGTCTAGGTCCTGATTTCTTCCAAGACAATCTACCCCAAGAACAGTTCACTCTCACAAGCCATGCCTAGAGATCTGACAACTTAGACATATCTGACACAGAACAGTCCCTACACTCAAAAGGTTTACACTCTGTTATGGGCTGAAAGTTTGTGCCCCCTCCCAAGGTGAAACCCTACCCATCAAAGGGATGGTATTAGGAGATAGGGCCTTTGGGGGGTTATTAGGATTAGATGAAATCATGAGGGTGGAGACCCCATGAATGGGATTTGTACCCTTATAGAATCACAAGACAGCTTGCTTCACTCTCTGCCATGTGAGGACACAGTAAGAAGCCAGCTGACTGCAACCCAGAAGAGGGCCTTCACCAGAACCTGACCATGCTGGCACCCTGATATTGGACTTCCAGCCTTTAAAACTGTCAGAAATAAATTTCTGTCATTTATAAGCCACTCAGTTTATGGTATTTTGTTACAGCAGCCTGAGCTAAGATATGATCTGATTGGGGTGTGTGTATACAAGAAGTTTGAAAAAAAGGATCCACATTTCTCAAGCACCTACTACATAGTCTCCAAGCATGACACTTTTCTATGTGTTATTTTTAATACTTAAACTAATCCTACATAAATGGTTTTGCAGATAGGCACTTCAAGATTCACAATGGTTATTAGAGAAATTCTGAAAAATGAGAAATGACCCGAATTGAAAGATCTTGCTGCCCAACAACTCATATTACAAATGTCACATAACTGAATTCAGTGCACAAACAGGCAACCCCTTTATGTTCACTAAGATACCACTAAGTTACCGTTCATTCATTCATCCTGTTAGGTGGCACTCTGTGGCAGTCAATGCAGTCTCTCTGGGCCTACCAACTGAAAGACACACACTGTACCTTGACAACCAGAGATACATGCAAATTAGGGCCCACTTATCTTGTGGCCTTCCAAATGGCCATGGGCACACATCTGTGAGAAAGGGAGCAGGTGTAAAGGGTAAAGGCTCAGATTATTGTTTTCCACAAAACCTGTTTTCCACAAAGGAACAGATCACAAAGCTGATTTCATCATAACTGAGCTATAATTGAGTTAACCAGAGAACAGAATAGAAACCAATGCACATTTTGCCATTTTTCTTTCCGCTGCCCAACATCACAACACCTTGCCAATGTTTATAAAATTTTCTACCTGCCTTCAGCTAAATAAGTTAAAAATGTCGGATACTCACTTTCCTGATTTCTTCTCAATCAGGGAATGGGCACAAGACCTAAGCTTGGCTAGACACACCACAGGGCATTTGAATCAGTAACGAGTATGCAGAGGGGCAGAAAGAGTAGATCACTTGTTTTCTGAAAACAGAAGCAACGCCAGTTTCCAGGGGCGACAGAGGTGGCAAGCTCCACACCTCGGGTCCAGTCCAGGCAATGTGAAGTGTACCTGGAGGCATCCAATACTCAGTAGCTACAGTTCCAGCATCTTCACCAGACCAAATCTGTGGCATGATGAGGCTGTAGTTCTGCCAGTGCTGCCCCCTGTGCGCTTTTCAAGCCTTTCCCCCATCTTTTCTTAGGAAAATACTGAGCTACCTAATAAACCCTTTAATGTGTAAGTTACCCACAGGTAATTTCTGTTACTAACACGAGTATGTTACTACGAGTCCTGGGTGTCATAGAGAACAGATCAAAGGTGAGCCTTGATTGGCCCAGAGCACCCGAACTCAGCTCTATCTATTATCTATTGCTGCATAACAAACCACCCCAAAATTTTAGTCCTTAAAACATTTATTTCTAAGTTCATAATTTGGGGGCCAACAATTTGGGCTGAGCTCAGCTAGGCAATTATATTGATGTGGACCAGACTCTGCTGATGTCAGGTGGGGCTCATTTAGGCTTCCACAGTCAGCTATCAGGTTGAGTGGGTGCCTCTGCTCTCCTCCCCACAGCCTCTCATCCTCCAGCAGGTATGCCTGGGCTCTTCCACAAGGTGGCAGAAAGAACTCCCAAGCAGCAAGAACTGAAGGTGAAATGCTTCTTCAGAGCAAGGCTCCAAATTTGCACAAGGTTCCCTTCTGCATTCTATGGTTAAAGCAAGTCACAAGGCCAACCAAGACTCTAAGGATGGAGACACAGACTCCACATCTTGATTTTTTAAAAAAATGCACAGTCCTGGGGGACTTTGCAATCTACCATACCTGACTGATAAACAGCACAATAGGGAAGCTGTCACAACAGTGATAACTCTAGGGGTTTCCATTTATTACAACTGCTCATATCCAGAATCTGTGCTCTCACTACCATTTCCATCAAGCCACCACCAATGCCAGCCACTGAACCAACAATAGCTAACTAGAAGCAATAAACACATAGTGCTGAGTCTGCCAACTCCACAGCCTGTAAACAGTTGTGTAGAGGGCAGTCCTCTTGGGTCTCTCATACTGTAGGGCATGCTTAAGATCATGAACTGAAGTCCTGTGGCATCAGACACCAGCTCTCTGGCTTTGGGCCTTTCCTTCTACGAACCTGGCTTTCCTCCCCCAAAGCTCAAAATTAGCATTTTCTGCATATGAACAAATGGGTAGTTTGATCACTTCAAGCAGATGAGTTAAAATACCCCTATATTACAGAAAAACTTACTATAACTTCAAGAGAATCTAAAAAAGCTCTGCTCTGAATTTATTAGGATTTTGAAGAGGTTTAACCATATCCTCTTAAGTTGGCAAGAGCCACTTAAATTGGCAGACCCCACAAATGGAAACTCGATGTCTCCCTGACAACTGTTGAACTGAGACAGGAAAGGCTCCTATGAGAAGTCTCCATGGAAACCACCCAGTCCTTGCATCTACCATTTACCTTATTCTTTGGCTGGCATTCAAGCACATCAAATTAGCAATAAAAACGTAAGGAAGTTGGAAGGGCCTAGAGCAATGAAGACTGTCTATGTTTGGTACGGTGAGATTTTCCAGGAAAATGAAAGCATCAGTCCAAATGTCTCAGGACTCAGATTAAGAAGCCTCTGCATGCCCAACCCATTTTTTTAAATACTCTAAGAAGTTTTGAAACACAGTGTACTGGTTTCCCTAGGGCTGCCGTGACACAGTACCACAAGCTACATAGCTTAAAACAACAAAAAGTCATCATCTCACAGTTCTGGAGGCCAGAAGTCCAAAATTAAGGTATCGACAAGGTTACTTCCTTCGGAGAGCTCTAAGGGAAGATCCGTTCCATGCCTCTCTCCTACCACCTGGTAGCCCCAAGAGTTCCTTGGCCTGTAAATGCATCACTCCAGTCTTCATCTTCCCATGGCGTTCTCCTTGTGTGGCTTAGGAGCCCACCCTGTTCCAGTATGATTTCGTCTTAACTTGACTGCATCTGCAAAGACCTATTTCCAAATAAGGCCACATTCCAAGGTACGGGGGGTTAGGACCTCAACCTATCTTTTTGCAGGGACACAAATCAACCCATAACATATAGCTTTTGTATAAAGTATTTGATTTTATTAACAAGTGCTTGTTAAAGCAAACTGACAGTTCCATTTAATTTACGGCTCAATCAAAATAGATGGTTCATACTTGGTCACACTGCCACACCTAGCTACTGAAATCTGAGCAAACGCAACCTTTACTCTGAACAGTCATGTGCCCAGCTCAAAACTGGAGTTTCTACTGCAGAAGAGAAGAAGGGAGTGACTATCAGTGGACAAACAGAACTCTCCATCACATAGCAAAAGAGCAAAAAAAAAAAAATCATTCAGGAAAAACTAATCTAGTGTCCAGATATTCTGGCCCTTAGGTAAGAACACACTGCAAAAATGAGATCATAAAAGTTAACGGTGCTTGGAAATGACCTTGAAACTGAAATGGAGAAACTAGTATGTGTCTAAAAGAAAACCAGAGACAAAAGGCACACAAAGGGCATACAGAAAATAGATTCCTAAATTAGAAGCACTTGAGGAGAAAAGTCAATCATACACCTACATACAGGGACTCACATGGACCTATTTCAGAACAAAATTGGGTCAGAACTGTAGAACACCACCAAATACAAAAGTGCTACATTATTAATTATTTCTGATTCTTCTGACTCTGATCTTTGTAGATCCTACTGTATTTTTTTCTTCAATGCTTTTTTAAAAATTAAACTATTTTGAGATAATTGTAGATTCACACGCAGTTGTAAGAAATGATACAGAGAGGGGTGCCTGGGTGGCTCAGTCCGTTAAGCATCTGACTCCAGCTCAGGTGATGATCTCCCGGTTCGCAGGTTCGAGCCCCGTATCAGGCTCTGTGCTGACAGCGTGGAGCCTGCTTGGGATCCTCTCTCTCTCTGCCCCTTCCCTGCTCGCAGTCTCTCTAAATAAATAAACTTAAAAGATAAAAAATAAATAGAATCACATAGTATGTAGCCATTTGGAATTGGCTTTTTTTCACTCAGCATAATTCTCTAGACATCCAAGTTGTTGCATCCACAGTTCATTCTCTTTTATTGCTCAGTATTCCACAGTATGGGTGTAGCAGTATGTTTAACCATTTCCTCATTGAAGGACACCTGTGTCATTTCCAGTTATGGGCTATTAAGAATAAAGCTGCTATAAACATTTGTGAACAGCTTTTGGGGTAAACATAAATCTTCATTTCTCTGGGATAAATGCCCACGAATGCAATTACTGGGTCATCTGGTAGAGTGTTTTTAAGAAACTGCCAAATTGTTTTCCAGAGGGGCTATATCACTGTACATTCTCATCAGCAAGCTATGAATGATCTCGTTTCTCAACAGCCTCATCAGCATTTGGTGATGTCACTATTTTTTATTTTAGCCATTTTGCTAGGTATGCAGTGATAGCTTATAGTGGCTTTCATTTGCATTTCCTTAACAGCTAATGATGTTGAACATCTTTTCGTGTGTTTGTCATCTGTATATCTATCCTTTTCGGTGAAATGTCCCTTCATGTCTTCTGCCCATTTTCTAACTGGACTGTTTGGTTTCTTACTGTTTGAGTTTTGAGAGTTCTTTATATATTATAGGTAGTCCTTTGTCAGATATGTGATATGCAAATATTTTCTCCACTCTGTAGCTTGTCTCTTAAAGTCTTTCTCAGAGTAAAAATTGTTAATTTTGATGAAATCTAATTCATCATTTTTTTCCTTTCATGGATCATACCTTTGGTGTCAAGTCTAAAAACTCTTTGTCTAGCCCTACGTCTTGAACACTTTCTATGGGTTTTTTTTTATACTTTTATGTTTTATACTTAAGTTTGTGATCCATTTTATACTTAAGTTTGTGTGTGTGTATACACACACACACACACACACACACACACACATGTATGATGAGAAAAGGGATAAGTGGAGTTAAAGGTCCTTCCACTGTCCAGAAGAAAGATAAAGATAAAGATTAATGGTAATTTTTATCAAAGCATCCCCTAAGCACCTCCTCTCAGACTGAGGAAGTAGAAAAACCTTATCTCCCCTCATTTCATTGCTTTTCAATCAAATCAAAGTAAAATCACTTACCCACTAGCATCACTGGGCAGCAAGATACTACATGTCTATAATAAATCCCTCCTTAAAATATCTCTAAGAGTACTCGCCAGTGCCAAACCATCCATCTCCATGCTTTCACTGCCAGGATGACAACCATCCTGGTGTGCCTCAGGCTGAGGAGGTTCCCAGGATGTGGGACTTCCAGTGCTAAAACTGAGAAAGTCCAGGCCGGTCACCCTACTTCCAGCTCCAATGGCCCATACTCATGAAACGGACTGAGTGCGGCATGAGTAGCTCTTCTCTTTTCCATTCACTTTTAGTGAACAGGTCACCAAGTGAAACTCATTAAAATCAAGCACACAGGCTCACCTACAGATGCCATCTTTTAAATGCTCTTCAGATGAGGTTTTTGAAAGCACATAAACTCCTTGGCTCCTCAAAGGTACAGCATATCAAGAAGTTAGCTGAAACAGAACTCATGGATATTTTATCAGGCTCTGTTTCTGTTTTCTCACTTTCTAGACCCCAGTGTCCTACTAAAGAATACCAGTATGCAGCAGAGAAACAAAATCTATTTTAATCTAAGAGAATTGGGAAACTTCCAAAGAGCACTGACCTGAAAAATCTTGACACAGCAGAGGAAATCGATTTTCTACCAAAGCCATGCAGAGGATTAGACTCAGATTTAGGCCAATAAAAGATTTACATTCCTTCCAAGTCCCACTATAACATAATGCACAGATGAAAATATGCTCATGAGCTGACACAGCTAACACACATCACAAAGTCCAAAGTAGAAGTCAGCTCTTAAGATGTGAATCCCAAAGGTAAAAACACACACTATAGAAGTTGCATAAAATCTTCTGATGAACCATAACATAGTCTTTCAAATGAATTTTCATAATTACTTGGGGTTTTTTAATGTTTATCTTTGGGGGGACGCGCATATGCGCAAGCAGGGGAGGACCAGAGAGAGAGGAAGAGAGAGGATCCCAAGCAGGCTCTGCACTGTTAACGGAGAGCCTGATGAGGGGCTCAAACTTACAAACCAAACCGTGAGATCATGACCTGAGCAGAGGTCGGACGCTGAACTGACTGAGCCACCTGGGTGTCCCTAAATTTCCATAATTAGTTTTTATTCTCATCTTGGCCACTTTCCAAAATGATTGCCCACAAAATTTCAGGATCGAAAAACAGCACCAGCCATGCATTTATGATAATCAAAAAAATTTTTAAATTGATAATAGGTATCTTAAAATTACAAAAACCTCTAGCTTCCCACCTTTCAAATATTAGACAACTCCACCTGCATGCAGCACACATGCAGACTTGACGCGATGCCTCATTTTTATTATAACCTGTATAAGTAATAGGAAGATCTCCCCTACACAGCTACACTTAGAACCAAGAGTAGTGCTGGTGACCAGCTTGACCTTGATTGACCTGAGCACCTGCACTGGGCAGTGTAACACGAGATGGCAGTTCTGCCCATCAGGTGACCACCTATTCTGGTTACAGTGACAATTAAAATTAAAGCTGCCTTTCACAGTGCTCTTCACTTTTGCAAATTTTCTTCCAAATCCTTAATTTTTTTCAATCTTCCTATGTCTAAGAAAGAAAATGTGACACATAGGATGTCAAGTCAATAGATAAAGTCGAGGAAAGCTATCGCTGTGTAAATGAAGCATGACATCGGGACAGTAGGCGTCAAGATCAAAAGGGAGCGAGCCAGCCTCCATGCAGAATTGGTCACATCCAACTGAACACAATTTCGAAAGAAAAAGGAAAATACTTAAAGGAAGCGAAAAGCTCTAAACCAATGCAATCAACAGTGGTTAAAAGTGATGGGCTGATTCCTGAGGTGGAAACGTTTTTGATTTCATGGTTGCACGATTAGACACAGTAAATCCATATACCTCTGCTCCCAGTCAAAGCCGATCTTTTATTCCCCAAAGCCCAAACCAAATGAAATAAACAATAGTTAAACTGCTTGAGGACTCATTAATATCCTCAAGTTTCAGGAAAACCTAATTCAACCTTAGAGATGATAGAAAAACTCAGTTCTGAACTTTTTTCAACAAATCCCCTTTCCAAGAGCTACTAGAATTGATGGACACCAAACGTTAACTGGAAGGGGTTAGATACATGAAGGAGGAAAGGTTCCTGTGAGAAGTCTCCATGGAAACCACCCAGTCCTTGCATCTACAGTCTAGCTGATATTTTGGCTGTCATTCAAGCACACCAAATCAGCAATAAAAACATAAGGAAGTTGGAAAGGCTTTGGAAATGAAGAATTCAGTGTTTGGTACAGGGAGATTTTCCAGGGAAAAAAGAAAGCACCGGCAGTCTGAACATCTCAGGACTCAAGAGGCCACTGCTAGTTTAGCCCATTAAAAAAAGAATCCCCCAGAGGAGTGCACTTGTCATGATGAGCACCGGGTGATGTATAGAATTGCTGAATCACTATCCTGTACACCTGAAACTAACTGTACGCCATATGTTAACTGGAATTACAATAAAAACTTTTAAAAATTCCACAAATGAAGTATTTGCAGCATAGCTTTTATAGTAAATATTTGATTTTGCCCATTCACTAAATATTTATAAAAGTAAAATTTATACCTCCACTTAATTTGGGTCTTTTAAAGTTTGAAATTCTGGTTTGGAATTTTAAAATACGAAAAGGAAATACAACTCATAACTTTGCGACTATGGGAAATAAGGATCCTACACATGTAGTAACCAGCCTCCCAGATGGCCTTCCAGTGACCGCCATGCCCTAGTATTCATGATTCCCTTGCGTAGCCCTCTCCCACATTATTTCAGGCCTCTCTGTGTGACAGATGCCACTGAATGTGGCAGAAGTGATGATATGGGACCTCTGAGTCAAGGACAAAAAAGATACCATGACTTCTTAAAACAAAGGTGGTGGCAGGGCACCTGGCTGGCTCCATCAGTAGAGCATGTGACTCCTGATCTCAGAATTGTAGGTTCAAGTCCCATGTTGGGCATAGAGCTTACTTAAAAAAAAAAAAAAAAAAGATACTGTGATTTCTGTCTTGCTGTTTCTCTCCAATTCCTCACTCTGGGGAGGCCATCTTCTAGGTCATGAAGACACTCAAGCAGCCCCAAGGAGAGGCACAGGTGAGAAACTGAGGCCCTCTGCCAATAGCCATCACAGAAGATCTTCCATCTCTAATCAGGCCTTCGGATGATGGAGGCCTGGATGACAACTTGACTGCAACCTCAGAAGTGGATCATGAGCCAGAACCACCAGCTTAACTTCTGGATTCCTGAATCTCACAAACTGAGATAATAAATGTTTGTTGTTTTAAAGTGCTAAATTTGTAGGTGATTTATTACACAGCAATAGAAAGCTCATACGACACAAATTGTTATCATTCAGGCATTGCCTTTCTTTCCGTCGAAACCAATGCTACAGAGGTGGTATAGGACTGTGTAAGGGACAGGGCTCTGCAGGCATAAGTATCTGGGTCAAATCCCAGGGATTTAACCACGACTATCTACTGAATGCAGCCCATCATAGACCGGAAAACCTTTTCTTCTTAAACCTTTGTCATGGTAATATCTTATCCCCTGAAGACAAATTCTCAAATAAAAGTCAAAGTCGCCTGCAAAGTACTTTGCAGGACACAAACAAGAGCCAACAGAAAAGAATTCCCTTTTGACCTTTAATTTTTTTTTTTTTAAAGATTTTCGAAGAACGACACTTAACTAGGAAACTACTTTATCAAATTGTGGTCAGAATATTAAGGTATGATAACTCTTCTAATCTGCACTCTATTAGCAAAGAGGTTCTGTATTTTTTATGCCACGGACTCTTTGGCAGACTGGTGAAGCCTTATGGATCCCTTTTAGGAATGATATTTTAAATGCAAAAAACACAGGATTACAAGGGAAGCCAATTATATTGAAGTAGTTATTAAAATACTGCACTAATTTGTGATATAAAAATACATATGCTCCTTTATTATGGCATTAAGTATCAAGAATGAGCCGAAATTCTAGTAACTGGAAAAATTTTGAAGGAGTGATTAGCATAAATATTGCAAGGTATTTGCAACAGCTGTGATGCATTATGAGGCTGACTGACGACACAGTCACAGATGGGCCTGATAGCACCATGATTTGTTGCCCACATTAATTGATGAAAATGCTAAATATCCATTATATATTAGTCAAAATAAAGATGCACTTTTCTTCTTCATTCAAGGTCAAGGTCCCTTTGAATTCTATTCACAGTTCCCTCGGAGATCTAAGAATCTGTGTTTAAAAATGAGTAATAACCTAAGACGTGAATCCTTCCCAGAGGGAAGCAAATTTTAAGATGTATGCAGACACCATTTAGAATGTTTTCTTTATGAACTACATAGACACAAAGGGTTGTAGTTTTTGTGATTTTTTTATGCTGCCAATACCTTGTACGCAGCACATAAAAAAGCAAATATTAATAGATAAATAACATCTACACCTGGAATAAAAGTAACCCATGTTCACTTTTATCCTGGACATTCTCTTGACAGAAATCCTGTTGTTAGACTTGGCTGACTGCCTAGAATTTTACTTGGACTAGCCCTTCACCATGAGAGAGAAAGCAAATTTTATACTTCCCTCAGATTTATCCTCCGCCTACCTCCTACACTTTTTGAGACTGTTCTCAGATTTCTTAATCAATATTGAAGCAAGTAAAATCTCCTGTGGCTATGAATTTTGGCACGCTTAATGGTATCCATGGAAACGTCCTAATTGAAAACATTCAGTTCCCATTGGATCATCTCATCCCATGAAGCATTTAAGAGAATTTAAATCCTCCCACATATTTGACACCCCATAAAGAGTCTTACAGTGCTAGGTAATACACGTATGATAAGGGGGGAAACCTGTAATCTGAGCATACAAAATAATTCTAGGGACTTGCTTAGGGGCACTCAAAACTCTGACTAGGATGTGTTTGTATTAGCAAATTTAGCATTTTGTCTGTAATATAAACAGCACTCTGAAGTTAGGCAAAGATTATCAGAAATTTCCTTTTTTATCGCTTTAAAAACTGATCATTTAGGGGCGCCCAGCTGGCTCAGTTGGTAGAACACCAACTCCTGATCTCCAGGTCGTGAGTTTAAGCCCCACGTTGGGTGTAGAGATTACTGAAGAAAAAACTGACCTTTTTTTTTTTTAATTTATTTTAAGAGTGGGCGAGCAAGCAAGCAGGGCAGTGGCAGAGAGAAAGGGAGATAGAATTCCAAGCAGGCTCCACACCGTCAGTGCAGAGCCCGATGTGGGGCTGGATCCCACAAACTGTGGGATCATGACCTGAGACAAAATTGAGAGTCAGATGCTTAACCAACTGAGCCACCCAGGTACCCCAAAAAACTGACCTTTTATTAACTTAAGCAATAGAAGATAAAGTGGTAGAAGCTGGGAGGCCACTTGGATTCTCACCTTTCCTCATAATTCAGTCTCACATCTTACTAAGTGGCCCACAATTTCGAGTTAGAATCAACGTCGTTTTTCCTATTTTAAAGGTCCAGTGCTACAAATAAGTAGTACAGGATCATAAAAAGATCCAGCTCAACTATGCTCTTGCCCAAGGCACATCTGTTTTGTGTTAAAATCAGTACTAGGGTAAAGAGGGTAGAGAATTCGATGTTGCCATTAAGAAAAGCTATTTTATCTTTTCATACCTCTTCCTCCTTATGTGTAAAATGGAGGTGAAGAGGTCATGCCCCTCTTGTACCAAAAGCTTAGGAGGATTCCTGCAATTGAACCCAAGCCTTACCCTCACCAATTCTACATCCCAGTGACACTGCTCCTTCTAACGCTCTGGTGCTCACTCAGCATGAGTGGCTCAAGAAAAAAAAGAAAACACAAAGGCACAGAGAGAGCATGGATACCAGCCAAGGCTGACAGAGTTTCAATAACCTGGGATTAGAAAAGCTGTACAAATATATTTATTATCAAGATGTTTCAACTTGTTATTATTATCAGCTTACTTTTATGGAGTAAAAGGTCTTCTGTGCTCACACCAGATGGCCAGGAGAATGTTAGGAAATCATTTCCAAAGGATGTGCTCAGTAATCCAAAACAAGCCAAAAGTTGAACCTCCTGCTATTTGGACAATCCAACATCCACACAAAGAGCAGAGGAAATAAAGTGTTCCTTCTTTCATTCAAGTTTCTACCTTGATTGGGTTATAAATATGACAAAATAAAATAATATCACAATCCCAAGTATGTTTGCCAGTATCTTTTTTTTCTTTTTAAGTGTATTTATTTATTGAGAGAGAGAGAGAGAGAGAGCACACGCGCACAAATGTGAGCAGGGGAGGCACAAAGAGAGGGGGAGACAGAGAATCCCAAGCAGGCTCCATGTTGTCAGCACAGAGCCCAACTCGGGCAGGGCTCAATCTCATGAACTGTGAGATCACGACCTGAGCTCAATCAAGAGCCACCCAGGTGCCCCATGTTTGCCAATATCTAACTGAATTTAAAACGGAGGCTTTCGGGGCGCCTGGGTGGCTCAGTCGGTTAAGCGTCCGACCTCGGCTCAGGTCATGATCTCACGGCTCGTGGGTTCGAGCCCCGCGTCGGGCTCTGGGCTGACAGCTCAGAGTCTGGACCCTGCTTCGGATTCTGTGTCTCCCTCTGTCTGCCCCTCCACTGCTTGCACTCTGTCTCTTGCATCGTCTCAAAAATAAATAAACATTTAAAAAAAATTTTTAAATAAAATAAAACAGAGGCTTTCATTTTATCACCAGCCTGTAAGAAGTGCAACTACCCCGAGACCACCATGATGTGAGAAGCCTAAATCATGTGGAGAGGGCCTGGAGGATGAGATACCACATGGAGAGATAGGGCCACAGACACGGAGGAACCTTTCCGAAGAGTAAAGAGGCAATCTTGGAAGTGAAACCTGCAGTACCAGCCACCCACCCAATGGCATCTAGAGCCCAGTTGAGACCTTCTGAAATCCCTGACCAACAAAACTCTGAGAATGGTTTCTGTAAGCCACCAAGTTCTGGGGTTGGTTTTCAGGCAGCAATATAGAACCAGACAGTCCATCAATCCCCTCTTGGAATGAGCTTTGGTACTGCCAGACAAGTAACAGTGAGGTGGCCTGATCATTCTTCACACAGGAGTAGAAAATCAGTGAGGGTCCTTCCAGCTGGCGCAGACCTCAGAGGCACTCATCCTTAATCCTCAGGCAGAAGTATCTACAGCAGGGCACCTGGGTGGCTCAGTTGGTTAAGTGCCCGACTCTCCATTTCGGCTCAGGTCATGATCTCGTGGTTTCATGGGTTCTAGGCCCACATCAGGCTGTGCGCTGATGGTGCAGAGCCTGCTTGGGATTCTCTCCACCCCCCTCTTCCCCTCCCTTATTCACACTGTCTCTCTCTCAAGATAAATAAATAAACTTTTTAAAAAAATGTTTTAAGTTATCTACACCAAGAGGAGCGCCTGGGTGGCACAGTCCACTAAGCGTCTGACTCCTGGTCTCAGCTCAGGTCATAATCTCATGGGTTCATGAGAATGAGCCCTGCATCAGATTCTGCGTTGACAGTGCGGAGCCTGATTGGGATTTTCTCTCTCCCTCTCTCTGCCCCTCCCCTTATCTCTCTCTCAAAATAAATAAACTTAAAAAAAAAAAGTCATCTACAGCAAGAATGGGACTGCCTGACTTCTGCCCAATTCATCCCAATAGGAATCATTAAGGCCACAGGGACTCTAATGGTGAGGGGATACCTCATTCAATTTAAGATCTCCCATGAGCAGGAAGCTGAGGCAGGACTCTAAAGGAAGTGCTGACTCTTCAGAAAAATGACCACTTGCCTCTAGGAATCCTCCCCAACTGTGTGAACCACAGAGAAATCCAGTAAACGTTTGCAGGTACCTAATAATGAGTTATGGAATTTATCAATATGCTAATCTCAAGATCAAGACACAGGCTTGTCCTGGAGTCTCTCTTACATCTACAGCCCACACAATCCCAGGAATCTAACAGTCTCAAGGCCTTGTCAAATTTGTCAAGGAAATGAAACAGACACCCAACACCATACAGCAAAAGAATAGGTGGGTCATTTGGGCAATATTATTAAGTGAGTATTTTTAAATCTATAGCTGTTTCTTCAGTTCCAGCAAACTAGGACATGTGGCCATGCTATCTATATTCTACAGTGCTATTAAAATTAGTTATAATAAGGGGAGCCTGGGTGGCTCAGTCGGTTAAGTGTCTGACTTTGGCTCAGGTCATGATCTCACAGATGGTGAGTTCAAGTCCCCTGTCCGGCTCTGTGCTAACAGCCCAGAGCTTGGAGTCCACTTCAGGTTCTCTGTATCCCTCTCTCTCTGCCCCTCCCCCACTCATGCTCTGCCCCATGTCTGTGTCTCTGTCTCTCTCAAAAATAAACATTAAAAAAAATTAGTTATAGGGGTGCCTGGGTGGCTCAGTCGGTTAAGCGTCTGACTTCAGCTCAGGTCATGATCTCACAGTTCATGGGTTCAAGCCCCACATCAGGCTCTGTGCTGACAGCTCAGTGCCCGGAGCCTGATTCAGATTTTGTGTCTCCTTCTCTCTGCCCCTCCCCCACTGATGCTCTGTCTCTCTCAAAAACAAACATTAAACAAAATTTTTTTAGTTAGTGATAATAAATATTCCCAACACAGAATAATGACTGAGAGTGACTCCTCAAAGAACACTGACGAATGTTACTAAGAATAAGGAGCCCCCTTTACTCTGCAAAGCGTTTTACAGTTTCGTCCCAAAGCAGCCTTTGAAGTGAAGTTAGTTTTTTTATGTTCACTTTACAGACCAGAAAAAAGGACGCATGAAGACTGCAGTGAGAAAAAGTGCCTTTATGAACCCTGGGCCTCTAACACTGCTAGAATGTATCCCAATCTCTATGGATCTATACCTATCAAACCATGTACAAAAGCATAGATGATCAACTGGTAGATGGCCAAGACAGAAAACATAGGATGCGATTTAAACTCTGGTCTGCTATACTACAGGAATAATCTCATCTCTCCTTGCCCTTATCCAATCCAAAATACTTCAACCCCGGAGGTAAAAATTACCAAACCAATAATTATTTGTCAACTTTCAGAATAAAACTGCTCCCCTTATCAGGATTTAGAGTTACTATATATTAACTCATGCCAAAACACAGAAATTGCCCTATATTACATGGCAAATAATATTTTTATCATAGTCTTGATATGGGAGCAAAAGTTGAGTAATCTTATTCCAGATATAACAGAAAGCTGCTGTTTATACTAAATATTGTGATGACATATAAAATGAGGTTACCAGGAGCTAAGGGAGGGTGGAAATGGATAATTATTGTTTAAGAGGTACAGAGTTTCTGTTTGGGATGATGAAAAAGTTCTGGAAATGGAGAGTGGTGATGGTTGTACAACATTGCAAATGTACTTAATGCCAATGAATAGTACATTTAAAAATGGTTAAAATGGGGGGCGCCTGGGTGGCTCAGTCGGTTAAGCGTCCAACTTTGGCTCAGGTCATGATCTCGCGGTCCGTGAGTTCGAGCCCCGCATCGGGCTCTGTGCTGACAGCTCAGAGCCTGGAGCCTGTTTCAGATTCTGTGACTCCCTCTCTCTGACCCTTCCCCGTTCATGCTCTGTCTCTCTCTGTCTCAAAAATAAATAAACGTTAAAAAAATAAAAAATAAAAAACATTTTAAAAAATGGTTAAAATGGTAAATTTTATGTGTTTCACTACAATAAAAAAAATTTTAAGGAAAAAAATTGCCCGCATGAGGAACTATTCTGGATCAAAGGAGACTAAACAGTCATGAATGGGTAAATCATGCATTAACATTTCAATGGTACAAGATGACTCAAGAAAAAGAAGTTAAAAACTTGGTTTCATGTTATGTACACATCAATCTGAATGGTTTCGAAAGCCTTTTCAGTCATAACATTTCAATCTAAACACTGTTGTAAGAGGCTTCCTGGTATTGATCACTCTGATATTTCATATCTAAAAAACACTTCAAACTTAGACAATACTTAACCAAATGATAAAAATTTAAATTACCAGTGAGGGACAATGAGACATCACATGCCTCCTAATGCCTTCATTACCTGAGAAGGACCCACTGTTTATGCAGGATCCCAACAAATATACATAACCTTAATCTAAACATGAGCTGGTTAGTGGCTACCAGCCAAACCCAAATTTGGTGCATTCTACAAAATAGTGTCATGAAATGTCATTTTACAAAATGTGAACGTCACAGAAGACAAAGAAAAAGGCTTGCAGGAACTATTCCAGATCAAAGGAGACCAAAGAGTCATGACAAATAAATTCAATACATGATGCTGGGGGGGGATCCTGATTCAGGAAAAGACAAAAAGATTCCATGAAGAACTTACTGGGGACAAGTGAGGACACTGGAATACAGACTGCAGAATAAAGTGCTATACTGATATTAAACTTACTGAATTTGAGTAATTGTATGTGCTTATGTTCAGTTTTTAAATTTTATACACCAGTGGATGGGGCACCTGGGTGGCTCAGTCAGTTAAGTGCCCAACTTCACTCAGGTTGTGGTCTCACAGTTCGTGAGTTCGAGCCCCACGTTGGGCTCTGTGCTGACAGCTCACAGCCTGGAGCCTGCTTCGGATTCTGTGTTTCCCTCTCTCTGCCCCTCACCTGCTCACTTTTTCTCTCTCTCAAAAATAAATGCTACAAAAAAATTTTTAATAAATAAATTTGACACATCAGTGGAAAACTATTAGTAACATTATCTTCACTAGATACTGTAAGTCTAAAAAGAGAGAACTGTTCATAAATGCTGTAATCTAGTTACTGAAAGTGTTTCTCACAGGAGTATGAGATAGCAATTCTGCAACTACTTTATATGTATACTAGAATTAAACAAGTAAATATTCAAGCTTAAACTATTAAAGCATATAAGAGCATGATGTATGAAACTTCACCTCAAATGACTTCATACAGGTAGATGATAAATAAATGCATGAATGGATGGATATAAAATACATAAACATACATGGAGGGAGAGAAAGAAAATAAGGCAAATGCGGCAAATGTTAAGTAAATCCAGGTAAAGGTTTTATAGGATTTCTTGGTACTAGTCTCACAACTTGTCTATCAGTTTGAAATTACTTCAAAATAAAAAGTTTAACCTGGGTCCTTGAATTATTACATGACAGAAAACCACCTACACAACCAGAAATACCCACACTGGGAAGGAAAACTTCTGTTGTGTTAAGCCTCTGAAAGTTGGGGTACACAAATGCTGGTGTTACACTAATACAACAGGGCTTTAATGTTAACTGATCTTTGTTTCTTTGAGGGCTCAGCTTTATTTTACTTAATCAAATGTTTATCACAAATATTCTAGGAAATGATATGAAATGGATATGGATCCACCAATGAATACTAAAAATTAACAGGCAAAAGTTTGAGGAGAAATAGGATATTCATATAGTCTCAAACCATCTCCCCCAAGATACTTTAGCTATGAGGGATACCCAGCAGACAGTAACATAAGGGACCAAAGTAAATATCACCATTAATAAGACCTATCTGGCACAAAAAGAGACACTCAGATCAATGGAGCAGAATAGAGAACCCAGAAATGGACCCACAAATGAATGGCGACTAATCTTTGACAAAGCAGGAAAGAATATCCAATGGAATAAAGACAGTCACTTCAGCAAGTGGTGCTGGGAAAACTGAACAGCGACATGCAGAAGAATGAACCTGGACCACTTTCTTACACCATACACAAAAATAAACTCAAAATGTTTGAAAGACCTAAATGTAAGACAGGAAGCCATCAAAATCCTCTAGGAGAAAGCAGACAAAAACCTCTTTGATCTTGGCCACAGCAACTTCTTAACTCAACACGTCTCTGGAGGCAAGGGAAACAAAAGCAAAAATGAACTACTGGGACCTCATCAAAATAAAAAGATTCTGCACAACAAAGGAAACCATCAGCAAAACTAAAAGGCAACTGACGGAATGGGAGAAGATATTTGCAAACAACATATCAGATAAAGGGTTAATATCCAAAATCTATAAAGAATTTATCAAACTCAACACCCAAAAAACAAATAATCCAGTGAAGAAATGGGCAAAAGACATGAATATACACTTCTCCAAGGAAGACATCCAGATGGCCAACCGACACATGAAAAAATGCTCAACATCACTCATCATCAGGGAAATACAAATCAAAACCACAATGAGATACCACCTCATACCTGTCAGAATGGCTAACATGAACAACTCAGGCAACAACAGATGTTGGCAAAGATGCAAAGAAAGAGGATCTCTTTTGCACTGCTGGTGGGAAGGCAAACTGGTGAGCCACTCTAGAAAACAGTATGGATGGGGCGCCTGGGTGGCTCAGTCGGTTAAGTGGCCAACTTCAGCTCAGGTCATGATCTCTCAGTCCGTGAGTTCAAGCCCCGCGTTGGGCTCTGTGCTGACAGCTCAGAGCCTGGAGCCTGTTTCGGATTCTGTCTCCCTCTCTCTGACCCTCCCCTGTTCATGCTCTGTCTCTCCCTGTCTCAAAAATAAATAAAACATTAAAAAAAATTTTTTTTAAATAAAATACAAAAGAAAACAGTATGGAGGTTCCTCAAAAAATTAAAAATAGAACTACTGTATGACCCAGCAATTGCATTACTAGGTATTTACCCAAGGGATACAGGTGTGCTGTTTCGAAGGGGCACATGCACCCCAATGTTTATAGCAGCACTATCAACAATAACCAAAGGATGGAAAGAGCCCAAAGGTCCATCGATGGATGAATGGATAAAGAAGATGTGGTATATATATATGTATGTATATATATATGTGTGTGTGTGTGTATATATATAATATATGATGCAGTATTACTAAGCAATCAAAAGGAATGAAATCTTGCCATTTGCAACTACGTGGATGGAACTAGAGGGTATTATGTTAAGCAAAATTAGTCAGAGAAAGACAAATATCATATGACTTCACTCATATGAGGACCTTAAGACATAGAACAGATGAACACAAGGGAAGGGAAGCAAAAATAATGTAAAAACAGGGACGGGGACAAAACATAAAAGACTCTTAAATATAGAGAACAAACAGAGGGTTTCTGGAGGGGTTGTGGGAGGGGGGATGGGCTAAACGGGTAAGGGGCATTAAGGAATCTACTCCTGAAATCATTGTTGCACTATATGCTAACTAACTTGGATGTAAATTTTAAAAAATAATAAAAAAAAGATGTATCAACATTATGAACTCCATGATAGAATGCAATGAAAAGGATGAATTATTGTTTTTCTAGCAATCCTGCCAAAAATGCACAACTTTATTCCAATCATAAGAAAACATCAAACAAACCCAAATTAAAAACTATTCTACAAAATAGCTGATCAATACTCTTCAAAAGTGTCATGAAAGATTAAAAAGATTAGACAAGGCTAAGGAGACATAATTAAACGCAATATAGGATACTGAATAGTGTCCTAGAACAGAAATAGACCAGTGGAAAAATGATGAAATTTCAATAAGGTCTGTAGTGCAGTTAATAATAATGTAACGATGTTAATTTCCTGTTCTTGATCACTGTACTGATTATGTAAGATGTTAACATTTAGGTAGCAAGGTAAGGAATATAAGGGAACTCTTCTATTTTTGCATCTTTCTAAAAGTCATTTTCTGTAAGCTTATCTCTTGAGTGATTGAATGAATATTCCTACTAGATTGAACATACATGTTAAATTCCATTCCTACTCAAAATTCCACTAGAACAATAATACGGGGTTGTTGTTTTTTAAGTCTTAAACCTACAAAAACGAGAGAAAGGGAAAAAACAAAATTACAGTGGCTAGAAAACAGATGGACATATAGTGATAGCAGGAAGTGGAAACAAAGGAGGTCATTTCATACAACAGACTCTGGGAAAGGACCCAACTCCCTCTGAGATGTAAATAAAGCTAGAAGCAGGAAGATAACAGCATTTCAAACCTAAGACACCATTATTTAGGTAGTACTAAGAAAACACAGCCAAATAAGATAGGACACAATAGTATTACCACTTAGTGTTTATCTTAGAGCTCTTTTACACTTAGATTTTCATTTATCACTCACATATACATAGAAAGGTAAATAAGCAAAACTAGTTGTTCAAGGTTTTCCTAAAACTTCATATTCAGAACTGAACTTCTGTCAATCATTTTGACTAAGAGTGGTCATTGTCCATAGTTTTCCATAATGCTGTCCTCTGTGCTATCAACGCCATTTGGCGATGGAGAATTTCTTTTAAAAAATACACAAAAAGAAACTGGAACCATTAGTACTCAGCTCTGAATTTTGTAAAGCTAGACTATTTTTGACTACTATTTTCAATTTGCTGCTAAACACTGAGGGAGCATCCAATTACCAACTCTCTCACGACCTCCACCTTCCATCCATTTGGATCCTAAGAGTTAAGAGTGTGTCACTCTGCACTCCAGTATTGTTTCCCTAGCCACTAACACCCAATCTGACAGGTTTTTTTTTAACGTTTATTTATTTTTGAGACAGGGAGAGACAGAGTATGAACTGGGGAGGGTCAGAGAGAGGGAGACACAGAATCTGAAACAGGCTCCAGGCTCTGAGCTGTCAGCACAGAGCCCGACGCGGGGCTCGAACTCACGGACTGCGAGATCATGACCTGAGCCGAAGTCGGCCGCTTAACCGACTGAGCCACCCAGGCGCCCCTCAGTCTGACAGCTTTGATGCAATGTAAGAAACCATTAATTGTGAGATGTCCTAATTTTAAGTACAGGAGGGGGGAATATGTGCCTCAAAAATAAATAAAACAAATCAAGACAGTGCTGTACTAACACAATGATAGAAATGCAGATCAATGGAATAGAATGAGTAGTCCAAACACAATCCCTTATATTTATGTTCAACTGATTTTGGACAAGGGTTCCAAAACCATTCAATGGGGGGAAAAATGATGTTACAACAACTTTGCAACAAATGATACAAAGACAACTGGATATCCATATACAAAAGAATGGAGCTGAACCCCTACCTCACACCAAATACAAGAATTAACTCAAAGTGGATCAAAGACCTAAATTTTTTAAAAGGTTAACTATAAAACTCTTAGAACATAGGAGTAAATCTTTGTGATCTTAGATTAGGCAATGGTTTCTTAAATATGACCCCAAAAACATAAATGATGAAAGCAAAAAGTAAATAGATTACATCAAAATAAAAAAAAAAAAATCTATGCTTCAAAGGACACCATCAAGAAAGTGAAAAGACAACCCACAGAATGAGAGAAAAATTTTGCCAAGTCATTTATGTGATAGGGGACTTGTATAGAAAGAACTACTACAATTCAATATTTTATAAAGCCAAATAACCTAATCTAAAAATGGGCAAAGGATCTAAATAGACATTTCCCTGAAGAATTATAAAGGGCAAATAAGTACATGATAGCATCAACATCATTAGTCACCAGGGGAATACAAATTAAAACCACCATAAGATACCATTTCTTACCCACTAGGATGGCTATAATCGAAAAGACAGACACTAACAAATGTTGGTGAGGATGTGGAGAAATTGGAATTCTCATATATTGCTGATGGGAATGTAGAACGATGAAGCAGCTTTGGAAGAGTCTGGTAGTTCCTCAAAGGAACCAAGAGAAATAAAAGCATACATCCACATAAAAACTTGTACACAAATGTTCACAGCAGCATTATTCGTAATAAACAAAACGTAGAAACAACCCATATGTCCACCAACTAATGAATGGATAAATGAAATGTGGTATATACACACAACCAAATATTATTGAGCCATTAAAAGTACTGATACATGCTACAACATGAACACTGAAAACATTATGCTAAAAAAGCTAGTCACAGGGGGCTCCTGGGTGGCTCAGTCGGTTAAGCGGCCGACTTCGGCTCAGGTCATGATTTCACGCTCCGTGAGTTCAAGCCCCGCGTCGGGCTCTGTGCTGACAGCTCAGCGCCTGGAGCCTGTTTCGGATTCTGTGTCTCCCTCTCTCTGACCCTCCCCCGTTCATGCTCTGTCTCTCTCTGTCTCAAAAATAAATGTTAAAAAAAATTTTAAAAAAAAGCTAGTCACAGATGACCACATATTGTACCATTCCATTTATGTGAAATGTTCAGAACAGACAAAACCATACAGATAGAAAGTGGAGTTGTGGTTGCCTAGGGATAGGAGGACTGTAGCTGACTACTATTGGGTACCCTGTCTGGGGTTTCTTTTTGGGGTGATGAAAATATTCTGGAAATTTACAGTGAATACACTAAAAACTGAATTGTATATGTTAAACGGGTAAGTTGTATAGTATGTGAATTATATCTCAATAAAGCCATTAATTTTAAAAGTGAGAAAACAAGAGACAAAAGAGAAAACAAATTTAAAAAAATATAACTGTTGGGGCGCCTGGGTGGCGCAGTCGGTTAAGCGTCCGACTTCAGCCAGGTCACGATCTCGCGGTCCGTGAGTTCGAGCCCCGCGTCAGGCTCTGGGCTGATGGCTCGGAGCCTGGAGCCTGTTTCCGATTCTGTGTCTCCCTCTCTCTCTGCCCCTCCCCCGTTCATGCTCTGTCTCTCTCTGTCCCAAAAATAAATAAAAAACGTTGAAAAAAAATTAAAAAAAAAAAAAAAAATATAACTGCATGAGTGTTCCAAAGCTGATTATGTTAAGTATATCAAAATCCAACAGGATGTATGTAGAAAATGAAATCTTTATCGTATGTAGTATTTATTAAACTAGTGCAATCAGTTCAGATGGCTTAGTTAGGATTATTAACGTATCAATGTTTATATGGTGGCTGAAAAGCCCAATAGTAGAAAGCAATATAGTTAAAAGTAAATAGAAATGGGGGGATTATAATTACTGACCTAGCAAAGAAAATACATTAACTAGTAAAGTGATAAAATCCATTACCCTCATTTGGGAAGGATTAGGAGTATTTGTTACAATAAAAAACCAATATGGGTATAAAAAGAGCTGAAATTGAACATATGTGAGATATTCTATAGTACATGAAACTCGGCTTGTAAACACTGTAACATTTAGTAGAAAGGAGGAAAATATAATACCCAAAGAGAATTCAAATACATAAATTCAATCTGCTTTTATTACTCAGTGCAATCTCCCATTCTAGATGTAGAATAATATACAGTAGGGGTTGGCAAACTTTGTAAACACTTTAGGTTCTATGGGCTATAAACAGTCTCCGTTACAGCTATTCACCTTGGCCACTCTAGAGCAAAAGCACCCGAATATAATACAGAAACACACAAGTGTGGCTGTGTGCCAATAAAACTTTGTTTATGGAAGCTGAAATTTGAGTTTCAAATAATTTTCACATGTCATGAAATATTTTTTATTTTTGTCCAAACCATTTAAAAATGTAAAAACCATTCTTAGCTCATTGGCCGTACCAAAAAACAAAATGAAAAAAAAAAAATAGATGACAGGACAGATTTGGCCCACAGACTATTTTGCCATCCCCTGATAGAAGAATGCTTTTCAGTATCAGAAACATTGTACAACAAACTGACAAAAAAGGAGCAACCAAGTCTTACACTGCACAACAATACCTACCAGAAACAAAAAGGCACACTAATAAGTATGCCTCATCTGGAAAATAGTGACAAAAACCATTAAGAATATCTATGGTAATTAAGTTAATTACACACAAAAATTTCTAAGAATATAGTATTGGATGTCCAGAAAGAACTCAAAAACTATTTCCAATATTATTAGCAAAAAGATACTCATGCTGACTCAGAGAGAGAAGACAAAGGCAATGATTCCATTTCTGCAGTAGTACAACACAGATCAGAATTAACAGTGATTACATTTAGGTCTAAAATTCCCTGCCATGGTATTTTCTCAAGAAAATCAAAAATTCTTAAGACTAAATTTTATTTCAGCACCAGGAAGCTGTTATTTACATATAAGACAAGTTTCTAGAAGAGAAGTGAGAACGACAAAATATTTGAGACTTACTGCTCTAAAAAACTACCCAAAGAAGGGGCGCCTGGGTGGCTCAGTCGGCTGAACGCCCAACTTTGGCTCAGGTCATGATCTCACAGTTCAAGAGTTTGAGCCCAACGTCGGGCTCTGTGCTGACAGCTCAGAGACCAGAGCCTGCTATAGATTCTGTCTCCCTCTCTCTCTGCCCCTCCCCGCTCATGCTCGCTTGCTCTCTCTCTCTCTCTCTCAGAAACAAATAAACATTAAAAAATTTCAAAAAAAAAATTACCCAAAGGATTCCTCAAAGGAAAAATTAAGACTAGGGTCAAGATTCCATCCTTGGCTACACGTGTGAGGCCAATGCTAAAGCCAGCACCATGAAATGACCTTTACCAAGGATATGTTCCATCTTAGAACCCACAAAAAAAGTCAGTATTCGATAAACAGCTCAGGGCTCATCTATTGCACCTGACCACTTGCTACTTCTCAGTTTCTAAGTACAAGGCACTTTAGCAGAACCATGTGTTCAGGAACTGGAGAATTCTACTACTTGCCCCCAACCCAATCCTCTGTCACACACCCTGCAGCACCAACAGAAAGAGAAGCCATTTACTGATTACCATGAGAAGTACCTGCAAACACTGTATTTACTTGACCTGCAAAGGAAAGCTTCTAAGTCACAAACAGAGCAGCACTACCTGCCTTTTCCAGATAAAACTGCATTTTGAGACAGAAAAGCAAATCGATACTCATTTTGATTTCACAACCTTAAACAATGGAATGCTGACAAAGCACCCTGCTATACATTCACCCAACCACCTGTCACCAGCATCACCCTGAAATACAAAGGGCTATTTTTATGTAGTACACTACAGAGATAGATAATATCCTATTGCCATGGCAACAAGTTTTCCAGAAGATATGCTAGCCCATGAAGAATGCAAAAGAGAACAAAGCTATTTCTTTGCACTTGCCTTTACTTTGCATATATGAGGAAGATTCCAAGTTTTTTTTTAAGGCCTTGGTTTGCTCAATAGGGCCTTAGTAAGTCTGAGCAATGTACAAAGAAATCCTGAGTGGACACATATACACACATAGCTAAATCCCTACAGGAATCTTATCCTTCAGGGAAAGAAAATGCCAAACTAATGCCAGGTCACATCTCCAAATGTTGTAATATACTTTCTACTCCCCTGAATTCATCTCTGGTCCTAGGGCAACCTTTCCCACCATGTGCAGCTACCTCTTAGCAGAATCTCCAAGAGGGTCACTCTGTTTCTGTATTTTTTCCCGGTGCCCTGAACAAGAACAAACACAGCAACCCATGGAAATGTCTCACTCTGATCAAAAAGCACACACATGCCCACATCTGATATCCAAATGCAAAGAGACAACCCTACAGTCTTCAAGGCTTCCCTAAAGAAGTGGAAAGCAGCAGCTCAGACGGACCGGTCGCTCCTGTCCAGTCCCCTCTTGTCCCCGCTGGAAGTATGCACAACCAAGCCCAGCTTGGCACAAATGGACTTCCCTCACCTCCCCCACACCAGCCATGCCCCATTCTCCCTAGGATCTAGGGCAGTCATTCCCAGTCCAGCTTGTAGCCCATGCCGGCTTTTCCTCCATTTATCCCCCAGAGCCACAACCCTTCTTCATCCACCAGACCAGGAGGCTGGTCTCTATAAGCTTCAACACCAAGGCTTCCCTGCCTCTGGCTCCCACTTGGGCACTGTAGCACATCAGACAGCTGGAGACAGAGTTAGTTATTTGTCCCTCAGCCCACCAGCTGCACGCCCCCTCCCACCCGGGGCCATAGTTCTGGCAATGGTTGCATTCTTCTGGACTACTGTTCCTTTAGAGGAACCACACCTTTCACAGCTCCAGCAACAACATTCCATTCCTTGGCCCCTTCTGATCTAGAGACATGGTTCCTGCTGCTGCTAACCTCTCCATGCCTCCACGTTCCTATATTCAGTAAAACCCTCTGAGCATCCCATTTCCTTCAGGGCCCTGAACAATACATAGCCTTACCCCAATTTCTGTTGGCTTCCTTGGCTTCGAAGTTTAATCGGACTTGACCCTAGACTGTGCCATGCTCTGCTTTACAATACTGAAGCTCCTTAGAAGTCCAAATCCCCTATTCACATCCATAGACTCACCCCTTTAAATTCCAACATTTACACAGAATTGCTGTGAAAGCCATAGCCTCTCCATTGAGACATCATCAGGAAACCTCCCTTCTTTAATGTTTCTTTAGAGAGAACGTGCATGCACATGGGGGAGGAACAGAGAGAAAGGGAGAGAGAAAATCCTAAGCAGGCTCCTCACTGTCAGCACAGAGCCCGACTCGATTTCTCAAACCATGAGATCATGACCTGAGCTGAAATCAAGAGTTGGACGCTTAAGCGACTGAGCCACCCAGGCCCCCCTCCCTTTCTTTTTTAATTTGTCTCTTCAATAAAGACTGAATTTCAACACAAATAATTATGAAAAGTATTACCAGAAGTCACTTATCTTTGTGATCATGGGCAAGTTACTGAATCTCTGCGCCTCTATTTTGTTTTCTTCAAACTGGAGGCTGATAATACCTATCTTGTGGCTTGCTTGTGAGAAACAAGATGAGCATTCTACACGTTATAGAACAAGGTGAATTACATGGTAATCAGTAAATAAATGGTAGTGCCTACTATAATTATTATCACATATCTACAACCAGAGTAAATTTTGCCCCAAGGGACATTTGTCACTATCTGGGAACATGTTTGGTTGTAACAACTAGGGGAAGGGCAGATACTGGCATCTACTGGGTAGAGACCAAGGATGTTGCTGGACATTCTATAATGCACAGGACAGCCCCCACAGCAAAGAATAATCTGGCCCAAAGTGTCAACAGTGCCAAAGTGGAGAAACCTTGATATAGAACAAAGAATAAAGTAAAACAATCTAAGACATCCACATGTTAAATTTCATGCATTTTGCTTCCAGTGTCATCTCTCAGTAATAGGACTCTGAATTTACCAGAGTGCATAGCAAGGAAAAGAATTAAAACATTTTAAGACAATTTTACAGGAATCCTAAAAAAAACAAAAAAAAAAAAAAACAAAAAACAAAAAAACAAAAAAAAGCAAGCACACCAAACATCTGCAGGGGCAAAAACCTGTTCGTGTACAACATCATCTATTTTTCATAAGGCTGACCCTGAACTAAGGGATAAAAAAAGAAATTTTTGCATTACATATGTTCTTCTGAAGGCATCAGGGCAAACATTACACATTTAAGAAAGCCTGCTTTAAAAAAAAAAATTCTTAATTGCTGGCATTTATGGGATTTTCTTCAATTAGTCAGGAAATTAACACAGGTGAAACATTTAATTACCCCCCGGAGGCTGAACAAAGTTATTTTTCTGTAAACCAAGAGCAAAGTGTTACAAATGAATTAAGTCAAAGCAAATGTTTACTACTAACCTAATATTAACAGCTTCTCCTGGTCCCGAATTAAATTATGAGGAAAGCTGAGTTTCTCCAGTCTGTTAAAATCACTTTTCCTCTCAGGTTCATGTTCTAGCCAGTCTCTGAAGTAGAGATAATAGTGGTAAATAACACAGACCCAAAAGCCAGCTGCCATGTGCTTCACAGGGGCTCCCTGGAATGAAGTGGAGTTGAGTGGGCCAGATAGAAAGGTCAGGAGCAGAGAGAGGGGAGCAGGGACTGCAGGGTGAGGGCCTAGAGGAAGCAGCTGAGCATTCATTCTCTCTGGGCTTCCTTCCCCCTGGCAGGGCTGCCTGGAGGGGGAGGGACCACCGCAGCCTTATGGAATCTCATTCCAGACCCAAACTTGCCAGCAGTGCTGCTGCCATTCTGACTCTGGAAACAATGAACTATGAAGAACTGAAATTCCTAGTGCAGACACCTCGCAACTCTTCTGAGCAAGGCTTCTTAATCGTTTTTTATGCCCCTACCCTTGGGTGGTCTGCATGGACCTCTTCTCAGAATGTTTTTAAATGCATAAAGTTAAACACTTAAAATAGATAGGATATAAAAGAAATATCCCGAAATTTAGCTATCAAAATATTAAAAAGCAAGCTTGTGGTAGTAATGCATGGGTTTAAATATGCATTACTACCTGTGATAACTGTAGTATGATAAAAAAAAAAAAAAAAGCCTATTTCTACAGGTGATGAAATCACAGGTACGACTACAACTGTGGTTTGTTGCCTGCACACACAATAGAAGGAAATGCCTGGTTTCAGTTAGGGGTTGGTACAAATAAAAATGTATACCTTTCCACATCTAAATCCACAGACCCCTGAAATGGGCCCAGGCCTGCTTTCGTGTATTCCAGGCAGGAGTGGGCATGCAGGGCGTTCATACGTGCTTTTTGGCTTTTTTTCCTGCCTCCTACTAGTTTAGAGGAAAAACAAATTGCCTAAAGACTAAAACTGACAATACATGACAAGGTAATATATTTGCCAGTTCTACTTGGCATAAGAAAATGAATTATGCATGTTTTTTAAAAAGATAAAGAAATTTTAAATGACTGGTTGGGCAAAAACATCCATATTTTCAGGCCCCCAAAAGCTGAACAGAGTAATTTTCTGCTTCAGAAAACTCTGGAAGGCAAGTGAGGTACAAAATTCCTAAGGTGACACATACCCCCAATAATTCTCACTTCCTGGTATCTATGCTTTTGAATTATCCTCTCCCCTTCAGTGTAGACAAAACCTGTGACTTGCTTCTAAACAAGAAACAAAAGTTGTCCACCAAAAGGCAATGAGGGATCACACTCCTCTAAGCCAACTGGAGAGACTCTCCTTAAAGAAGCCAACAGCCATATTATGAATTGCCTGTGGAAAGAGTCATGTGACAGGGAACTGCAGGCGGCCTCTGGTAGTTGAAAGCTTCAGTCCTAAAATCACAAGGAACTGAATTCTACTAACAACTACATGAGCTTGGAAGATGTCCCCGAGCTCCACAAAGGAATGCCACCCAGTCAATGCCTTCATTTCAGCATGTGAAATCCTGAGCTGAGGACCCAATTAAGCCATGTCAGGACTCCTGACCAAAAGAAACAATGAGATAATAAATATGTGTTGTTTTAAGGTGCAATTCAAATTTATGCAAGGTCATTATAGAGCAATAGATAATTAATGCAGTAACCAATAGAGAGGATGACCAACCATCCCAATTTGGCTGCGACAGTCCAGCTTTGAAAACAGAGAGTCCCATGCCCCAGGAAACCCCTCAGTCCTGAGCAACCCAAGCTGGTTAGTTGCTGCTACGATCTGAATGTGTGTCCCCCACAAAATACATATATTGAAATCCTAATGCCCAATGTGATGGTATTAGGAGGTAGGGCCTTTGGGAGGTGCTTAGCTCATAAGGGTAGAGCCCTCATGAATGGGATTTAATGACTTATCAAAGAGGCTCCAGAGAGATCCCTACCCCTTTCCACCATGCGAGGACACTGCAAGAAGGTGCCAGCCATGAACCAGGAAAGGGACCCCTCACCAGAAAGCAAACATGCTGGCACCTTGATCTTGGACTACCAGCCTCCAGAACTTTGGGCAACAAATTTCTGTGGTTTATAAACCACCCAATCCGTAGTATTTGTTTTGTTTTTTGCTTTTTTAAGATAAAGTCATATTTATTATAATAGTGTATGACATGTTGCAATCATATATGTTAGATGTTATTTCCCTCCTAGCAGTTTTGTTAAATAGCAGGCAGAGAAAACAAAACTGATCAACTGGTAACAGAGCTTTAAGTGAACAAGGTCTTGGATCACGCTATGTAAGCAATTCCATCTTCAGTTACAGATTTTTCATAGTTCTATAGTTTGTGTGATACTTGTTATAGCAGCCTAAATGGACTTAGTTGTCCACCAAAAGACCATGTACTCAAGAAAAGAATGATGTAGGGGCCCCTGGGGGGCTCAGTTGGTTAAGCGTCCAACTTCAGCTCAGGTCATGATCAGTTCATGAGTTAGAGCCCTGGATTGGGCTCTCTGCTGTCAGCACAGAGCCTGCTTCAGATTTTCCGCCCCCACCCCCTCTCTGCCCCTTCCCAGCTAGTGCTCTCTCTCTCTCTCAAAAATAAACAAACATTTAAAAAAAACTTAAAATCAAATCTTGAAAAAAAAAAAGGAAAAAAAGAACAGAATGATATAAATATAAAACCCTAGATACTTGCCTTTGCGAAACAATGAGAAATTTTGAAAAAAATCTGGAAAGGAGCCAAACCCTCTTTAAAAAGTTACTGACAATTAACGAAACAACTCAACATTTCCTGACGACCAATTTTCTATACCCTTAAAGTAGGACAGTCCCCAGTTATGCATGTGAAACTAGGCCAATATTCAAATCCATCTTACATTATTTTTTAAGTAATCTCTAACCCAACTCGAGGCTTGAACTCACAACCTCACCATCAAGAATCTCACGCTCCACCAACAGAACCAGCCCAGGCACCCCCATCTTGTATTTCTAGTCTTCACTTTGCTGCCTTTTCAATCTCCCTGTTGGTTTGTCCAATTATTCTAAATCAGTCTCAAACACGTTCTCTGCCACTAGCTCGATTGTATGGAACCATCATTCAGTCTTGCCATTTGACCAAAGACCACATATACCTTTTCTGCCCATATTAAACCTCTCCATGTTCCCTTCACCTGACCACTCCCAGGTTCCTACTTTAAAGATAAACACTATGAGGGGTACCTGGGTGGCTCAGTTGGCTGAACGTCCGTCCAACTCTTGATTTCAGCTCAGGTCATGATCTCACAGTTTATGAGTTCAAGCCCCGAGTCAGGCTCTGTGCAGACAGCACAGAGCCTGCTTGGGATTCTCTCTCTCTCTCTCTCTCTCTCTCTGCCCCTCCCCCACTCATGCGCGCACATGCGCACGCACACACACACACTCAAAATAAACAAACGATTTTTAAAAATAAAATAAAATTGAGGCACCTGGGTGCCTAGATGGCTCAGTCAGTTGGGTGGCCAACACAGCTCAGATCATGATCTCACCGTTCATGAGTTCGAGGCCCACGTCTGGCCCTGTGCTGACAGCTCACACCCTGGAGCCCGTTTCAGATTCTGTGTCTCCCTCTCTCTTGGTCCCTCCCCTGCTCGCTCGTGTTCTCTCTCTCTCAAAAATAAACATTAAAAACAATGGAGCCTGGGTGGCTCAGTCAGTTAAGCGTCTGACTTTGGCTCAGGTCATGATCTCATGGCTCCTGAGTTCAAGCCCCGCGTCCGGTTCTCTGCTGACAGCTCAGAGCCTGGAGCCTGCTTCGGATTCTGTGTCTCGCTTTCTCTCTCTGTCCCTCCCCCAGTCACGCTCTGTCTCTCTCAAAAACAAACAAACATTAAAAAAATTTAAGAATATCAGTGTGTAGAGGGACCTGGGTGGCTCAGTCGGTTAAGTGTCCGACTTCAGCTCAGGTCATGATCTCACAGTCTGTGAGTTCAAGCCCCTCATTGGGCTCTGTGCGGACAGCTCAGAGCCTGAATCCTGCTTCAGATTCTGTGTCTCCCTCTCTCTCTGCCCCTCCCCTGCTCATGCTCTGTCTCTCTCTGTCTCAAAAATAAATAAAAACATTTTTTAAAATTTTTTAAAAAAGAATATCAGTGTGTATTTCACTGCCTATAAAGAAGCTTTTGATATTTGTATGCATTTAGTACAGTCCCCAAGTCATGTGCCATTCTATAGAAATTAAAATGCCACCTATTTTCCTTAGGCATAAAGGCCTCTACAGCACCATAATGATGAGTCATTGTAAGAATAAGTAATGAAGATTTTTAAAAAGGACACATAAACGAACTAGAGCTATATGTGTCCACAAAGATGAATCCCAAAAACCTAACAATGAGAGGAAAAGCGAGTTGCAGAAGGTTACAGAGTACGATGCTCCTAATTTTAAGTTGAAAAGCCATACAAAATATATTGTTTTAGTGACATACATACACACACACTATACACACACACGATATATACACATATAATAAAAGTATTAACATTTTTTTCAATTCATGCACACCAAATTCAGGACAACAGTAACCTCTGGGGCTGGGAGGGAGGAGAATGGGACCTGAGAAGGAGGTCACAGGAAACCTTCACACTAAATGAACTATTTTACTGATTTGTTGGGTAATCCTCTAAATTTTGCACTCTTCAAGTATTTTTTTAGAAAAGAGTCAACAAGCAACTATAATGCAAATGTCCCTCTTTTAACGAAACAATGGTTTGGCTCTGGAACTTCCTATATCTGCTGGCATTCTTTCTTTTTTACAAAAAAAGAATTACTATCTCAAACAGCATACATTCTTAGTTACTGTTTTAGTGTTCTGGCCTCTATCCCCTTCCAGTGTATGTTACAAAGGGATATGATATAAAGATGCAAAAATAGAAAACTGCTTTATTAGCATTTTTAAAAAATAGTTCTAGCAAATAGTCTAACAATGGGGAAAAGTTCATAAGAATTTGTCTTTTACCCTACAGTTTTCTTTAATGATTAAACAGTTGCTTCAATGAATTACAAGACAACCTTTAAATACGACTTCTTCCCAAAGCTGAGTCCATGCCCAGGAATTTTTTAAAAATCCCCTACTTCTAACAGCTTTATTTTACTTGTTTACCTCAATCAAAGCTGCTTAAATAATCAGACATTATTTATTGGCTTTTTTTCCAATGCAATGATTTCCCCTGGTATTACAGAATCAGCAGTGTTTTATGCCTAAGAGTTAACTATCAAGTCAGAGAAAGATAAATACCATATAATCTCATTTACATGTGGAATCTAAAACCAAGCAAACAAACCTGAATTCATAAATACAGAAGATGGGGGGAGGGGGTGGTGAAAGTGATCAAAAGGTACAAACTTCCAGTTATAAAACAAGTCATGGGGATGTAATGTACAAAATGGTGACTATAAATAATATGATATTGTATATTTGAAAGTTGCTAAGAGAGCATGTCATAAAAATTCTGATCACACACAAAAAAAATTTATAACTATGTGTGGTGACAGATCTAGATTTACTGTGGTGATCATTTCACAAAATATAAAAATATCGAATCATATTGTATACCTGAAACTTGCATTTTTATATAATAGATATTTAATATATAATGTTACATGTTCATTATATCCCAATTTAAAAAATAGACTATTTCAAAACAAAAGAGTTAACTATCATTAAAATGAAAACAAATTATGACTACTTCAAATATGCACAGCATTCCCCGAGACTAACACATTATACTAACAGAAAGATATAAGCCTATATAGGGGTGCCTGGGTGGCTCAGTCAGTTGAGTGTCTGACTTCCAGCCCAGGTCATGATCTCACGGTTCATGGGTTCAAGCCCCTCATTAGGCTCTGTGTTGACAGCTCAGAGCCTGGACCCTGCTTTGGGTTCTGTGTCTCCCTCTCTGCCCCCCCCCCCACCCCGCTCATACTCTGTCTCTGTCTCTCTCCCTCTCAAAAATACAGTAAACATTTAAAAATTGTTATAAATAAGTCTGTATAGTTTATTGAAGTCTATATATAGTTTATATAAGTTTATGTAAGTCTGTATAGTTTACATAAGTCTATATAGTTTAAATTCATCAAATACAATACTTGCTAGTTAAGGTAGATATTTTATTCCTAAAGGTTATATTTCCTTTTTTCTTTTTTTTTTTTTTTTTTTTTTTTGAAAGAGAGAACATGTGCGAGTGGAGGAGAGGGGCAGAAGAACAGGGGGAGAGAGAATCACAAGCAGGCTCCATGCCCAGTGCAGAGTCCAATGCACAGAGCCCAAGGCAGGGCTTGATCTCAGGACCCCAAGATCACAACCTGAGCTGAAATCAAGAGATGGACACTTAACTGACTAAACCACCCGGATGCCCCTCTTTTTTTTTTTTAGGTCAACTCTACACCCAATGTGGGGCTTGAACTCATCACCCCTAGATCAAGTCACATGCTCTACCAACTGAGCCAGCCAAGTGCCCCTCTAAAGGTTATATTTTAAAATGTCTCATAATCAAATAAACTGAAGAATAAAAAACATTTACGTTGGAATGTAAATTCCATGAAGACAGGGATTTGTGTTTGATTCATTGCTGTAACCTCAGAACCAAGAACTGTGAAGTTATGTGCAATCGATACTCAAATACATGTCAAACCTAAACCTGATTCCCACCACACTACCCTATACCTTCTAGTAAAATGCTGGCCTTTCAATACCAATAAAATACTTCCCAAGTGAGAAACCAATCACTCTAACATTTGTAGTTCTTTGTCTTAAAAACTGTTACTCAGATAGCCATATTTTCTTTTTCTAATTTTAAACGGTTTTGTTCTAACATTTTTCAACTAGTATTGGAATCTGGCTTCTAAAATAAATCAGCACATGAATACAAATACTCTAAGGGTACCTGGGTGGCTCAGTTAAGCGTCCGACTTCATCTCAGGTCATGATCTCGCCATTTGTGAGTTGGAGCCCTGCATCGGGCTCTGTGCTGACAGCTCAGGGCCTGGAGCCTGCTTCGGATTCTGTGTATCTCTCTCTGCCCCTCCCCCACTCATGCTCTGTCTTTGTCTCTCCTTCAAAAATAAATAAACATTTTTTTAAAAATTTAATAATACTCTAAAAGTAAAGACCAAAAGGCCTTTTTTTAAAATAGACTACTATAATGCATTAAAATATAATTCAAGGGGCACCTGGGTGGCTCAGTCGGTTGAGCGTCCGACTTCAGCTCAGGTCACTATCTCGCGGTCGGCGAGTTCAAGCCCCGCGTTGGGCTCTGGGCTGATGGCTCAGAGCCTGGAGCCTGCTTCCGATTCTGTGTCTCCCTCTCTCTCTGCCCCTCCCCCGTTCATGCTCTGTCTCTCTCTGTCTCAAAAATAAATAAACGTTAAAAAAAATTTTTTTTTAAATAAATAAATAAAATAAAATAAAATATAATTCAAGATGGCAAATAAGCATATGACATGATGCTCAACATCAGGTCATTAGGGAATTGCAAATTAAAACAACAATGAGATATCACGGCATTCCTACGGTCAAAATCAAAACCACTGATATCATGAAATGCTGGTGAGAATGTGGAGAAACATGAACTCTCATTCATTGCTGGGAGGAATTGCAAAATGGTACAGCCATTTCAGAAGATGGTTTGGCAGGTTCCCAAAAAACTAAAGATACTCTTACTGTATGATCCAGCAATCACACTCCTTGGTAATTACCCAAAGGAATTCAAAACTTGAAGTCCACACAAAAACCTGCACACAGATATTTATACCAAGTTGATCCATAACTGCCAAAACTTGAAAGCAACTAAGACATCTTCCAGTTGATGAATGGATAAACTGTGGTACATCCAGACAATGGAGTATTTATTCAGTACTAAAAAGAAATGAGCCATCAGGCTATGAAAAGACATGGAGGAATCTTAAATGCATATTATTAATGAAAGAGGCCAATCTGAAAAAATTACATACTGTGTTTTTCCAACTATATGACATTCTGAAAAATGTAAAACTATGGAGACAGTAAAAGTACCAGTGGCTGCCTAGGGTTGGGCATAAAAGGAAGGGATGACTAGGCAGAGCAAAGAGGATTTTTAGGGCAGTGAAACTATTCTGTACACACTCATGTCATTATACATTTGTCCAAACCCATACTATGTTCAACACCACAAGTGAACCATAATGTAAACTATGGACTCTAGTTGATTATTGATATGTCAATGTAGGCTCACCAACGGTAACAAATGTACTACTCTGGAGGGGAGTATTCCTAATGGGGGAGGCAGTATGTGTGTGTGGCCAGGGTGTATATGGAAACACTATGTACCTTTCCCTCAATTTTGCTATGAAACTAAAACCGTTCTAAAAAATTAAGTCTTAATAAATATATATTTTTAGTAATTTTTTTATGTTTATTTATTTTTGAGAGATAGAGAATGCAAGTGGGGTAGGGGCAGAGAGAGAGGAAGACAGAGAATCCAAAGCAGGTCCCCATACTGCCAGCACAAAATCCAACATGGGGCTCGAACCTGCAAACCGGGAGATCATGACCTGAGCTGAAGTCAGATGCTCAACCGACTGAGTCACCCAGGCACCCCAATAAATAAATAAATAAATAAATAAATATATATATATATATGTTTTTTTTTTTTTTTAACACAGAATGTACAACACCCAGAGCGAACCTTAATGCAAACGATGGACTTTGGGCAATAATGGTATCTCAATGTCGATTGTAACAAACATACCAACCTGGTGAGGGATGTTGATAATGGGGGAGGCTGTGCACGTGTGCTAGAAGGTGATATATGGGAATTCTCTGTGCCTTCCCCCCACAATTTTGCTGTGAACCTAAAACTGCTCTGAAAAAAATTAATTTATATATATATATATATTTCAACAGAAAAAAAAATCCCTAAGATAACTCACTTCCATGACAAGTAACAGGTATAGTTTATTTTTACTTTACAAAATTAAGTATTTAAAAAAAATTTAACACTTATTTTTGAGACACAGAGAGAGACAGAGTGTGAGCAGGGGAGGGGCAAAGAGAGGGGGAGACACAGAATAGGAAACAGGCTCCAGGCTCTGAGCTATCAGCACGGAGCCCAACGTGGGGCTCAAACTCAAGAACTGTGAGATCGTGACCTGAGCTGAAGTTGGACAATTAACCGACTAAGCCACCCAGGCACCCAGTAAAAAATTAAGTATTTCTGAAAAACACTTACTCCGGGTAAGACTTACGCCCTGCCTGAAACATTATGGCAATTTTTTTAAGTTTATTTATTTTGAGAGAAAGAAGGAAAAAAAAAAAAACACTAGGCAGGGAGGGGCACAGAGAGGGAGAGACAGAATCCCAAGCAGGCTTCGAGCCATCAGTGCAGAAACTGACATGGGGCTTGAACTCAGGAACCCATGAGATCATGACCTGAGATGAAATCAAGAGTCAGATGCTTAACCGCTTATCCAACTGAGCTACCCAGGCGCCCTTCATTATGGTAATCTTAATTGTATGCTTATTAAAAAAATAATAATCTGGCTGTTACCATAGAAACTACCAGGGATGGTAGCGCCATGATTTGAGCAGTTATACCTGTTGGTCCACTTAATTCTGAACTTACAAGTTCCTGTTTAAGGGAAAGGCTAAAAACGTCCACATTTGTTTTAAAGAATGGCTAATACACTCATGGGGAAATGCAAATTGAGTTAAATGGAGCACACACGAGCGCACACACACATCAAGATATGACATGCCATGCCACACCCCACCCCACCCCACCAAAATGGTTGGTAAAAATTAGGTGGCTACTGGCTGCTAGCTTTGTTTGAATCTCTCTGATTACATTTCCCTGTCCAGGATGCCTTTGATGTTAATTTTCACCTGTATGAAGAATACTGGATAATTGCAATTGTTAGGTTAATGGGGAAGATGTATTTTGTTTTGCTGAGCTGAATAAGAGAGCTTAAAGCTCTGAGAAATTACTGCAAGAAAACTTCTAGGCCTCTCCCCCTTTGCCAATATCTGAAACAGTCTTCTGCAAGCAGAAGACATCAAGAATATAACCTCATGGGGCGCCTGGGTGGCTCAGTCAGATAAATATCTGACTTCAGCTCGGGTCATGATCTCACGGTTCGTGGGTTCAAGCCCCACATCGGTCTCTGTGCTGACACTTCAGAGCCTGGAGACTGCTTGGGATTCTGCGCCTCCCTCCCTCTCTCTCTGTCCCTCACCCATTGGCATTCATTAGATCTCTCTCTCAAGAATAAATAAACATTAAAAATTTTTTTTAAAAAAAGGATATAACCTCGTTCATGCAAATGCACTGTGCCTTGGGTTCTTTCTAAATCATATATACCTCAAGGGAACATGGATTCTAACACCAGGAAAGCCTCCTCCCCAATTCCTTAGGAGTGGTAAACCAACTCATTCACATTTAACATGCCCACCTTCTTTTACCACATTCCATGTATTACTGACTACAAAATAAGCCTTAACAGATGCCCAGCTGTCATTTATTTGCTGTATGGACTCAATCACTTATTTCTTTTTCAGTTAAGAAGCTGTAACAGCATTTAATATATTTATATGCTTGGGAATATTCTGAGGGCCACAAGTAATGGCCACGGTTTGTGTTTTAATACACTTTTTGTCTACCTAGTTCAGCTCAACCATGGAATGGTAACCGCAAAACTTTCTGCATATCAAGGACTTTTTTTTAAGGTTTTTTGGTTGTTTTTTTTTTTTGAGACAGAGAGAGGGAGAGAGAGAATCCAAAGCAGACTCCATGCTGTCAGTCCGGAGCCTGACACGAGGCTCGAACTCACAGTAAGATCATGACCTGAGCCAAAACCAAGGGTCCAATACTCAACCAACTGAACCACCCAGGTGCCCCTAATCAAGAACTTCTTTAAGGCATAAACAGCCATGCTAAGTTCTATGAATACTAATTACATTTTCAGAAATCCCCTCTAAAAGGTCAAAGATTACAGAATGGCTAAAGTTATGCTCACAAACACATAGGCATATGTATGCTCCAGTAGTATAAAGCACAAAACAAACCTTACAAACACAGTGATATTGCAAGTGAACCATAAAACCCTCACTAATCCTGTGGAACTAGATTCTAAAATACCACTCCCCACTCTAAATATTCAATCGATGTTAACTTTCATACTAACTACTAAAGCTTCGTTTCCATGCACCCTAATGTTTATAGCAGCATTCTTTACAACAGCCAAGATATGGAAGCAGCCCAAGTGTCCCTCAATTGATGAATGGATAAAGAAGATGTGAGATACAGATATAACGTACTGTCATAAAAAGGAATGAAATCTTTCCATTTGAGAGTATAATGCTAAGTGAAATAAGTGAAAGAAAAATACCATATGATTTCACTCATATGTGGAATTTAAGAAACAAAACAAATGAGCAAAGGGGAAAAGGAGAGAGAAATCAAGAAACAGACTCTAAATTATAGAAAACAAACAGAGGGGAGGGGGTTGGGGGATGGGGTGAAATAGGTGATGGGGATTAAGGAGTGCACTTGTCCTGATGAGCACAGGGTGATGTATGGAAGTGTTGAATTACTATATTGTACACATGAAACTAATTTAACGCTGTATGTTAATTACTGGAATTAAAAACTTTAAAAAAATAATTTTAAAAAGCTTCAATTCACGTTTGAGGCTTCATATTAAGAATCTTACTGTGAACACCTGGTGACATCAAAAGATAATGCTTACCAAGTAGTCCTTCTCCAAGCAAAGCACAAAATAAAGCATCTGCTGTGGACTATCCCCTCCTCCTTTTCCAGGTATAGAGCAGTCAAAAGGAGATAGCTATGATACACATTACTTTCCAGTTCTATTTCAAGTCCAAGTAGTAAGATGGGAAACTACAGCTGTCCCCCATGGTGGACATCTGGGGTCCATCTCTAGCCCTAAACAGTAAGCTTGGCTTTGCCTTGACAAACGTCCTCTTGCAGCCCTTTGTCCCTGCTCTGCAACTTATTAAGGCTTTCCAGTTTAATACCAAAATTCAGAAATACGTTAGTAAGCAAATACATATAGATGGGTATACGTTTACATGTATAGAGGGCGAACAACATTCAGTTCTGGGCCCCCTGCTCTACATACATACATACATACATACATACATACATACATACATACACACACACACACACACTTCAAGTTCAAATCCCAGCAAGGCACCCCGGGCGCCTACCCCTTTCCACTCACCCAGCAGAGGGAAAAGCAGGAGCAGCGAGCAGAGGTTAAACCAAACACCAGCCAAAACAAACACCACTTCCAGAACAAGGCAAACTTTGGGTCTGGGCGGCTGCAGAGCCCCAGCAATGGCCGGGGGAGGGGAAGGAGTGTCAGTCTGTCTCAGGAGAAGAAGACGGGGAGCGCACCCAGCACTCCTGAGCTGAGGAGGAGGCTGGTGTGTTCCCCGGGGGACAAGGGCGTCGCCACCATCCCCGACTTCGACCTGGCCGAGGCGTCCAGATCCCTGGGCAGCCCCATCGCCCCACCCCGCCCCCTTGTCCCCACAGAAATGGTCCCCACAGACCGTCAGTGGCAAGATGAGCGGGGACTTACCTGGTGCAACGTCTCGGCGGGCAGCTGTGACGCCCGGAATAGGTCGGCCACAGGGCCCGCGGCTGCGGTGGCCGCGCTGGGGACGGCTCTGGCGGTCTCAGGGGGCCCGGACCCGGGGCCCCCGCCTGCGGCGCCGGCGGCGGCGCAACGCGCGAAGAGCTCGGAGTAGCACTGCTGCTCGCCCTCGCTCAGCAGCAGAGGCGGCCCAGAGCCGCAGCCCCCGCCCGCCGCCGCCTCCATGGGGCCTGGAAGGGAGTCCGGGGGAGCACCGTCACCGGCCAAGTAACCGCCGCCTTCGCCTCAGTCTCCGCCGCCTCGGTCTCGGTCTCGGCCTTGGCCGCCGCCGCCGCCGCCACCGCCCCCACGCCCCGCAGCTGCCGCGCCGCCGTTTCCTCCCGGCGCGCGCCGGCCCCGCCCCCGGACTTGAATGTTGTGCCTCCGCCGCGCGGCACATGGAGACAGGCGCGGGACGGACCAATCGCAGCCTGGGATCGCACCCCGGCCCCGCCCCCGCCCTCCGCCCCGCCCCGCGCCCCGCCAGGTAACTAACTCCGCGGGCCGCCCTCCTCGCAGCCGGTCACCTGCCCCGCCCGCACTCCCCAGGCCTGGAGGGCGGGGGCCAGTCCCAGGCGCGCCCACCCAGCCTGGGAGAGGTGCCTTTGGCTCTCCGCCCCGGCTGGGAAGGGAGGCATCTAGACCCACCTGGAGTATGGCGCTTTTCAGGGGGCGGAGAAAACTGTGATTTCTCCCTAGAATGCTGGAGCAGGTGCGGCGCCCTTCGCAGAAAAGGGAGAAGGCATTAGAAATTAAGATTCCCTTTTTTTCATAGCAGCGGTGCTTGAGTCCTGAAAAGCTGGAGGACAGAGATCTCCATCCGAACTGGATCCCAGTGACTCCCCATGGTGTTCACGGTGATGAGGTTAGGCCACTTTCTCAGGCATGGCTCAAACCTGGAGTTGAGTCTTAAAAAGGAATAGCATCAGTTAGTATTAAATACTAGAGCAATAAGAGTAAAAAGGGTCTTGGGAAGAATTGTATATATGTATATATATATATATACACACAAATGTATATATAATATACATATACATAATATGCATATACTATATGCATATATTTTTGTATACATATGTATACATATGTATACGTATATGTGTGTATATATGTGTGTGTGTGTATATATATATATATATATATATATATATATATATATAAAGCCGCACTGGGAAACACTAACCCAAAGAAAAAAAAAATGAGTCCAGCGTTAAGCACTAATAAAAAATATATTTTAGAATTTACTAAAGAGGTATTTAAAACTTTCACCCCAAATAATTTTAATTAAAAACAAAAAACGATCTCAAGAGGGGCGCCTGAGTGACTCCGTCAGTTAAGCCTCTGACTTCCACTCAGGTAATGATCTCACGGGTCCGAGTTCAAGCCGCATTGGGCTCTCTGCTGTCCGCGCAGAGCCCGCTTTGGATCCTCTGTCCCCCACTCTTCTCTCTGCCCCTCCCCTGCTGATTTTCTCTCTCTCTCTCTCTCTTTCTCTCTCTCTCTCAAAATAAATAAACTTTAAAAAATACCGATCTCAAGAAATAGTACTCATGATAACAAATATACTTTGATATTTTGGTCAACTAAAACAAGGAGAAAGGACAGGAAGATGGGAAAAAAATCAGCAGATGGCAAAGGGGGGAGAATACATAAGAAAAATTATGGGGGGCACCTGGCTGGCTTACTTGGTAGAACATAGAACTTTTGTTGATCTTGGTGTCATGAGTCCAAGCCCCACGTTGGGAGTAGAGCTTACTTAAATAAATGGGTTTTTTAAATGAGAAGAAAAATTATATCAATTCATAAGTGATTGCCAAAGTAAGATTTTCCTTTTGGAATCTAAAGAAATGAAATAGAGAAGAGGATCCACTCCAAAAGGAGGAAGTTCTTATCTCTTCACTAAGATTTCCTTATACCACATTTTGCTTTAGACCTGCCAGGAGATAAGAGAGCAGCAAACTTGTGGACAAGGGTATAGAAAGGGTAGGTAAGTAAGGAGCAGCAAAAACTAATAATTTACATGGGGAATTTCCATTTCAAAATCTCACCACCACTGTATTTTCCACAACCGTAATGTGAGGTATAATAATACCTGACATTCATATAGTGCAAAGCTACATTATCTCCTTTAAGCCTCACGGTAACTCTCTGAGGTAGGTTGGGAAAACATTTTCATCTTCATTTTGCAGATGAGAAAATGGATACAGAGATGGTGTGATTTACCACTGAATACTAGATTCGGAGCTGCTCTTCATTACTCAACTCAGTTGAATAAATTTGACAGATATTCATCAGCACCACAGATCCTGCAGAAATGCCTGGAAAGTCTTACATCTGTGCCTATCCATCAAACAACACTTACTGGTAGAACAGGAAGTATTAACTGTATCCCTGCTGGAGTATTGTGAGTGATTAAAAAAAAAAAAATACAACATGTGTTCCTTTCAAGGAGTCTGCTGCTTCCCTGGAAAAGAGAAAACTAACACAACAAATAAAAACAATAAAAGACAATATATAATTAAGTGCTAAATCGTGTATCCCGGGCTAAGTGCCGTGAGACTTTAAAGAGAGAAAATCGAGGAGCCAGAGCCCAGCCAAGGAAGATTTGATGAAGAGGGCGCCCAGAGGGATGTTGACGAGTCGGTGGGACTGGGGAAGATGAAAGGACGGACCAAGAGGGAGGCTCGCAGGAGAGGGAGGAGCCCCAGAGGACTGGCGCCCGGAAAGAGACGGGTGTTTGGGCCCACGGCTGGGTCGGCCAGCGGGGGGCAGCCGCTCTGGGGCTCCGGGATGCCCGCGGAAAGCTGCTCCACAGAGGACCAGAGGCACAGCCAGAAGTGACCCGACAGCAGTAACGTTTAAACCCAGGACGCGGGAGGGGGGAAATGGCATTTTTTAAATGTTTTAATATCTAAGGAATGCCAAGTACTGTACTTTATATCTGCAACAGATTTTTGAATAAAAGAAATAGTTATCAAACTTCAGAGTAAACACAGATAAGAAACACTCATATCCCTTAAAGGCTGACTGTAAACAAGGACGTTTTAGAAGAGAATTTCTTTACAGTTTGTTCAGTTCTAAACTTACTTGTTTGGGGTCCATCCTGGCTAGAAAAGCCAGAGTGATAATATCGTTGACCCTAAAAAAGGCAGGTGCTAGGGGTGCCCACCCCTGCGCTGTTGAAAATCCATGTATAACTTTTGACTCTCCAGAAACTTAACTAATAGCCTACCGTGGACCAGAAGCCTGACCGAGAGCAAACACAGTTGATAAACATATATTTCCTATACGTATATGTATTGTATATTTGTATACATGTATATGTATATCTCACATATGTATATGAATTACATATCATATTCTTACAATAACCTAGAGAAAAGAAAGTGTTATTAAGAAAATGATGAGAATACATTTACAATACTGTGCTGTATTTATGGGGGAAAAAATCCACATACAAGTGGACCCTTGCAGTTCAAACCTGTGTTGTTCAAGGGTCAACTCTATATTCAGGAATAGCCAAGAGATAGCCTTTAAGTTTTGGTTTTTTCCTTTTAAATCCAGCATCAGTGCCGTGCATGCAGATGGCAACTGAACAAACTCAGAACGAGGTACTAGTTACCTGTAGGGAAGAGGTTTTGTGTGTGTGTTTTTAAGTAGGCTCCAGCCCAACCTGGGGCTTGAACCCAGGACCCTGAGATGGTGAGTCACAGGATTTACTGACTGAGCCAGCCAGCTACCACTGTAGGAAAGAGTTTTCTAAAGCAGGGGTTGGAAAACTAGGACCAGTTACTTGGTTTTGGATGTCTCACAAGCTAAGAATGGGTTGTACTTTTTTTTTTTTATCTTAAGTAAACTCTATGCTATACATGGGGCTCGAACCCACGACCTCATGATCAAGAGTTGCTTGCTCTGGGCGCCTGGGTGGCTCAGTCAGTTAAACGTCTGACTTTGGCTCAGGTCATGATCTCACAGTCTGTGAGTTCAAGCCCCGAGTCGGGCTCTGTGCTGACAGCTAGGAGCCTGAGGACTGCTTCGGATTCTGTGTCTCCCTCTCTCTCTCTGCCCCTCCCCAACTCATGTGCTGTCTCTCAAAAATAAATAAACATTAAAAAAATTACAAAAAAAAAAAAAAAAAGAGTTGCCTGCTCTACCGACTGAGCCAGCCAGGAACCCCATGTTGTACATTTTTTAATGGTTGAAAAATAGTGCTTTCTGTATACTGAATATTTCAGGACATGTGAAAATTATATGAAGTTCACATTTCGGTATTCATAAGCGAAGTTTTACTGGAACACAGCCAGGCCCATTCATTTATGTGTTGTCTATGGCTGTTTTCAAACTAAAATGGCAGAGTTGAGTCATTGCCTAAGGTCTCCAGACCTTTACAGGAAAAAATTGCTGATTCCTGTTTTAAAATATGGAAATGTAATATTTTCTTTTCTTTTCCTTTGTTTTTTGATTTTTGAGACCTGATATTTTCTTATACCTACGGCCAATTTACAGGTTACCTGGGCAGGGGAGATATATAGACTTCTAATTGGCTTCTCTGAACTTCAGAACTTTCATGAGTGATACTGAGCTTCTTGAGATTGTATTTCAAAGATTGTGAGCTTTAAAAATTGCTTAGTGAGGGAATGACCAATGTAAACACTAAATAATCACTTGGATTTCCCCCCCCCCCCCCGCTGGAAGTGAAGAAAGGTCTTTGACAGTGTGAGAGGGAATCCTATTCCCCTGGCCGCATTTTTTCCTGAGAAAGTTTCCTCTCTACTCCCCAGGAGGGAGTATGATGAAGTAACCTTGGCACTTTTCCCAGCTCCTCTCATTTACTCTTCTCTAAGGAAGAAGTGATGGAAGGGAGAAGAAATTGATCATTCCTGATTTGTAACAATGTCTCTCTCTGTTCCTGTCTCTCTGTCTTTATCTCCCTCTATCTCTCTGTTTGTCTCCCCCCCCCCCTTTCAACCTCTCTCCCCTCCACCAACACCCTTGAATTCTGTGGCCCTCAGAGAGGACTCCACTCTACCCCTGATTTCACATGGCCCCTATTTTGGGGCCACTCTCTTTTCCCACCTGCAGGACCTGATGGGCTTAAGACAGCAGTGTCCTTGCGGCTTCCCAGGTATAGGTCTGTTTTGTAGACTCTCTCAAAGGTGGAGAAGGATGGAGACAGGGCAAGTAAGAAGCCTGATTGTCACCACAAAACAGTCTGAATTTCCAATCCAATTCCAGCAACAGTAAAGCTGATGTGGGCCACATGGACCTCACCCAATTCATTCTACACTCCTAGAAAAAGAGAGCAGTTGGGGGTACTCAGCCCCCTGTATGCTTTGCCATCTACTAATGACAATGAAATCTTGCAAGTTATTGTCTCCCACAAACCAGTTTTGAACATTGATGAAATTATATCCTATATCCACCCTTATGTGTATGTGGCGGGGGGCAGGGGGGTTGAAATGTGCCCTCTTCCTTCCTATACCAACTCGATCCTCTGAAGAAAAGCTTGACAAATTGAGAAGGTGGATGTTCTCAAGCAACAAACAGCCTGTTCTTAGTAGCCCTGTTAGCCTCTTAGGTAAGCAGTCTGCCTCTCTCCATGGTAGCCCTGAGAATGGCTGAACAGAAACATTAAAAAGCTTGCTGTGCGCTGAGCAAGTCCAATAATTATGTCAGACAAACTGCAGCCAACAGTTCTGACTACTTGTTAACAATAGCAAGCTGTCTAACCTTGAGAAGGCAGCTTCCTGCTTGGTTTCCCTGAACAGGATTTTGGATAATAATTATCCTAGCCATATATTTTTATGGTACTTTTTAAAATCACCCATAGTACTCAAACATACTGTCAGAACTTTCTTCTAGGCTTGAAGGAATAAGTAAAAAATCTTACTTTAGTTCTTCAGCACTTCGGTCATCACAGATTTGAGCAAGGATTATTACTGATGAGACTGATAGCATTCTGAAAATAAAATTTTCAGAAGCTATTCAGGTTTCTGAACAATAGAGCGTTCATAAAATGAGTCTCGGCAGGCTAACTACTGAAACAAACAACCTGAAAAGTCTCGGTGGGTTAACATAATAATGATTTGCGTCTTGCTCCAGTCACAGTCCAACAAGGGTCTGTGCAGATGGTTCTCTTCATGTTCATTCAAGCACAATATCTAGAAAGTCCTCTACCCCATGCAATCTCACAGTCTTCCACTAGATGCTCTGCATCTAGCAGTTATAAAAATAAAGAGAGAGCTCAACAGAGCTGGAAAGAGAGCATGGAAGATTGCATGCACAGGGGTTTTATGGGCCAAGGCCAGAGGTATCCCATATCACTTCTCCCTGCTTTCCATTGGTTACAACTGAATCATGTGACTGCAGCAAACTGCAAGGGAGCCTGGGAAATGTAGTCAACATATATAGCCAGGAAGAAGAAATGTGTTTGGGGGACATCTACCCAGATTCTGACATAATAACATATAAAAATTTCAAACCTATTGTAGACACTATTGGTTCACTGCCAACATTCCCATCACCAGGCAATGCACCTATCAGGGAGTGTTGTCTGTTAATGGCTCACAGCTGCTCCCTTCTTTGGAAACTTCCCCTCTGCCAATCTGGAACCACCTCAGGGAGGTTATACCTCCACACCCCCCACAGACCAACCCGTAGCCAATGGCTGAGTGGCAGAAGTATAAAAGGCCAGCCCTTTGCTCCAAGGTGAGACCACCTCTGTGGTACAAATTATGCTCCATAGTGCCTGTGGGATCAGACTGAAGCAAGTCTTCAGCTGAGACTGATTCCTTGCTTCCCTCCTTCTCCAGTCCCACTCTGCTTCCTTCACTGCCCTTCTCCTTAGAGCTGTCCCTCAATGAGGCACTTACGCAAGAATCCCCATCTCAGTTTCTGCACCCAGAGAACCCAACCTGAGACAGTATTTTACATCAGAGAGTAATATGACTCACATCTCATGGGAAAAAGCATGTGCCTCACAAGTTGATCTGTAAATATTTAAGTGCTCTCAGTGGAATATGTATAGTCTTATCCTTCATAAACAAAGACCACTTTTCCAGCACAGCAAACAGACTCCTTTTATGGTGAATATGGATTATGGCCTCATTCTTCATTGTTGTTTCCTGCCCTTTCTACTTTGACTAAGTTGATGTGACTACTGGATCATCTAGGATCTGAGTCTCAACATTGCAAGGCCAGAATGTGTTTATCACTTCGTTGGAGGTATTGCATCCCATAGGTGAGAGTGGGTACATAAACCACAATTCCAGCTAACTGATTTACATCCATAGCGATATCTGTTCTGTGAAGCGTAATTCCCCTTCTCTCTGGAGATAAATTTTAAATAAGAAAACGGTTTCTCAAATATAGAACCATAGAAACCAACAAAGGAAATAAAGACAATGAGCCTGAAACAAGCTTTCTCACAGTCAAAGATGTTTCCAAGTAGCATTTTGAGGACAAGGAGCACATCTTAATCATCTGGTGCTCAATAAATAATTGAATTCAATCAAGGGAGAAATCAGAATTACCCAGAAAGTACTAGAATTACGATGGGAAAGTATCCTTGTAAGATTTCCTCCATGAGAGGCTTCTGTTTCCTTTGCCACTAAATCCCCTCTTAGTTTAAACCTACTTTTGGGGCGCCTGGGTGGCTCAGTCGGTTAAGCGTCCGACTTCGGCCCAGGTCATGATCTCGTGGTTCGTGAGTTCAAGCCCCGCGTCAGGCTCTGTGCTGATGGCTCAGAGCCTGGAGCCTGTTTCAGATTTTGTGTCTCCCTCTGTCTCTGACCCTCCCCCGTTCATGCTCTGTCTCTCTCTGTCTCAAAAATAAATAAACGTTAAAAAAAATAATAAACATTAAAAAAATAAATTAAAAAAAGAATCCTGTTGACTCCAACTTACAAGAATCCCCCTAGCCTTGATATTTTCTCTTTGTAATTTTCCATCCACTGATCCTTACTCTGCTCCTTGGCTATAAATCTCTATTTGTCTTTCTTGCATTCAGAGTTGAGCCCAATCTCTCTCCCTTATCGCAAAACCCCACTGTAGTAACTCCTCTTGCGTAAGGTTTGCCTTACCATCTTTAACAAGTGTCTGAATATTTTCTTTAACACTATTCCAATCCGGGATGTGCAATAAGTATAAATTACATACCAGATTTCAAAGATTTACTACAAAAAAAAAGGAATGTAAGCTACTAATTTTTATACTGAGTTCATGTTGACATGGTGACATTTGGGATATATTGGGTTAAACCAATATGTTAGTAATATTAATGTCACTTATTTCTTTTTAGTTGCTCTTAATGTGGCAACTGGAAGATTTGAAATACATAGTGGATTGCACAGTGTTTCTATCGGACAGTGCTGAATTAGAAAGACCTGATGAAATTCAGTTTTGCTTTCTTGGCAAATGTATGTCATAGGTTGTGTTGGGTGTGTCTAGCTGGAAGCACATAATGTCAGACTCTTTGGGATGTTAGTAGCAGTTGATGATCAATGTTTGAACTTACTTACTACTTAGGGTTTGCAAAATATTGACACTTTAATTCTTTACTTTCTTTCGTAATTCTACCTTATCTGCTTTTTGGTCCCTCAGTGGTGCAGCTCAGTAGGGAAGGCGAGATCAGTATTTGATTCTTTCCCTTTATTAGTTCTCAAAATTATCAGTCGACTCACAAGACTTTGATAGACTACAAATATTTAGCGGTGCTTCTTTTTATGTGCTTCTTAGAGAGATCTACTAAGCTTACATAGGAATGAAGATGCAGGTTTGTAAGGAAATTGAATACTATCTGATCCCAAACTGAGATAATAAGTGGAAGTGCTCACGAAAGTCAGGGTCATGAAAGACAAAGACTGAGGAACTGCTCCAGAATAAAGGAGAACAGAGAGACATGACAACAGTTAAATGCAACTTGTGATCCTGGACTAGATCCCGGATGAGGAAAAACAAAATTTTCCCTTTTTCCTCTAAAGGACATCAGTGGGACAATGGTGACATTTGAATAAAGTTTGTAGATTAGATGATAGCTACTTTTCTGATTTTGATAATTGTACAGTGGTCATACAAGAAAATATCCTCGTTTTATAGGAAATGTACACTGAATTATTCAAGGGTAAAGGGAAATTCTATCTGCAATTAATTTCCAAATCATTAAGAAAAAATATATAGAGAGAGAAATGATAAAGCAAATGTGGAAACATTTGGGTGATTTGAGTGAGATGTATACAGAAACTCTTTGTACTATTTTCGCAGTTTTCTGTGACTCTGAAATTACTGTAAAAAAAGTTAATAAACTAAAATGATGCCTATGAATTAAAAAAAAAATCCCATCTGTTCTCAGGACACCTGGGTGGCTCAGTCAGTTAAGCGTCCAATTCTTGGTTTCAACTCAGGTCATGATCCCATGTTTCATGAGTTTGAGCCCCATATCAGGCTCTGAGCTGCCAGTGTGGAGCCTGCTTGGGATTCTCTCTCTCCCTCTCTCTGTCTCTGCCCCTTCCCTGCATGCTCTCTCATTCTCTCAGAATAAATAAATAAACATTTTTTTTAACTAAAAAAAATCCTGTCTGTTCTCATTGTGAGCTTATAAATAGATTGATATCAATTTGGACTCAAAACCATATTAAAAAGTACTTTGCAAATTTGAGAGGGACTGTGTGAAGAACAAGAGAGTAGTTAAAAACGGTTCCAAGAAGAGTCATGTAGTAGGTGTCAAATGTGTCCACAAGTTCTTTGACATTCCTTTCAAGAGCTGGAGGTCACGTGCCCTCTTCTTGGGAATGTGAGTTGGACTTGGTGACTTGCTTCTAACGGATAGAATGGTGGAAGTGGTGTGTCACTTCTAAGACCGGGTCATACACGACACTGTGCTTGCAGAAATACTCTGTCCTGGATCCCTATCTCTGGGGGAATCCAGCTGCCAGGGTCTGAACTACTCAGCAGCCCTGGGGAAAGGCCCACATAAGGTGGAACTGAGGCCTCCTCTCAACAACCACGTGAGTGTGCCATCTTGGAAATGGATCCTCCAGCTCCAGTCCAGCCTTCAGATGGTCCAGTCCTGGCCAACAGCTTGGCTGCAACCTCCTGAGAGACCCTGAGCCACAACCACTTACTTAAGTGACTCCTGAATTCCTGACCTGCAGAAATCGTGAGGGAATAAAGGTTTGTTGGTCAAGCTACTATTATGCAGCAATAGATTGCTAATACAATTTCATATCTTAAGCATCTTGAAATCATGCTGTCTGGACAGCTGCTTACATTTAAAACTCATCTTTTCCACCAGATTCTGATATAATCTGTCAATGAGAGTAGATGTAGAGAGGAACACTGCCAAGACACGACCATATCTGCATTGTTATTTTGGAAACCAGTATTGAGATTATGGTACTTATGCAGAAGTCATCAGGAAATAGCTAAACTAAAATACAAGTTTTTGGTGGCTGACTGGAACTCATAGAGAAGAGAGCTAAAGAAATGAGTTAAAATGTAAATAAGACATGAAGTTGAGAATAAAATCATGTTATGAAATTAGGTTTACTTTCAAAAAGAATGAAATCTTGCCATTTGCAATGATGTGGATGGAGCTAGAATAAGATAAGTCAATCAGAGAAAGAGAAATAGCATATGATTTCACTCATATGTGGAATTTAAGAAACAAGACAGATGTGGGGTGCCTGAATGGCTCAGTCAGTTAAGCATCCGACTTCAGCTCAGGTCATCTTGCAGTTCGTGGGTTTGAGCCCCACATCGGGCTCTGTGCTGACAGCTCAGAGCCTGGAGCCTGGAGTCTGCTTGGGATTCTGTGCCTCCCTCTCCCTGTGCCCCTCCCCCACCTGTGCTCGCTCTCTCTCTCTCTCTCTCTCTCTCCAAAATAAATAAACATTAAAAAAAAGAAAAAAGACAGATGAACACATGGGAAGTGGGGTAAGAGAGGAGAGGAAAACAAACCACAAGAGACTTAACGATAGAGAACAAACTGAGAATTGATGGAGGGAGGTGGGTGGGAGATGGGCTAGATGGGTGATGGGTACTAAGAATGGAGCTTGTGATGAGCACTGGGTGTTGTATGTAAGTGAGGAACCACTGGATTCTATTTCCGAGACCAATATTGCACTGTATGTTAACTAAAATTTATCTTTTTATTTTTATTTATTTTTTATTTTTTAATATGAAATTTATTGTCAAATTGGTTTCCATACAACACTCAGTGCTCATCTCAAAAGGTGCCCTCCTCAATACCCATCACTCACCCTCCCCTCCCTCCCACCCCCCATCAACCCTCAAACTAAAATTTAAATAAATAAAAAAAAGAAAGTAGGTTTATTTTTTTATTTTTTATTTTTTTAAACATTTTGCTCTTTTTAAAAAAAAATTTTTAACGTTTATTTATTTTTGAGACAGAACGTGAACGGGGGAGGGTCAGAGAGAGAGAGGGAGACACAGAATCTGAAACAGGCTCCAGGCTCTGAGCTGTCAGCACAGAGCCCGATGTAGGGCTCGAACCCACAAACCTTGAGATCATGATCTGAACTGAAGTCAGATGCTTAACCGACTGAGCCACCCAGGCACCCCATGATTCAACAGGACTCTTGCTGAAGGTAGGCCAGGTGATAAGATTTTGAGGGTAGGGGGTGAGAAATTGGATCAGACATCAAGAATGAGATATTTTCACGAAACCCACCCAACAAGATTCTTGCCGAAACAGGACTAAGCAGGCCAAGGACAAAGCCCAAAACCATAACCCAGTCGGAAAAAGGACTCAGAGGAGTCTGGCTCAAATTTGGTCAAGCAGAGAGTCCTTGTTACTAGTCATATCTCAAGTGCTCAATAACCATACATGGTCAGTAGCTACCATACTGGACAGTGCTGCTCTAGACAGAGCTATCAATGTGCAGGAAACTCAGAAGACAGAGGAACATGTTAGATACCACCACAGAGAAGCAAGCAGCCAAAGCCAGAGAGTGGGATTCCCTACAAGACAGTTCGATTTCTTCAGCAAATAAATTGGAAGGGTGGGAAGGAGACGGAGGAGGAATCTCTACATGAAAAGAGATTTAAGATGCATATATGGACCCTGATTCAAACAAACTAAAACAAACGTATGGCACTTATGATGCAAATGGAAATTTGACCCCAGGCTGGATATTCTGTGATAGTAAGTAATTATTATTTAATCTTTTCAGATGTGTTAAATAGTGTTGTGGTTATGCTTAAAGAAAAAGAGTCCTTATCTTTTAAAGACACACACTGAACTGTTTATGGATGAAATTATATTGTGTGTCAGATTCACTTCAAAATTATAAGGGGTATCCATTTATATGAAATATCCAGAGTAAGCATATCCTTAGAGACTGAAAGTGGATTAGTGTTTACCAGGACTGGGAAGACAGGGGCATGGGGAGTGACTGCTTAATGGGTATGGGGTTTCCTTTAGGAGGGAATTAGGTAGTCGTGATGGTTGCACAAGATTATGAATTACTACATGCCACTTAACTCTACAATTTAAAATGGTGGGAATGATCAATTTTATGTTAGATGAATATTACCACAATAAAAGAAAGAAAACATTTGAAAGAAAAATAAAACTATAAAAAGAAGATTGTAGATGAAAGAATGAGTTAGAATTGATTATTGTTGAAAGTGGGTGATAGGTACATGGGGGTCACTTTATTATTCATTTTATGTTTGTGTATGTCTAAATTTCCCATAATTAAAAAATTTTAAAACAAATTCTTTCAGCCATAAGGGAAATTTGAATATGGACTGAGTATTCAACAATGTTAAAAGATATTGGTTTCTTTTTTTAAGTGTGATAATGACATAATGGTATAGTGGTTATGGAAAAAAACACAACCCTATCATTGATGGATGCATTCTGTATTACCTACAGGTGAAACGACATGGTATCTTGAATTTGCATTAAAATACTCAGGCACAAAAGAAAACCATAGGAAGAGGTTAGTTTAAAACAAGAATTGGAAAATGTTAACTGAGCAATGGGTATGGAGGAAGGGGGATGATATCAGTGTTTCTAATATTTTATGTTTGAAATTTTCCAAAATGAAAGATTTTAAAAGTATGTCAACCAGGAACATCTGATTGGCTCAGTTGGTAGAGCATGTGACTCTTGATCTTGGGGTCATGAGTTCAAGCCCCACGTTGGGTGTAGAGATTACTAAAAAAATAAAAATTGTTTTTTCATTTTATCTTACTTTTTATTTAAATTTTAGTTGGTTACCGTACAGTGCAATATTGGTCTCAGGAGTATAATTCAGTGATTCATCTCTTACATGCAACACCCGGTGCTCATCACAACAGGTGCCCTCCTTAATATGTACCATCCATCTAGCCCATCTCCCACCCACCTCCCTCCATCAACCCTCAGTTGGCTCTCTATCCTTAAGAGTCTCTTATGCTTTATTTCCTTCTCTTTTCTTAACTGCCCCCCTTTTCCCATGTGTTCATAAGTTTTATTTCTTAAATTCCACATATGAGAAAAAATTTTAAATTAAAAAAATTGAAGATAATAAAATAAAAGTATGTTAATTCATATTAGCACCGTTTAGCAGTCCCATTTTTCATTCCAATATGTAAGCTCTCACCTGGACTCCTGTATCTATCTAAGTGGTTTTGAACCTTAGCACTAAACAGAAATGTTAAACAAAATAACAATATTAGCTCATGCTTTTCTCTTTGAAAATAGTGAAATATCTGGCAACTGTTCAGATTTTTTTCTTGTTTTAGCATGTGATGGCATGAGGAAGTCAACACGTCTGGCCTATAATGCCTGCCTTCCTTCTGCCCTGGAGCATGGAAGGGTATGTTCAGTTTGAAGAGGATGTTCATTTCTCATGTGGCATATTATCTTCACAAGATTCCACTCCTTAACTCAAGTGGGGGCCGGGAACAGGAGCATCCACTAACAAGCTGGATTTTTTTAGCTTCGGAACCTCTTGGGGCAATATGTATTTGCAAACGGTTTCCATATTACTACACATGCCAACTCAGTAACTATGAAAATAACAACATTAAAAAAAAAAGAGCTTATCACCTCCATAATTATTTCCATGTTGGAACCAGAGTACTGTACTTGCATTGATAGAAAAAGGCTTTAATGCACAATGAGGCTTTAATCCATGGCCTTGTGCAACAGAAAAATTGGAAACATTTTTGAGTTCATGAAATTCATTCTCAATTTTGACCTAAACCAGCTGTTTCATTTAATCCAACTGATATTTTTTTTTAAAAAACACACAACTATTCTTTCAGGAGCCAGATCCCACCTAGGAAAGCCTCAACCAAGTTCTGGTCTTCTAGGAAAACACTAGCAGAGAACCTTTACAAGCTTGTTATGTCCTCAGGGGCGGTTCTTAACAACTGGCTTAAAATACATATTGAGCCAAGTGTGTGAGAGTGTATCTAATCCATAGCATGACCCATTGGGATGATTATAATCAAAAAGAGAGACAATAACAAGTGTTGGTGAGGATGCAGAAACCAGAACCCTCATATACTGCTCATGAGGATGTAAAATGGAGCAGCCACTTTGGAAATAAGTCTGAGCTCCTCAAAAAATTCAACACGGAATTACCATAGGACCCAGCAATTCCACTCCTAGGTATATACCCAAGAGAAATGAAGACATACGTCCACATAAAACTTGTACACGAAGGTTTATAGCAACATGATTCACGGCGTCAATAAACTGGAAACAACCCACCTATACCGACAAATGTGGTATAGGCACACAACTTCGACTCCACTCCAGTGTCTGGATTCAGGTCTGCGTGTCAACGAATGACGTACTGATACATGCTACAGCATGGATGAACCTGGAAAACGTTATGCTAAGTGAAAGAAGCCAGACACACAGGCCTCGTATTATATGATTCTATTTATGTGAAATGTCTAGAATGGGCAAATAGACAGGATGGTTGCCTAGGGCTGGGTGGGGTGAAGTTGCAGAGAAATGGGGAGTGACTGTTCGTGGGTATGGGTTTCTTTTTGGGACGATGAAAATGTTCTGGAATCAGTAACGATATCTGCCCAACCTTGTGAATATGCTAAAACCTGCTGAATTACACACTTTATTTTTTTCAATGTTTATTTATTATTATTGAGAGAGAGACAGAGTGTGAGCAAGGGAGGAGCAGAGAGAGAGGGAGACACAGAATCTGAAGCAGGCTCCAGGCTCTGAGCTGTCCGCACAGAGCCAGACGTGGGGCTCGAACCCACAACAGTGAGATCATGACCTGAGCCGGAGTCGGATGCTCGACCGACTGAGCCACTCAGGAGCCCCTGAATTATGCACCTTAAAAGGGTGAATTTTCTCTTATGTAGATCCTGAGAAACTTCACAGGAACCCATGGGGGAGGGGAAGGAAAAAAAAAAAAGAGAGGTTAGAGTGGGAGAGAGCCAAAGCATAAGAGACTCTTAAAAACTGAGAACAAACTAAGGGCTGATGGGGGGGTGGGAGGGAGGGGAAGGTGGGTGATGGGTATTGAAGAGGGCATCTTTTGGGATGAGCACTGGCTGTTGTATGGAAACCAGTTTGAATAATAAATTTCATATATTTAAAAAATAAATAAAAGGGTGAATCTTATGGTATGTGAAATATGTCTCAATAAAAATGTGTTTAAAAATAATAGCATGTCACTATCGCCTCCCCATTATCAGCTCCTCACGTACAATGAAGAACAGTGTGCACCGGGTAAGAGAACAATCTCGTTCCTCTCCTTTGCCTAAATCATGCTTGGAATTTAACCCCCACCCCATACCAATCCACACTGACTCAAACAGGCAACACTTCACGCTGGGAGCTGCCCCTCTTTTGCACTTCATTACATCATGCAGATTACATGATCACCTTGGACTATGTCAATTAAAAGCAAATGGAAAGGGGCGTCTGGTGGCTCAGTCGGTTAAGCATCCGACTTCAGCTCAGGTCATGATCTTATGGTTCGTGAGTTCATCACGTGGGGCTCTGTGCTGACAGCTCAGAGCCTGGAGCCTGCTTCGGATTCTGTGTCTCCTTCTCTCTCTGTTCCTCCCCGCTCGCACTCTGTCTCTCTCTCACTCTCAAAAATAAATAAAGATTTTAAAAAATTAAAATAAATAAAATAAGATAAAATAGAATGAAATAAAATAGAATAAAATAAAATAAAATAAAATAAAATAAAATAAAATAAAATAAAATAAAAACAAATGGAAAGACGGCAGTGAGAGTGGTGGAGTTTAGTCTTCTCAAATGGTGCCCTTTCTAAATCTTGCCTCTCCCTGCCTCTGTCTTATGGAAGATCACAGTCTCCAACAGAAGTCTGTGGCTCTGGAGAGTAGGGCCATACGAGGCAGCTCCATTTGGGTGTCCAGTTGGAGAAGGCAAGTCTCTAGCCTTTTCCCAAGCTTCTGGGGACAGCCATTTCTCTTTCTCACCCTTGGGGGAGAAATAGTTTAATAACTCAGGCATGTCCCATGTGACACAGTGGGTATGTTTTGGATATGTTTCTGAAACTGTATAAGCCAGATTTTCATAAGGCTAAATGAAATTTAAATAAATTCGGGACAGGCTTGAAAAATAAATTTATGCATCATCTTATTAAATGACTATCTCTGGGGTGCCTGGGTACCTCAGTCAGTTAAGCATCTGACTCTTAATTTCGGCTCAAGTCATGATCTCAGGGTTAGTGAGTTCAAGCCCCGTGTCAGGCTCTGCTCTGAGCATGAAGCCTGCTTGGGATTCTTTGTCTCTCTCCCTTTGCCCTTCACTGCCCCCCGCCCCACACTGTCTCTCAAAATAAAGAAAGTTAAAAAAAATTTTTCCCGTGATGAGATCTTCTAACATCTATTCTGTTTGCAACTTTCAAATATGCAATACAGTATTATTAACTGTAGTCACTATACTACATATTACATCCCCACGACTTATTTATTTTATAACTGGAAGTTTGTACCTTTTGACCTCCTCCACCAATTTCACCCCTACTTCCTCCCTGCACCTCCGGCAACAACCACCAATCTGTTCTCTGTATCTACTTTTCCCTCTCTTTCTCTCTTTTTAGATTTTTCCACATATAAGTGAGATCATACACTATTTTCCTCTTTTTTAAATTTTTTTTTTATTAAATATTTTACGTTTATTTATTTATTTTGAGAGAGAGGGGCAGAGAGAAAATCCCAAGCAAGCTTCGTGCTGTCAGCACAGAGCCTGACTCAGGGCTTGAATTCACAAACCATGAGATCATGACCTGAGTTGAAATCAAGAGTGGGATGCTTAACCAGTTGAGCCAGTCAGGCTCCCCTCTCTCTTTTTTTAACTAAATGAAAATTCCCCCTCAAATTATTTTATATAAGAATGAGCCAGAGTAGGGGTGCTTGGGTGGGTCAGTTGGTTAGGTGTGTGACTTTGACCAGGGCATGATCTCGCAGTCCGTGAGTTCTAGCCCCACATCGGGTTCTGTGCTGATGGCTCAGAGCCTGGAGCCTGCTTCGGATTCTGTCTCCCTCTCTCTCTGCCCCTCCCCTGCTCATACACTGTCTCTCTCTCACACACACAAGAACAAATAAAAACATTAAAAATTTTTAATAAAAAAAGAATGAGAGTATAAATACGTAAAATAATAACTAAATTTTCAAAAATAACATCTTGCCTAAATTTCCATCAACAGATGAATGGGTAAAACAAAATGTAGCATATACATATAATGGAATATTATTCAGCCATAAAAAGGAAATGAATCCTGACATATGCTACAGTATAGGTAGGTCATCCATAAAATAAGTCAGACAGAGGTAAATACTGTATGACCTCACTTGTATGTGGGGTCTAAAAACATCAAACTCATAGAAACAGACTAGAATGGCGGTCACCAAGAGTTGATGTGAGGGTGAAATGGGGACTTGTTGATCAAAGGGTACAAACTTTCAGTTATAAGATCAATAAGTTCTAGGGATTTAAGGTACAGTATGGTGACTATAGTTAACAATACTGTATTGTAGGCTTGAAAGTAGCTAAGAGAGTAGATCTGGAAAGTTCCAACCTGTGTACTGTTGATATTCTGGTAAATCAAACTGTTGATGCCAATGGTTCTCCCTCCTACTCTCAAGGGTTTCCTGTTCCAACCACCTTCTTGGTCATCCTCCTTCCAACAAGTATCCTGTGAGAAGTATTGGCTGAGTGTGATACTCAGATCATTGGTGATTCCTGGAATCCATAAAAGGGATTCACTCACAGTTTAGGACTCTCAGAGAAAAAAAATTAAAACGATTGTGTACACATGCATCTAATGAATTTGAATTTAAGATAAATTATGATTTTCACAGAAACTTCAATTATTACAACTTTAAAGTTTGTGCATTCACCATAAACACTCAAGTGACCAGCTAACATTCATTTGCCAAGCTGCATTTGAATTTAGCTAATATAATTTGTATGTCATTTGCATATTATCACTTACATTTGTCCAATTTGCATTTTTTGTTATAACCACAGTGCTTCATCCCAATTTGTAAAAATGGATCAGTGGTCCACTGAAGCATGAAAGCAGTTAAGAAAAAGTTATCTAGGAACACCTGGATGGCTCAACCAGTTAAGTGTCTGACTCTTGATCTTGGCTCAGGTCATGATCTCACAGTTCATGAGTTCGAGCCCCACATCAGGCTCTGCACTGGTGGTGCGGAGACTACTTGGGATTCTCTCCATCTCCCTCTCTCTCTGCCCCTTCCCTGCTCTCTTTCTCTCTCTCTCTCTCTCTCTCTCTCTGTAAAAATAAATAAATACACTTTTAAAAAGTTGTCTAAATACTGCAGTGCAGAATAACTTCATAAATGCAAAAAGTGCACAGGAAATCAGTACAAACACAGAGCTGACTCTGTATTGCTGGAGCAGGAGAATCTGTGTAATGGGCAGACAAAAAAGAATCACAGTCATCATATGAACATTAGATTTTGTCTCTAGATCCCTTTTGCCTGTTATGAAACTGTCAAATAGTGACTGGAAGCCACCAAAGCCTTGAATACTTTTCATAAACAAAGCACAATGACCTCTCTGGGAAACCAACGGAGATTTTCCAGAATAAGCTAAAAATTATGCTTTCCAGGATGCTAAAGGTTCAAGTTGTACTACTGCCAAGACATTTGTAACTCCACTCACAAACCCAATGGAAATGTTATGCTGTGAAGGAAAATGGAATGGCCTGTTGGCAAAATGCTCTGATCAAATGATGGTGCCGTACAGCCCCTAATATCAATGGCATTCTGTATAAACAAGCACTTACTATGGTGTTGATGTGAGCAGAGATTTCACCTTACAGCTACAGTACGTGTGCTCTCAGCATATGTAATGAGCATAGATGACTGGGAAGGGCGCAGTTTTTTGTTGTTCTTTCTGAACAGCCATGTTACAAAAGCAATTTTTCATTGAGGGCAGAATTACTGTGGGAGCCAGTGCTGGGGCAGCACCAGCTCTGCCAGGGGCAACGCAGGGCTTTGCTAGGTGAGTCAGACTGGTGACAGGGGACAGAAAAATAGTTGAAACTGCCTCAAGACATAGAGCGTTTATATGGCTCACAGCCTAATTCAGGCAATCCCATCCATCACAAGTTGCTTTGCCTCCAGCCTTGCTCTCTGCCTACTGCTCTGTTAGCTTCATCTTCAGGGTCCACGGTGTCTCCCAGCTGCTCCCGTTGCACGTGATCTCAGGTTGAAGTGCAGCTTGACACTCTTCCAAGAGCCCCAACTAACATCTGCTTGAATCTCATTGGCTAAGTCTAACCGGATCACAAGCCCATTCGTGGATCAGTGTCTTTGGCCAAAGGGGTGAACTGCTTTGACTGGTTGCACTTGAGTCACCATCCATTCCTGAAAATAGGGATGAATTCAACTGTCACCAAAGCACGGAGCCCACGATGCCAGAAAGGCTGGTCTTTCAAAAGAAAATCAGGGAATTATACCAAGCTAAGGTTGAAAGAAGGATGGGGGGGTGATAATAGATGTTAACCGTAGCATGTGAATAACATGACATTTTTTCATGCTCCTTATTCACTCAGGACAGCCGAATGTCAGCAGTATGCTTCTTGATTCAGGATGGAGGTAATGTAACTAAACTGTCCCCACCCAGGACATGTGTTTTCAGTATGTGGGGAAACATAATAGACAGCATGTACAAGATGGCTTTTCCATACTGGAGCACATTAAATTTCGAGAAAAAGATGCCGATGTAAGCATAACACTCATAAAACCAGGGGAGACCATTTCTGCATATTCCAGTGCTTGCTGCTTTCCAAGGTGCAATTCAGTGATGCATTTAATACACTGGGTAGTCTGAGGTTATCACTTGAGATCCAACATACTGTGATTTCTAAAGTTTAGCATAAAATATTGAACTTTTTTGGGGCACCTGGGTGGCTCAGTCGGTTAAGCGGCCGACTTCGGCTCAGGTCATGATCTCGCGGTCCGTGAGTTTGAGCCCCACGCCAGGCTCTGTGCTGACAGCTCAGAGCCTGGAGCCTTTTTCAGATTCTGTGTCTCCCTCTCTCTGACCCTCCCCCGTTCATGCTCTGTCTCTCTCTGTCTCAAAAATAAATAAACGTTAAAAATAAAAATAAAAATAATATTGAACTTTTAAAAATCAGCCTCAATCATCAAGACTTTCACCCTCTCTCAACCTTTCATAAGTTTCTTCATTTGATGGAAAAAGAAATCACTGCTGTATCTGGGGGTATATTTTAGAATCAATGCACTTCTTGGCAAAGAAGGCAGATTGACCTCATACATGTATCTTGGGTCCCTCTTGAAACCCCACTAGAAAGGCTGAAAAGATATTTTATTTTATTTTAAATGTAATATAACATTTTATTTCTTTATTTATTTTTAATTTACATCCAAGTTAGTTAGCATATAGTGCAACAATGATTTCAGGAGTAGATTCCTTAGTGCCCCTTACCCGTTTAGTCCATCCCCCTTCCCACAACCCCTCTAGTAACCCTCTGTTTGTTCTCCATATGTAAGAGTCTCTTATGTTTTGTCCCCCTCCCTGTTTTTACATTATTTTTGCTCCCCTTCCCTTGTGTTCATCTGTTCTGTGTCTTAAAGTTCTCATATGAGTGAAGTCATATGATATTTGTCTTTCTCTGACTAATTTTGCTTAGCATAATACCCTCCAGTTCTATCCACGTAGTTGCAAATGGCAAGATTTCATTCTTTTTGATTGCCAAATAATACTCCATTGTATATATATATACCACATTTTCTTTATCCATTCATCCATCGATGGGCATTTGGACTCTTTCCATACTTTGGCTATTGTTGATAGTGCTGCTATAAACATTGGGATGCATGTGCCCCTTCGAAACGGCACCCCTGTATCCCTTGGATAAATACCTCGTGATGCAATTGCTGGGTCATACAGTAGTTCTATTTTTAATTTTTTGAGGAACCTCCGTGCTGTGTTCCAGAGCGACTGCACCAGCTTGCATTCCCACCAGCAGCGCAAAAGAGATCCTCTTTCTTCGCATCCTCGCCAATATCTGTTGTTGCCTGAATTGTTCATGTTAGCCATTCTGACAGGTATGAGGTGGTATCTCATTGTGGTTTTGATTTGTATTTCCCTGATGATGAGTGATGTTGAGCCTTTTTTCATGTGTCGGTTGGCCATCTGGATGTCTTCTTTGGAGAAATGTCTATTCGTGTCTTTTGCCCATTTCTTCACTGCATTATTTGTTTTTTTGGGTGTTGAGTTTGATAAGTTCTTTATAGATTTTGGATACTAACCCTTTATCTGAGATGTCATTTGCAAATATCTTCTCCCATTCCGTCAGTTGCCTTTTAGTTTTGCTGATGGTTTCCTTCGTTGTGCAGAAGCTTTTTATTTTGGTGAGGTCCCAGTAGTTCATTTTTGCTCTTGTTTCCCTTGCCTCTGGAGATGTGTTGAGTAAGAAGTTGCTGCAGCCGAGGTCAAAGAAGTTTTTGCCTGCTTTCTCCTCGAGGATTTTGATGGCTTCCTGTCTTACCTTTAGGTCTTTCATCCAGTTTGAGTTTATTTTTGTGTATGGTGTAAGAAAGTGGTCCAGGTTCATTTTTCTGCATGTCGCTGTCCAGTTTTCCCAGCACCACTTGCTGAAGAGACTGTCTTTATTCCATTGGATATTCTTTCCTGCTTTGTCAAAGATTAGTTGCCATATGTTTGTGGGTCCATTTCTGGGTTCTCTATTCTGTTCCATTGATCTGAGTGTTCTCAGGCCAGTACCATACTGTCTTGATGATTACAGCTTTGTAATACAGCTTGGAGTCCAGGATTGTGATGCTTCCTGCTTTGGTTTTCTTTTTCAAGATTGCTTTGTCTATTCGGGGTCTTTTCTTGTTCCATACAAATTTTAGGATTGTTTATTCTGGCTCTGTGAAGAATGCTGGCATTATTTTGATAGGGATTGCATTGAATATGTAGATTGCTTTGGGTAATATTGACATTTTAACAATATTTGTTCTTCCTACTCAGGAGCATGGAATATTTTTCCATTTTTTTGTGTCTTCTTTAATTTCTTTCATAAGCTTTCTATAGTTTTCAGTGTATAGATTTTTCCCCTCTTTGGTTAGATTTATTCCTAGGTATTTTATGGTTTTGGGTGCGTAAATGGGATCGATTCCTTGATTTCTCTTTCTGTCGCTTCATTGTTAGGGTATAGGAATGCAACCGATTTCTCTGCGTTGATTTTATATCCTGCAACTTTGCTGAATTCATGAATCAGTTCCAGCAGTTTTTCGGTGGAATGTTTTGGGTTTTCCATATAGAGTATCTTGTCATCTGTGAAGAGTGAAAGTTTGACCTTCTCCTGGCCGATCTAGATGCCTTTTATTTCTTTGTGTTGTCTGATTGTGAAAGGAAATTTTTTAAGGCACAAACTTGCAAGGAAACCAAAAGCCCTAGAGAAGAGACAACAGAAAAGATCTGACAACAAACTTTTTAAAAATTTATGTGGGGAGGCGCCTGGGTGGCTCAGTCAGTTGGACATCTGACTTCGGCTCAGGTCATGATCTCGCAGTTTGTGAGTTCAAGCCCCGTGTTGGGCTCTGTGCTGACAGCTCAGAGCCTGGAGCCTGCTTTGGATTCTGTGTCTCCCTCTCTCTCTGCCCCTCCCCTGCTCACACTCTGTCTCTCTTTCTCTCAAAAATAAATAAACATTAAAAAAATTTTTTTTTAATTTATTGTTGGGGCACTGGGTGCCTCACTTGCTTGAGGGTCCAGCTTCAGCTCAGGTCATGATCTCTTGGTTTGTGAGTCTGAGCCCCACATCGGGCTCACTACTGTCAGTGCAGAGCCTGCTTCAAATCCTCTGTCCTCCTCTCTCTCTGCCCCTCCCCCCAAAAAATAAATAAGTAAACATTTTTTAACAGTTTAGTGTTGGGGCTCTTGGGTGGCTCAGTCAGTTAAGTGTCCGACTTGGGCTCAGGTCATCTCCCCATTTGTGAGTTTGAGCCCTGCATCAGGCTCACTGCTGTCAGTGTAGATCCTGTTTCAAATCCTCTGTCCTTCTCTCTCTCTGCCCCTCCCCTGTGCCCTCTCTCTCTTTCTTTCAGAAATGAATAAGTAAATATATTTAAAGATTTATTGTTGAAGTGTAGTTGATTTTTTATTTTTATTTTACTTTAATTTAATTTAATTTAATTTTTTTACTTTTGAGAGAGAGAATGGTAGCGGGAAAGAGGGGCAGAGGGGCAGAGGGAAGGAGAGAGAGAGAGACAAAGAGACAGAGAATCTTAAGCAGGCTCTACACTCAGCACAGAGCCTGACTTGGGGCTCAATCCCACAGCCCTGGGATCATGACCTGAGCTGAAATCAAAAGTCAGATGCTCAGCTGACTGAGCCATCCAGGCGCCCCGAAGAATAGTTGATTTTTTTTAAACACCTTTATTACTGAAATGCAGTTAACATGACAACAAAATTCTGAAAGCTGTAAGGTGGATGGCCAAGTGGCATATGACATAATGAAGCAGAAAAGGCTAAGTGCCTGCAAAGTGGGAAACCAGTAACAGGTAAGCAGGTGCATGTCACAGACCACCCAGGAAAGCTCAGGAACCAGAAGAAGAAGGCCTTCTGAAGGTGGGGTGCAGGGTGGAGCCAACAGCTGAGCGAGCGAAAATTCTTTTAAAGGAACAGCTAGATCCCAGATCTTCCCAAATACAAAATGAATGTGTGTGCATGTGGTATTTAAGAAACAAAATGAATGAGAAAGAGACAGACAGACAGAGAGAAAGGCAAACCAAGAAACAGACTCTTAACTACACATAACAAAGTGATGGTTTCCAGAGGGGAGGTGGGTGGGTGGCGGATGGGGAAATGGGTGATGGGAATTAAGGAGTGCACCTGTTGTGATGAGTGCTGGGTAACGTACAGAATTGCTGAATCACTATATTGTACACTTGAAACTAATAGTACACTGTTAACTAACTAGAATTAAAATAAAAACTTAAAAAAAGAAAGAATGAATGTGTGTAAAAAATTTACTTAATTTCTAATGAAGAGACCTGTGACATAGCAAAGCTTGTTCAAAGATCATTTGAGAAACCGAATATATACATATATACATATATATGTATAATATATATAAACATATATATAATACATATATATGTATAATATGCATATTATACATATATATACAGACTCACATATATATACATATATATGTATATACATATTATATACATTATACATATATAATATACATATTATACATATGTATGTATAATATACATATTATACATATGTATATTATATGTATAATATATGTAATATGTATAATATATGTAATAATGTGTATATATACACTCAAGCAGGAAAAACATGCTGAAATAAGTTTATTTAGCAACAAAACTGCTAATTATCTATAGGACAATGAAACCATAACCTTTGGAGTTGTCATTTCTATTAGGAATCTCTAGTGAACAAAAATCTATAAGTTTCCATGTAAATTTACAGACTATGAACGCTAATTAATACAAATTAGCATGGCAAACAAAGGCATGTAGTCCCGGAGCAGGTTGGTTGGAGAGGGCTGCTGTATGACATTGAAAATGCAGTCATCTTTTTGCCTGGTTTATATGTTTTGGATCATTTTTCTTGATAAGAGAAATAAATATCTCTGAGAAGCCATAATTTGAATAATTACAAGCATTCTCCATATTATAATAGTAAAATAATTCTCATATGTAATTTTAACTTTTTCACTGTCCTAGCTCTTTCCCTAAGAACATCAGTTCTTTTTTTAAATAAAGCTTATTCGTTTATTTTGAGAGAGAGAGAGAGAAAGTAAGAAGGGGAGGGGCAGAGAGAGAGGGAGAGAGAGAATCCCAAGCAGGCCCTGTGCTGTCAGTGCAGAGCTCAACGCGGGGCTCGAACTCACGAACCATGAGATCTTGACCTGAGCCAAACACTTAACTGACTGAGCCCCTAGAACACTGTTTCTTAAAAGCAAATGTGTAAAACATAACCTAGGGTGTTTGTTTTTTAAAAAAAGGCAGATTCGGGCTCACCTGAGATTCTGACCATATTTTAAGAAAACTTGCCTTAGTACATAAATGTAATAGGTGGGCGGTCACAAGTGCAGATGTGTTTTGCCACTGGATGGGGTCAAGGAACTCAAACAAGACAAGCAGAATGCCTGTGAGGCTCACTGGATCCACCAACAATGACGCTCTAGACCTCTTCTCCACGTGTATCTCTAGGTCCTCAAAGTCCCACTACCTCTTTCTCGCTTCCTTTTCTCCTTCCGCAGTCCCTCAGCCTGCCCATCTCCTAAACCAGAGCAATCCTAATCCCATTCTCATAGGGGGTCATCTGTTTCTACCTCTTTTCTCTTTAGAAATCACTCTTTATGGGGACACCTGGGTGGCTCAGACGATTAGGCATCTGGCTTCTGCTCAGGTCATGATCAAGTTTGAGCCCCGTGTGGGGCCTTGCCCTGACACCAAGGAGCCTGCTTCGGATCCTCTGTCCCCCTCTCTCTCTGCCCCTCCCTGGCTTGTGCTCTTGTGAGCTCTCTCTCCGTCAAAAATAAATAAACATTAAAAAAAAGAAATCACTTTTTGTGAATAAACCTTATTCCCAACTCCTTTGAGGTTCTACACTCTGATTTACAAAAACCTTATCTTTCCTCAAAAACCCTGGCTCATGCAAATCAAAAGAATTGGTTTTTACCCTACGTCCAGTACCAGCTCTCCCAAAATACCATCAGAATAAACTGCTGAGCAAAACTGAGCTTACTGCTTATTGCAGAAGGGAGATCACCACCTGGACAGTCTTATAGCATCTCTGAAGGGCAAAGGCCAAATAAGGGCATATTTATGAGGTTTTTTTGGCAGGTCTGGTTTAAGGCTGGTCTTTTGATCCAAGGGCTTGATTAGGGTTGAGTATGGATCAGATCGAGGTAATAACCTGATACGGAAGTTTAGCCTTGATGGACACAATGAGGTGCGGGTTTCAATCAAGTTTTAGAGAACAGTGAGGTGTTCGATGCTATCTGTTGAGGTGTTGAGGAGTCTGACATTCCATTAAATCAAAGCTTTCCAAACTACACGATGGTTATTTAACACTTTTATCTTCCAAAGATAAAGAGTTTCCTGGGGTAGTTAAGTCCTGTTGATGAAAACATTGGAATAGTAAAGGCATATTAAGGTAGGTAGTAAACTGTGTGGGAATAGATTGCTTTCATTCTCAACCACAACCTCTGAAATGGGTTTCAGAGACTATTTTGGTGATTAAAAGCTAGACATTGGCTTTCACTTTCCAGCTGTAAAAAGATCTTTAAAATCTTCAAGGCAATGGCTGCCTCTGGTTTAATGTGGTAAGGTTCCGTTTTATGAAGTAACCCTAAAGCACATTAACATAACTCTAACTTTTCTCTTCCTACATAAATACGTTGAAGCCTCTTGAATTTTTAAAAACCAATCTCTCCGGATAACCTGGGGCCTCCCAGGGCATTCATCATTTTCTGTGATTCCCATTGTGTTGGGCTTGGGCGTCACACTCAGATCCCTGCTCCTGGCGGACAGGGAGGGAGGCCCCTTGTCACCTCTGTGTCCACAGTTCTGGGAACAGCTCCTGCACACAGGGGATGTGCACTTAGGCTGGGAGAACCGCATTAGTAAACTAGACAAGAGAGAGCAAAAAACAAGCAAGCACAAAAGCCCCAAACAAACAAAAGTAGTGCCGACCTCCAAGGTTTTTGAAATAGAGACCCACGGTCACTGTCGCTACTCTCCCTCCTCTATCCCTTCTGCCTCCCCTCCCCCCCGCACTGCTTTTGCTGAAAAGATGGATGACATCGTAACTACTCACTCAGTGGTCATTTCTCATTCCTTATCTTGCTCGCTTCCCCCAAGAATTCCACCTAGAATTGAGAAGAGGTTACCAGAGAGACTGCGGCTGCTTGGAATTTAACACGTTCCCAGTTTCTCCTTCTCCGGCAGTTTCCACGGGTCTACGGTGGTTTGACCGCAAACGCGAACACGGACCTATTGTCAAATCAAGGATGAAGGATACTCTTGTTGGTTCATTGCTAATTCCAAGAAGCCTGTACTAATAGAACCTTGCTTCAAGTTGCATTTGGAGACGTTCTTGTTTTGTCCTTTCCTCCCACTCTTCATTTCTTATACAGCAATACAAAGTGTATATAGACTTTGTCAAAGCTCCCACCGTATAAACCCACATAAAGTGGGTTCATTAAACTTGTCGAGTAAGGGAGAGGTCCATGTTCACAAAGTTTCAGGGGCGACTTAAAAGAAGGAAGTTAGAGAAGCTACATGCGTTTGAGGCTTTGGAGGCTGGGCTCAGATGGTTCGAAAGCTGGTCTGGGCAAGGAATGAGGTGAGCATGTGTCAAAATCTGTAACCACACGAGTTGTTGGGCCTTGGAACACATGGGTTTGAATGGGCTGATGTTAAGACAGTTTGATCTTAAGCAGTTTTTGTTGCAAGTCTGTGGTTTGCCCTTTTGGAATAGACAGTTATGTTATCCATTATAGGACATGACGCTGTAACCATGTTCCAATATGACCTTGAAAGGACGTGCAGCCATCACTTTGTCCATTTCTAAGTTTTGCTTATTTTTTTTCCTTGACAAGAGTAAGAGCTATGCACTATCAGTCTGGGAGCAACGCAATAATGTACAGGGATGGCTACCTGTAGATCCAACCCCACGCCATTGGTGGCACAGTTCTCCGTTGAGAAGGATTTTCAAGCTGAGTCTAGGGTCTTAAAGAAAGAATCCCACGATCTCTTGCAACATTATTTCAGGGGGCTTCCTGTTCTGTAGAAATTAGAAAATTAAAAACTACATTTTCTGGGTTTCCCTGAGACTAGTTTCAGATGTGCTTTGGATTCTGCCAATCATATGTCCTCAAGGCAGCAGGACATGAGGCATCTCTGTGCAGGCATGGATCATGGCCCCAGACCCAAAGCTCCTCTGGCTGTGCCCTTCTGGACCATGGCTGAACTTGTCATCCTTGGACTCCATGAGCCAAACCAAAACCCTGCCATCAAATTCCCTTTGTTACTTAAGTGAATCCTACTTGAACTTCTGCTACTTGTAACCTTTCTCAAAAAGATATCCTGAGTGAGATACCTATTTGTATGTGAACTTTTGTATTCAGTTTTCGGCCCTCACCAAATCTACCCATAAATCCCAGATGAAAAGCACTGCTGTAAAGACCTCGTAATTTGTCATTTTACTCTGAGTGTGTCTACACAATACTGAAAATCTAAGTAGAAAGCTTATAAAGTCCCTACCCATACACCTACAGTCAAGTGATCATGAATAATACCTTTGAAAGTTTCTGAAAAATATGAAGCCTTTTTCTCCTCCCTTGCTTTACCATACTACCTAAAATCCAATCTTTTTTCAATTAATTAACTTATGTGTTTATTCATTTTCATCCAAGTTAGTTAGCATATAGTGCAATAATGATTTTGGAGTAGATTCCTTAATGCCCCTTACCCATTTAGCCCATCCCTCCCCACAACCCCTCCAGCTACCCTCTGTTTGTTCTCTGTATTTAAGAGTCTCTTATGTTTTGTCACCCTCCCTGTTTTTATATTATGTTTGCTTCCCTTCCCTTATGTTCATCTGTTTTGTACCTTAAATTCCCCATATGAGTGAAATCATATGATATTTGTTTTTCTAGGACTAATTTTGCTTAGCATAATACCCTCTAGTTCCATCCACGTAGTTGCAAATGGCAAGATTTCATTCTTTTTGATTGCTGAGTAATACTCCATTATATATATATATATATATATATATATATATATATCTCACATCTTCTTTATCCATTCATCCATCAATGAACACCTTAAATCCACTCTTAAAAATGTATTTCTCAGTGTTAAACTATGACATGGTACTTATTGGTTTTTTTCCTCAACAAATAGGTACTATATCCCTACTGTAGTGGGCCCTACAGTATATGAAGAAGACAGAAAAGATTCCTGTCCCTAAGGAGGCATAAGTCAAGTAGGGGAGAAAGACAAGTAAGTAGGCGGGTCTCTGATGTGCCTCCTACTTGTTATTTATTAATAACAAATTAATTAAAGATTGTTATTTATTAATACTAAATAAGAAATTTATTTACAAAATGTTCAGTTTGGCATTGTTTTCTAAAGCTAAACATATACCATCCTGTGACCCAAAAATCCCACTGCTGGATAGAGCCCAGAAAAGTGGCGCATAAGACTACCAAAAGACTTATATCAGAATGTTGAAAGCAGCTTTATTCATAATAACCAAAAACTGGAAACAGCCAAAAACCCAGCAACTGGATGGTGGATAAATGAAGTATAGTCTATTCATACAAATAGAAAAACTACACGGCAACAACAACAAAAACAAATGGGGCAAGTTCCTGTTACACTCAACTACATGGATGAATCTTGCAGGCCTAATGGTACGTGAAAAAGCCAGACACTAAAAAATACATACCATATGATTCTGTTTAAATGAAAGTCAAGAATGTATAACACTAACTGGTGGTGACAGAACTCAGTAGAGTGGTGCCTCTGGTTTGGGGAATGGTGTTGAGTGGGAAGAGGGCATGAGGGAACCTTCTAGGTCACTACAAATATTCTATCTATTGATCTGAGTGATGTCTACATATGGATTTACATACGTCAACATTCATTGATCCCTATACATAAAATTAGTGCATGTTATGCCCTTCATTGTGGTTTTGGTTACCTATTGCCACGTAATAAACCACCCCAACACTTTGTGGCTTCCAACGAAGTGGAACAACCTTTTTGACAACCTTTTATTACCACCCACAATGCTGTGGGTTGATCAGGAGGCTTCTCCTCGGGGGACTTCAGTCAGATAGTGGCCGAGGCTGGAGTCATCTGGAGGCTCCCCTGGGATCTGGGATACTGGGGTGACTGGACCTCCACGTAGTCTCAGGATTTCTCCTCTTCACATGACCTCTCCACAGGGTCTCTTCAGTAGGGTAGCCACATACAGCCGCCATGGAGTATGCCACTCAGACCTCCCTTCAAGAGAGAACCTCTGTGAGGAGTAGTTAGCTAACAGCTTCTAGGGGTTATATATTCAATATCTACCACAACCTTCACATGGAGGCCTTGCACTCCCTGGGCCTTTCCTAGCCAACGATTGAGTGCGTTGGGGTACTGCAGCTGGGCCCTTTCTGCCCACTGCAGAAAATGTCTAATGCGTGATCTTTTCTCTGGGGCTCCCCATCAGGCTAGGCAAGGATTTCTCAGAGCTGCCCCACTTTCCACCTGATCTTCCTGTTTCCCTTGCTCCTTTCCCAACTGTCAGACCTGAAGCACAACCTGAAAGCTTTCTCGGCCAACCCCTGCTCTCTGTCCCTTTTCTCCTTCACTAGCATTTCCCTAATTGCTTCTTGGAGGGTCTGAACTGAGAGGGCTCCCAAAAACAAATATTCCAAGAGAAAGGAAGGAGAATCTGCCAGTGTTCCTAAAGCCAGGCCTAGAAATGGCCCAGGGCCACTTCTGCTATATTCTATTAGGGTTTTTTTTTTTTTTTAAGTTTATGTATTGAGAGAAAGAGAGAGAGACAGAGGCTCCATGGTGTCAGACACAGGGCTCAAACCCACAAACCATGAGATCATGACCTGAGCTGAAATCAGGAGTCAGATGCTTAACTGACTGAGCCACCCAGGTGCCCCTACCTTCCTATTGTTGAACTCAAGTCACAGACCAGTCAGATTCATTGTGGAAGGGGAATACTAGGGCTTGACTATTCGGATCATTTATGAAGACTGGCTACCACAACTGTGTATGTGTTATACCTCAATTTAAAAAAGCTTTTTAAAAAGTTTGTCATTTGGAGAGGCTTTGAGCTCTGGAGCTGGAGGCAGATTGTATACCAGGGAGACAGAGCATGAGGGAGAGAGACCTCTCAAGGACAGTGCCGCTGCCCATGTTTTGCTTCATATGTAGACTTAACTGTGACTTAGATGTATTCCATTAACAGGGGCCATTCATCTGTCACCTCAGCCTTGTATACCTCCCGGTGGTGGAGGCAAGACCCACTAAGCACTGGCTGATTTGGGCTGACTTTGCCTGGGAGCTCTTGTCACGAAATTTTCCAGTTTAATCATTATTTGAGTTTAATATAGACAGTAATCTGATCTAAGTAAGTCATTACATTGCATCACATCTGACGGTAGAAAAGCCAAACACGCTATTGTGCTTCCTTTAAAAAAGAGAGAGAGAAGAAGACTCAAAAAAGACAACATTTTTTTTTCTTTCTTTTATTTGTATATATTGTATCTTACCAACAAATGCTTGTAGTCAAAGGACCAAGGAAAAGCTAGGGAAGGAAATTAAAGTTGAGGAAAGAAGGGCAGGTTTTACTGAAAACACCAAAGTGAGATTGAAGTTAAAACCCAGGGTCATCTGGTTCAGATAAATAATCCATAGAGAGGAACCAATTTAGAGCTCCGGTTGGGTTGGTAAAGTACCAGCCTGAAAGAGAAACTTTTGCACTGTAGGTTGTCTGGACAGACATTTTCTTGGATGATGGTGGAGTGGGAAGGGCTTTCACTATTGACTGATTGATCGATGTTTTAAGTAATCTCAACACCCAGGGTGGGGCTTGAGCTCACAACCCCAAAATCGAGAGTCTCACACTCCTCCAACTGAGCCAGCCAGGCCACCCAGCTTTTATTTTTTAAATTAAAGTACATACAATTGACACTAACATGCATAGATCTTAAGTATACAGTTCAGTGGGTTCTCACAATTATATACCAGTGTGACCACCACCCTAATATAAATATATTATATTTATATATAAATATATATAAATAAAATATATAAAATATATAAAATATAAGGGCATAAAATATATCCTTCATCCCAGAACGTTTTCTTGTGCCTCTTTCCAACTGATCCCCGTTCAATCCCCAATCCCCTGCAAACACTTTCTGATTTTTAGTACTGTAGCTTAGTTTTGCTTGCTCTAGAATTTCATTTACGTGGAATCCAACAGAATGACTTCTTTCATTCAACATAATGTTTTTGAGATTCATCTATATTACTGTATGTGTCCTATTTATTTCCTTTTTATTACTTAGTAACATTCCATTGCATAAGTATACCATTATGTCATAATCCATTTTCCTGCTGATGGATATCTCAGTTTCCAGTTTGGGGCTTCAATGAATAAAGGTGCTACAAACAACTTTAAAAAATTTGTTTTAATGTTTATTTATTTTTGAAAGAGAGAGAGAGAGAGAGAAAGTATGAGCAGGGGAGGGGCAGAGAGAGAGGGAGACACAGCATCGGAAACAGGCTCCAGGCTCCGAGCTGTCAGCACAGAGCCCGGTGCAGGGCCTGAACCCACAAACCATGAGATCATGACCTGAGCTCAAGTCAGATGCTTTAGCCACCCAGGTGCCCCCAAAAACAACTTTTTGTACATTTGGTGGGGGGGGGGGCAAATGTTTTCATGACTCATGAGAAAATACCTAAGAGTACGATTCTTGGATCCTAGAGTAAATACGTGTTTAACCTTATAAGAAACTGACAAAAAGTTCTCCAAAGTTGTACCATTTTATAGTCCTAACAGCAGTTCGAGAAGATTCCAATTGTTCCACATCCTTGCCAATAGTTGGTGTTATCAGTCTTTTTTATTTTAGTCAGCGTAGTGATATCTCAATTAGGTTTTAATTCCATTTCTATAATGAATACTGATGTTGAGCACCCATTTGTGTGCTTATGGGACATCCTTATATCTTCTTTGGTGAAGTGTCTGTTTTTAATGCTTTCTGTCTGCCTTTTTTTTTTTTTTTTTTACTGTCTGCTTTATCCCCTTTAAAGAAGCAGTTATCCAAGTTTGCTGTCTGAAAGAGCCCTGTGATGAAACAGATCAATTCAAGAAGTACATTTAGCCACTATAGCTTTTTATACTGGTCCAGTTTCACTGTTAAAAAGCGAATACCTTTGCTCAAATAAATTGGTGTGACCTCTCCAAAGTAAAACGCTGACTCTAGTATTTTATTTCCAACTCTGAGGTGTATGTGTGTACTCTAAATAAACAGTTTCACCACAAGCAAGAGAACTGGAGGCTACGGTCTATTATAAATAAATTATGTTTTAAAAAACCAATCTATTTGCTTTAAATGAACTCTGGCCTTGGGGAACATTGCAAATCTTAAGCGTTTCTATTCCCACAAAATGAAGCTGAGGCAACAAGCATCTGTGTGTAATCAATTGGTCTTAAAAGGCTTTAGAATGGTTGGCAGGAAGTAAAATGTAGGGTGTCATTAAAGGATGAAGAAGAAAACTTCATTTTCACCCACAAGAAAGTGTTTCAATAAAGAATCAGAATCTTACAGAAAGGAAGCCTTGGATTTCTGAGGCAGGTTTATTCCAGTGCATTTAACTTTAATGTTGGCTATCACGAGTAACACCAGATGTGTTTTTCTGCTGAAGGATGAATCAGCTTGAATGCTTGATTAGTCCATCTTTGTGGGTGAAGACTTATGTTTTTTAAGTTTATCTATTTTGAAAGAGAGAGTGCATGAGCCAGCAGGGGAAGGGCAGAGAAAGAATCCCAAGCAGGCTCTGCACCGTCAGCACAGAGTCTGATGCGGGGCTCGATCTCACGAACCGTGAGATACGACCTGAGCCGAAACCAAAAGTCGGACACTTAACCGACTGAGCCACCCAGGCTCCCCAGTAGGTGAAGACTTATTAATTGGTACTTTTATGTGCTGTAAGGAACTGACATTGCTGAATATAATCATAAATGTGATGGTAGACTGTGGTACATCAGTATCGGTCATATCTCATTCCGCTTAGAGTTGATGAACAAAGCTCTTTTTTTTTTCCTGTATACCTATTGCATGATGCTTATATGACAACATTTGAAAGTGCTTTGATTTTTGTCTACTAGTCTTATATTCGATCTTGTCATTTTCTGTGCTTATGAGTACTGATACCAACTTGTTCCTGGCTTGCTTTATCTCAAGTAGCTTAGTCATATTATACTGAGTCACCTAGACCAATGCTTCTCAAACCTTAACGTATACGGGAATCTCCTAGTGATCTTGTTCAAGCGCCGATTCTGATTCCGTAGGTCTGGGGTGGAGCCCAAGAGTCTGCATTTCTAATGAGCTCCTTTTCTGCTCGCCCAACTGATCTCACTTTAGTAGCAAGGGGCCACAAAATAATCACAACCTTGTCACTGTTCTGACTCACCTTCAAATGTAATTTACCATTACAAAGTTTTAGCTACACAAACATCATATGATGGCACATGATGTACTTTGCCTACTGAATTGCCGTCATCTCTCATTCCCCCAACCTCAGACACGTTCTGTTTGTTAATCAACTCCCGTTTTATTTGGGACAGTGAAACAACCTTGGTTATTCTACTCCCTTTGCTAAATATCCACTTTCTCAGGGTCCCTTGCAGCTAAAAGTGCCCACGTGACCCAACACTGACCAATGGGATAGAAGGGAAAAGTCTTCTAGAGGCTCCTGGGAAAGATTTTATTTTCCTGCTGAAAGCGACTGTGACACGAGGAGAGTCAGCTTCATCTCCTGATCTTGAAAGTAGGGAAACGCTTTTCCCCCTCTCTAAATCAAATTGAAGTTCAACAGCCAAGCATTTTGCTGACACGGGCTATGTTCGTTTCCTAGGGCTGCAGATAACAAATTATCACAAACTTGGTAGCCTCAAACAATAGGATTTATTCTCTCACAGCCTGGAGGCCAGAAGTCCAAAATCAATGCGTTGCCAAGGTTGGTTTCTCTCTCCTAGCTTCTGGAGGCTACAGACAATCCTTGGCTTGAAGATGCATCACTCCACTCTCTGCCTCCAGCCTCCTATGGCCTTCTGCTGTGTGTGTCTCTCAGTACGTCTTCTCCTTTTCTGTCTTTTGTGAGGATACCTGTCAATGGATTTAGACCCCACCGCAATCCACAATCATCTCATCTTGAGATCCTCACCTCAACCACATCTGCAAAGGCCCTTATTCCAAATAATGTCACCTTCTGAAGTTCTAAGTAGACATATCTTTTGAGGGGACTCTATTCAACCCACTATACAGGCCTAATCTGCCTTTTGGAGGGAGACCCTCCTTTAGCTTGGGCTTCAACCCTGGGGCTTGGGAAATCCATAGTCATAATCCAAGCTTTTATGTCCCTACCAAAGCAGGGGATTCCTCTAGTGGATCAGGGGATTCCTCTAGTGGATCCATTCATTCCTTGCCAAGCTCAGATCTGGGGGTCCTTACAGTGACTCCTAAGGCACACCATGGTCCATCCTCGAGCACCCCTGTGGCCTCCCTGTCAGAGGAGGAAAACATCCCCACCACTGCCACCCTCACTCCTTGGTCTTCACAGCAGATCGGGCTAGGTAATTTGTGGGGCCCAGTGCAAAATGAAAATATAGGGACCTTGTTCAAAAACCATGAAGAATTTCAAAAGAGTAACAGCAGGGCATTAAACCAAGCGCAGGGCCCTGTGTGACCACATGGGTCACTCACACATAAAGCCAGCCCTGTTTCCTGGTCTCCAAGAAGCCAACTATACCTTTGGGTTTGGCCAAATCCATCAAAATTCTCCCTTCTATTCTCTGTCCCTCTGGGAAGATGAATGGAGCATAAAAGCTCTCACCTCCTTTTTGGGGCCTAGAGACTAGAGCTCAGAAAGCAAGTCCCAGCTGAATATAATAGACATAAGCAGAAGTGTTCTTCGTGATCATCTTTCTGATGAGCCCACAGCATAACAAGAAGATAAGGTAGAATTCAGTACACAAATTAATTTCTCAGTAACTGCTCTGTTACGAAAGTGGCTAAAAAAAATAGCTATCTTTACATGTTCTGAAACTCCTGGAAAACATTAGGGCGGGTCTAGAAGTGAAAACCAAAGAAACAATATAACCAAATGGAACAAAAAACAACCACCTACCCAAATATCACACCACCTGACCTTCTTAGTCCAATTACATGATTTTTTTTTACAAGTTCTTAAATATTCTATGGAATAGGGAAGTTACTAACCAAATACTTCTGGTTTGTTTTAAAAACTGTCACCAAAGAAAATGTTAGCCTTGCAAAGCCAACCACCAGCTGAAATGCAAAATGAAATAAAAACTCAGCCATTTAGGGTATTAAAAATAAAAAATATGACTGTTTCCTGGGTTCTCCATTTTCATTTCTTTCAGGAACACAAGTATGAAAAACATTGTGACTGTTAAAAATTTTTGAGATGATTGATTTTCTGGATTTAAGTGTTGTTATAACTTTTAATGGGTACCTACTTCAAAGGAAATCGACAAAATTTTCATTTTTCCACCTGAGTAACTATTTCTACATTGATTATGTCACGTCAAGCTGAGTTTTGTTTCTGTGAGGGCCCCAGAGCTATAATTTCTGTGTTTAGAGTAAGTGATAGCCGATTTTTCCCCACATAGTTTGCTATGAAGCTTTAAGAATTTCAAGTTTGTTGTTTTACAAAGTAAATAAAATAAAATATACACAATTTGAAAACATGTTTGAATTAGTGTCTTAATATGCACAATCCTGCAATTGTAAAATTCAATGCAATAAAAGTAAGTTTTTATCCCATGAAAAATGCAAATGTAAATATTGATATGAAAAATAACTAATTCTATTTGTGATTACATTATCACTTGAGAAATATGTGTCAGTAGTAAATAAATATATACATATATGAAAAATGCTTGATTTTACTAGTTTTATTTATTTTTTTAATTTTTAATGTTTATTTATTTTGAGAGAGAGAGTGAGAGACAGAGCCCAAGTGGGGGAGGAGAAGAGAGAGAAGGAGACACAGAATCTGAAGCAGGATTGAGGCTCTGAGCTGTCAGCACAGAGCCCGACGAGGGACTTGAACTCACAAACCGCAATATCATGACCTGAGCTGAAGTCAGATGCTTAGCCGACTGAGCCACCCAGGTGCTCCTACTAGTGATTTTATTTTTAAGTTTATGTATTTATTTGAGAGAGTGGGGGAAGGGTACAGAGAGGGGGAGAGAGGGAGAATCTCAAGCAGGCTCCACACTATCAGCTTATCAGCACAGAGCCTGACAGGGGGCTCGAACCCACAAACTGTGAGATCATGACCGGAGCCAAAACCAAAAGTGGGATGCTTAACTGACTGAGCCACACAGGCACCCCATTTTACTAATGATTTGATATGATTTGATTTGATTTGATTTTAAAAGAGAGACGCGCAAGTGAGTGAGAGGCAGAGAGAAAGGGAGAGGGAGAATCCCACGAGGGGCAGGGAGGGGGGAGGAGAGAAAGAGAGAGAGAGAAGCAGGATTCACCCAGAGAGGGACTCATGTTTACCTGAAGCAGGACTTGAGCTCACCTGAAGCGGGGCTCAAACTCACAAACTGTGAGATCATGACCTGAGCCAAAGTCAGATGCTTAACCGACTGAGCCACCCAGGCTCCCTAGTGATTTTTAAATGTACATTTTTTTCTCCTTTTTTTACCCTTTACTGACCTCTCCCTATTTCCTCCACCCCCTACACCCTGGCAACCACTTTTCTACTCTGTTTCTATGAGTTTTTATTTTTTTAAATTTCACACAATACCATGTGGTGTCACTTTCTCTGGCTTATATCACTGAGCATAATGCCCTCAAGGTATATCTTGCTGTCATAAGTGGGCAGCCTTTCCTTCTTTCTTACGGCTGAATAATATTTAATTGTGTGTATACACACCACATCTTCTTTATCCACTCATCCACTACTGGACGCTTAGGTTGTTTCCATATCTTGGCTGTTGTGAATAATGCTGCAGTGAACATAGGAGTGCAGATATCTCCTCAATATCTTGTTTAAACAAGCATTTCCTTTGGATTTGTACTCAGAAGTGGGATTGCCGATCATACAGTAGTTCTGCTTTTAGAAGAAACTTTCATTCTGTTTTTCGTTGTGGTTGCACCAATTTACATTCCCACCAGTCCATAAGAGTTCCCTTTTCTCCGCACTCTCCCCAACACTTGTATTGTATTTAAAATTTTTTTAATTTTAAATGGTTTTCTTTATTTTTTGAGAGAGAGAAAGAGAGAGTAAGCGGGGGAGGGGCAGAGAGAGGGGGACAGAGGATCCAAAGCGCGCTCTGCATTGACAGGCAGACAGCAGCGAGCCCTATGTGGGACTCCAACTTACGAACCGTGAGATCATGACCTGAGCCAAAGTCGGCCACTCAACCAACTAAGCCACCCAGGCGCCCCTGTATTCTATTCTTAAATGAACACTTTTAAACATTTAAATATTTTACATTTAATTTTTTAATGTTATTTGAGAGAGAGAGAGAGCACGCGCATGCACATGTGTGTGCACACGAGCGGGGCTGGGGGGTGGGTGGGGCAGAGGAAGAGAGAGAGTCCTGATGCAGGGCTCAGTCCCACAACCCTGGGATCATGACCTGAGCCAAAATCAAGAGTTGGATGCTCAAATGACTGAGCCACCCAGGTGCCCAGAAAAATTTTATATTTAAATATCGTATTAATATATTCAAATGTTATATCTATATTTTTTCTTTTTTTTTTAAAGTAATTTCTATGCTCAACGGGGGGCTCGAGCTCATGACCCTGAGATCAAGAGTCGCATGCTATACCAACTAAGCCAGCCAGGTGCCCCTATATCTATATGTTTTAAAAATTTTTTTTTAAGTTTATATTTTATTTATTTATTTATTTTAATGTTTATTTTTGAGAGAGAGAGAGAGAGATAAAGGGCAAGCAGGGGAGGGGCAGAGAGAAAGGGAGACAGAATGTGAAGCGGGCTCTATGCTGAGCATAGAGCTGGACGTGGGACTTGAACCCATGAACTGTGAGATCATGACCTGAGCCAAAACCAAGAGTCAGACACTTAACTGAGCCACCCAGGTGCCCCGCCATATCTATATATTTAAAAAATATTTATATTACATATAAAATATAAATATTTTAAATATTTAAATAAATACTTTTATTCTTTATTTTAGGTTTTATCCTCGGTTTCTTTTTTTAATATAATTTATTGTCAAATTGGCTTCCATACTACACCCAGTGCTCACCCCAACAAGTGCCCTCCTCAATGCCCGTCATCCACTTTCCCCTCTCCCCCACCCCCTATCAACCCTCAGTTTGTTCTCTGTATTTAAGAGTCCCTTATGGTTCGCTTGCCTCCCTCTCTGTTTTTTTTTTAAATTTTTTTAATGTTTTTAGTTAGTTTTGAGACATAGAGAGACAGAGCATGAGCATGGGAGGGTCAGAGAGAGAGGGAGACACAGAATCTGAAGCAGGCTCCAGGCTCTGAGCTGTCAGCACAGAGCCTGATGAAGGGCTCAACCTCACGGACTGTGAGATCACGACCTGAGCTGAAGTCGGACGCTTAACCCACTGAGCCACCCAGGCGCCCCCTCCGTCTCTGTTTGTAACTATTTTTCCCCCTCCCCTTCCCCCATGGTCTTCTGTTAAGTTTCTCAAGATTCACATATGACTGAAAACATATGATACCTGTCTTTCCCTGATTTATTTCACTTAGCATAATACCTTCTAGTTCTCTCTCTCTCTCTCTCAAAATAGATAAATAAACTTTAAAAAAGAAAAGAATAGGGGTGCCTGGGTGCCTCGGTCGGTTAAGCATCCGACTTCAGCTCAAGTCATGATCTCACAGTTTGTCGGTTTGAGCCCCTCGTTGGGCTCTGTGCTGACAGCTCAGAGCCCGGAGCCTGTTTTGGATTCTGTGTCTCTCACTCTCTCTGCCCCTCCCCAACTCACGCCCTGTTCTCTGTCTCTCAAAAAAATGAATAAACATTAAAAAAATTTTAATTAAAAAAATACTTTGAAATAAATATTTTAAAATAAGCAATCTCTTGTCTTTTTGATGATAGCCATTCTAACAGATGTGAGGTGATATCTCATTGTGGTTTTAATTTGCATTTCCCCGATGATTAGTGAAATTGAGTACCTTTTTATATATCTGTTGGCCATTTGTATATGTCCTAAACATGTACATTAAAACAATTTATCCAAACATTTGTCAATCAAGAAGAGTCTGTAAAGCAGCCAAAGCACTAATTTGAGGCCTTAGGGATTGTAATCCGAAGGACACAGAGGGTCTCCAAATCACTGAAAGCATGCTCTGAACTGTAAATGCAGAGTACAGGCTTCTAAAGGCAAAACACACAAGGTTACATAACACACATTTTGAAAGAATTATGACGGCAGAGTTTACACTATCTAATACATGATTGGCTATTTAGCTAACAGGTATTATATTATGTCTATTTCAGTCCAAAGTAGGAGGATGTGTTCCAGGAGTTGCAATTGGTAAAAGTCAAACGTTTATGGTGCTCCGAGAATTGAAACGAGAGGTGCATAGGCCCTACCTCCTCAATATCCTTTTGACCCTGTTTGAAATGACCCTCTTAGCAAAGCTTACTTCATCTTGAATCCTCTTTTATATTTCCCCTCTTTTGATACAGCTCTTTCTGATAGGAAAGCATTGATGATAATTTTTAAAACAATTTTTTAAAGTTTATTTATTTTGAGAGGGCACGTGAGGGGGGGAAGGGCAGAGAAACAGGGAGGGGCGGAGAGAAAGAATCTCAAGCCCCTTGTGACTCGGGGCGGGGAGGGCTCGAACTCAGGAACCATGAGCTCGTGACCTGAGCCAAAATCAAGAGCCAGACGCTTCACCGACTGAACCACCCAGGTACTCCTAATGATAATTTTTATGATCATGCAGTCCCATTTTGTTACCGGAGTGGTTCAGGTCCATCAGGTCTCCCAGCAGAGGGGAGTGTCACAAGTGATCGATATTTGATATGCTCAGCTAGGTGAGACTCTTACCCATATTGGAGTAACAAGGAGGTTTGAGGAAATAAGGTCTAGATGTCGGGTTCGCGTTTCTTTCAGCCAAAAAAGATAGATCTGATGAATGATCTTGAGGCTTTGAGCAACCATCACTTAGACATTTTGAGTAGAAGTATAACAATGGGAAATACATAGCATGAGCAATGTGAAAATAGCAAATAGGGCACAAATTAAAATGATGATCCAGCTAAAGTATCAGAAAACTTAACATTAAACCCTCCTGGGGGTAAAGCTTGAATGTCCCTTTAAGGATTTGGCTAGTTTGAATCACTTTGTGGGTTTTAATTCTACTTGTGAGGTGTTTATCCAAGCGGCAAGAGGTATTAGCTATGGCACAAATTCCTCTTTGGGCTGTAAGTAAATAATCTAAAGCAATCCTGTTGTCGAGGACCACCATAGCTAGGGAATCCGAAGATTTGGGGGAGCCCTGCTGGCTGTGACAGTGGAGCAAGCTATTCTGTTTACAGTTTTGCTAAGATTTCTCATCATAACGTTTTTTTCATTAAGTTTTCATTTAAATCCCAGTTAACATACAGGGTAATATTAGTTTCAGGTGTAGAATTCAGTGATTCATCACCTACATACAACACCCGGTGCTCATCACAACAAGCGCCCTCCTTAATCCCCATCACGTGTTTCCCCATCCCCCCCCACCTCCCCTCCAGCAACCCTGTTTGTTCTCTATAGTTAAGAGTCTGTTTTATGGTTTGCCTCTCTCTTTTCTTTTTCCCCTATGTTCATCTGTCTTGTTTCTTAAATTCCACAAATGAGAGAAATCATGTGGTATTTGTCTTTCTCTGACTTATTTCATTTAGTATAATACTCTCTAGCCCTATCCATGTTATTGTAAATGACAAGATTTCATTCTTTTTTATGTCTAACATTCCACTGTATGTATATATACTATATCTTGTTTATCCATTTATCTGTCGATGGACATTTGGGCTCTTTCCATAATTTGGCTATTGTTGATAATGCTGCTATAAACATTGGGGTGCATGTGTCCCTTCGAATCAGTATTTTTGTGTCCTTTGGGAAAATACCTAGGGGTTCAATTGCTGGATTGTAGGGTAGTTCTAGTTTTAACTTTTTGAGGAACCTCCATAATGTTTTCCAGAGTGGCTACACCAGTTTACATTCGCACTAACAACTTTTTTTTTTTTAAGTAAGCTCTAGGCCCAATGTGGGGCTTGAACTCATTGCCCCAAGATCAAGTGTTGCATGCTTTACTCACTGAGCCAGCCAGGCACCCCTCTCATCATAATTTCTAATTCTGCTGGGCCTAATCCAAGCCATGAACCTATGATTCTAAAGTATAGGTTAAATTGATCTCCAGAATATCTGACAGGAAGGTCACAGCCTTGGCTGTGGCCACAGCACAGCCATTGTCTTCACACTCAGAAGGGTCCTCATCCAGGTAATCCTCTGTTATTGTTTTAATGTTTATTTATTTTTGAGAGAGAGCAAGCAAGCACGAGCAAGCATGGGAGAGAGAGAGAGGGAGACACAGAGTCTGAAGTAGGCTCCAGTCTCTGAGCAGTCAGCACAGAGCCCAATGTGGGTCTTGAACTTGAACTCGTGAACCATGAGATCATGACCTGAGCCAGTCATTCACCCCAATCCCCTATTATTGATAAGGCTTTCTACTTTCTTAAGTGAGGTTTTGGGGGTAAAATGGCTATAACCATTTTAAGTATAGTAAAAGGGGATGTTAGATGTTCCAGAAAGCATGTGGCAAGGCCTATCCAACTCTCAAGACATTCATAAGCCCAGGACTAGTGATCATATCCACAAATGAAATATATCTCTCTGGTACACAGAAGACTCCAGACCTGTTCTGAGGCTTTATGAATCCATTAATTGGGAGAGATGTGAGAATATATTGAAACCAGGTGTCAGTGAGGGGTAGCGTCCAGGGTTGAGAAGTGAGGTTCATTTGGCAGGCCCCTAGCAGCGTGGGAAGGCCGTGGCCACTCCACATGTCGGGTTTTGCCAGGAAGGTGGGGCAAATGGACTCACTCTTATTACTTTGGTTGCTTCGGGACCGGGAGGGGTGAGGATGAGAGGTAGGGAGGAAGAATGACATTGTAGGAGTATTACAAACAGATTGGGAGTTTTGTGTGGTAGGGTTAGAACATTTGCAGGCCTTATTGTTAAAAACACAGTAAGAGTTCTCAATTTGGGGAGTGTTAGGAAAAAGCAGGGGATAGGACATTGGGGATTGTAGATTTGGACTCGCTAAGCTATAGAAGATGGTGCTTTACTATGGCTAAGAGTATAAGTGGGTATATTTGTAAAAGTGGAAATAGGAATGACTAGGGGGTCAATTGTTTTTTGCAAAGTCTCCAATGGAAGAATGATGACAGGTCCAGCGGATAGGTTGCCAGATGAAGATAAGGATTGGGACAGCTGAACAATAATATTATCTTTCCAGGCAGGAGAGGAGATAGGGCAGGGACGAAAGCTGGTAGAATTACAAATTTCATAATGTTGAACATAGGTAAAGGCAGGGAGGGAACAACAATAGGTATAGAGGAACCTTTGAGATTATGGTTACCACCAACAAAGAAACCCTACTGAGTGTAAAACAGCCAAAATTATAAGAATTCCTACCCAGGGAAACAGTGGTCCAAAGATCTCAGCAAGTTTAGGAATTACCATCAGATTTTGACAGTTAGGAAAGCATTATTGTACTAGCCTAGTCCTGACCCTTGGGAAGGCAGTCTACTCCGATCTTGTCCGCTTCTTCTTCTGGGATATAGTCAGTTTGAGGTCTCTGGTTGGTTTAATAGTCAAACTGGATGTTGGAACCTTTTTTAAAGTGACAAACTGGGTGGCTCAGTTGGTTGAGCATCTGGCTCTTGATTTCAGCTCAGGTAATGATCCCAGGGTGGTGGGATCGAGCCCCATGTTGGGCGCTGTGCTGAGCATGGAGTCTGCTTAAGATTGTCTCTCTCCCTCTCTTTCTACCCCTCCCCTGTGCACATGTGCTCATACTTCGTCTCTCTCTCAAAAATAAATATTTTCAAAATAAGATTCTCTCTCTCCCTCTGCCTCTCTCCCCTGCTCATGCTCTCTCTCTAAAATTAATTAATTAAAAAGTGAGAAACATGAGCCCATGAACCTTCTAATTTAGTGGCACAAGGATTGGCTAGCAATACATGGTATGGTCCCTCTCCAGCAAGGCTGGAGGGAGTCTTTGTGGAGGTTTCTCCCAAGTTGAAGGCTGTAATGTTCAATGTTTTTGTCTCCCAGGAGCATACCGTAGACAGACTGTTCGACCAATTTCTCATTTCTTTGAAGGGCTTTACAGTAAAAGTCATCACATCACCTTTAAGTAAGCTGGGTTCATATGCCCCTTGAGGTTTTTTTCTGTTTTGTTTTTTTTAACAATTACTCATTTTTGAGAGACAGAGAGAGACCGAGCACGAGGAAAGGAGGGAGGGGCACAGAGAGAGGGAGACACAGAATCCGAAGCAGACTCCAGGCTCTGAGCTGTCAGCACAGAGCCCGACGCGGGGCTCGAACTCACAAACCGCAATATCGTGACCTGAGCCAAAGTCAAACGCTCAACCAACTGAGCCACCCAGGTACCCCGAGGTTTGTTTGTTTTTTTTAATGTTTATTTATTTTCGTGAGAGAGAGAGTGGGGAAGGGGCAGAGAGAGAGGGAGAGAGAGGATCCAAAGCAGGCTCTGCACTGACAGCGGTGAGCCCAATGCAAGGCTCAAACTCACTAACCATGAGGTCATGACCTGAGCTGAAGTCGGACACTTAACCAAATGAGCTGCCCAGGTGCTCCTTGTTGTTGTTGTTTTTTTTTAACGCAGGCTCTGTGCCTAATGTGGGGCTTGAACTCATGACCCTGAGATCAAGGGTCACATGCTCTACCGACTGAGCCAGCCAGGTGCCCCTAATATGCCCATTGATTTAATCTCATTGGCATTTCAGTAATGGTTTCAAAGGGTGATGGTTTCTGTCTCTTATAGGGAATGGATCTAAGATTCAACAGCACTAAGGAAACAGCTTTTGGCCATGGCAGATGAAAGACTCCATGAGTTTTACAGATTGGATTTTTGTAATACCATCAGCTCGTTCCACAAGGACAGAGGATTGGGGGTGGTAGGTACAGGGAAATGTTGCAAAATTGAAGAAATGTGGCAAATGGCCTGTAATATTTGTTCTGTGAGATGAGTCCTTTGGTCATTGTGAAGTTCCGAGGGTGTTCCTCAATTTGGAATTACCTTCTCCAACGATATTTACCTATGGCTGAGACTGTACTATGACCAGGAAAGGCTTCTACCCAGTGAGAACACATACAAACCATTACTAAAACCTATTAGTATCTTTGCAATGGTGGTAGCTAGATAAAATCCAACTGCAGTATCTCAGAGGGCCCGAGAAAGGGTAAGGAAAGACTGTCCTTTCATCACAGGGGACCTAAAGCCTGCTTTAGGCTTTACACAGTGACAGTGTGCAATAGTGACATCTGGGGAGAGAGCGAGAGGATTTCGTAAGATGTTAATCTCCTGGAGGATAGGTGCCAAGTATGATGAGAGCTCATTATAATAGAATTGGCAAGAGGGGTTGCTTGTTTTTGTGACATACATTTTAAAATGATGACTGAATTGCTTCTCGGCCTTTTGGCTAAGTGTAAAATGTATCAAGTGTAAAATGATGACCGACACCATTATATCAAGGCACATTCAGAGTTCCAGGAATTTCACACAATTTTTGGAACACTATATACCTATACAGCTGTAATATAAACAAGGTTTACTATTATTTCTTATTTGGCAATGCTTCTCATGCGACTTAACATATCAGATAAGCCTAAGTAGTTTAACATATCCTTTGGAATGTTCCAGAGACCCTCTGGAAAAAAAGAATCCTAAAGCTTCTTCCAGATCAAAAAGATTTTATTTAGAATTTGGTTTGGGGAAGTTCGTAAAAACTATCAAAATGTTTAGACACTGGCTAAATAGGATTACAGAAAATTATGAAATAATAGTTAATTATCCACTTAACCAAGGGGACAAAAGGATTTCAAGAACAGATATAGAGGATCATATAGCTGCAAAAGCCTTAGCTCTTTTTGAATAGAGAGGACTCCATTTTTCTAGGTAATCAAAGACCTGATAAAGCCACAATATAGAATCTTTGTTTCCCTGGAAAATTACATTAAAAGTAAAGAAATTTTATTTACAATTTCTTATTAAGAACCGACCAATAATTGAAGAAAATTTTGTTCTTCTAAGAGAAAAAAAAAAAACAAATTCTAATTTTGTACCAGTGTACTTTTGATATTAAAACTCATTTTTAAATAAATAAATTTTCACCTTAGCCAGCTTGATTACACATAAAATTCTTCTCCCAAGATTCCTTTTCTACAAACCTTCTACAACTTTCTATGTCCCTTTTAGTTTGTCCCTGTTCTCTTTCCCTTTCTGAAACAAACAGCTTTACTTTGGGACAAAATTACTTTCACTTCCCTCAACAAAGCGCATTTCATTTCCTCATACCTTTTTTTTAAAATTTTTTAAAGTTTATTTTTTTATTTTGAGAGACAGAGTGCGTGTGAGCAGGGGAGGGGCAGAGAGAGAAGGAGAGAGAGCATCCCAACCAGACTCCACGCTGTCAGAACAGAGCCTGATGCAGGGCTCGAACCCACAAACCATGAGATCATGACCTGAGCCAAAACCAAGAGTCTGATGTCTAATCGACTGAACCACCCAGGTGCCCCCTCATACTTTTTTTTAATGAAAAACACACACCCTACTTTCCTTGCCTACTTTCCATTTGGCCAATTTCTTTTATCCTTATTGTTTTTGGTAGTTTTATGTTCACATATACTAATTCGAATTTTTAACCCTTAGAATCCTAAATTCCTAGTGAAAACTAAGAAGGATTTGTGGCTGGGCGACTTTATCAATACATTTTATAATTTCTAGAAATATAGACCCCCTTTATAGTAATTTTAATTTATTTCTTTGTGGCATAAAAGCTGTTTATTAACAGACCTAAATTATTTTTTGTTTCTCTGTGAAAAAATTAAAAAGTCAACAGTAAATAAATTTCTGTTTAGGAATCAATGCCTCAGTATATTATCTTATTTAGGAATGATCTAGATAGCCAAAGAACATTCATTAACTAGTTTAACTTAGCATAAGTGTCTGGGTGTTTGGCTAAACTGACTTAGCAAGGTTCTTGCTAAAACTGGATTTTACAAGGAAGTGCCCAGATGGGCCTAAGAGAAGGTTCAGGAGACCAACCAGAGTTTGGTCTAGCAAAGAATCTTTGTCACCATCACCACAAGATTGTTCCGGTTTATAGATGAGTACCCACAGTCTTGGAGATTTTAAGAAACTTGCTCAAGATTTTCATGGATATTGGGGCACCTGGCTGGCTCAGTTGGAAGAACATGCGACTCTTGATTTTGAGGTCATGAGTTTGAGCCCCGTGTTGGGTTAGAGATTACATAAACAAGCTTAAAAAAAAATTTCTTGGAGTACCTGGGTGGCTCAGTTGTTTGGGCGTCCATCTTCGGCTCAGGTCATGATCTTGCTGTCCGTGGGTTCGAGCCCTGCATCGGGCTCTGTGCTGACAGCTTGGAGCCTGGAGCCTGCTTCGGAATCTGTGTCTCCCTCTCTCTCTGTCCCTCCCCGCTCACACACTGTCTCTGTCTCTCTCTCAAAAATAAATAAACATTAAAAACATTTTTTTTTTATAGTCAATGATATTTTAATAGTGTTGTATGGTGGCAGATGAGAGCTACACTTGTGGTGAACACAGAAAAATGTATAAACTTGTAGAATCACTATGTTACACATGAAACTAATGTAATATTGTGTTTTTACTATACTTAAGTTTAAAATAAATAAATAAGAGTGCCTCGCTGGCTCAGTCATTAAGCATCCGGCTTCAGCCCAGGTCATGACTTCATGGTTCCTGATTTCGAGCCCCCATGGGGCTCTGTGCTGACAGTGTGGAGCTTGCTTTGGATTCTGTCTCCCTATCTCTCTCTGCCCCTCCCTAGTGCTCTCTATCTCTCTATCCCTCTCAAAAATAAACATTAAATTAATTAATCTGTTTTACTGAAAGTAAAAAAATTGTGACAGTGTTACATTAGTAGTATGCACAAGTTCTTTTTTTTTTTTTTTTTTTTTTTTTTTAATATATGAAATTTACTGTCAAATTGGTTTCCATACAACACCCAGTGCTCATCCCAAAAGGTGCCCTCCTCAATACCCATCACCCATCCTCCCCTCCCTCCCACCCCCCATCAACCCTCAGTTTGTTCTCAGTTTTTAACAGTCTCTTATGCTTTGGCTCTCTCCCACTCTAACCTCTTTTTTTTTTTTTTTCCTTCCCCTCCCCCATGGATTTCTGTTACGTTTCTCAGGATCCACATAAGAGTGAAACCATATGGTATCTGTCTTTCTCTGTATGGCTTATTTCACTTAGCATAACACTCTCCAGTTCCATCCATGTTGCTACAAAAGGCCATATTTCATTTTTTCTCATTGCCACGTAGTATTCCATTGTGTATATAAACCACAATTTCTTTATCCATTCATCAGTTGATGGACATTTAGGCTCTTTCCATAATTTGGCTATTGTTGAGAGTGCTGCTATAAACATTGGGGTACAAGTGCCCCTATGCATCAGTACTCCTGTATCCCTTGGATAAATTCCTAGCAGTGCTATTGCTGGGTCATAGGGTAGGTCTATTTTTAATTTTCTGAGGAACCTCCACACCGCTTTCCAGAGCGGCTGCACCAATTTGCATTCCCACCAACAGTGCAAGAGGGTTCCTGTTTCTCCACATCCTCTCCAGCATCTATAGTCCCCTGATTTCTTCATTTTGGCCACTCTGACTGGCGTGAGGTGGTATCTGAGTGTGGTTTTGATTTGTATTTCCCTGATAAGGAGCGACGTTGAACATCTTTTCATGTGCCTGTTGGCCATCCGGATGTCTTCTTTAGAGAAGTGTCTATTCATGTTTTCTGCCCATTTCTTCACTGGGTTATTTGTTTTTCGGGTGTGGAGTTTGATGAGCTCTTTATAGATTTTGGATACTAGCCCTTTGTCCGATGTGTCATTTGCAAATATCTTTTCCCATTCCGTTGGTTGCCTTTTAGTTTTGTTGGTTGTTTCCTTTGCTGTGCAGAAGCTTTTTATCTTCATAAGGTCCCAGTAATTCACTTTTGCTTTTAATTCCCTTGCCTTTGGGGATGTGCCGAGTAAGAGATTGCTACGGCTGAGGTCAGAGAGGTCTTTTCCTGCTTTCTCCTCTAAGGTTTTGATGGTTTCCTGTCTCACATTCAGGTCCTTTATCCATTTTGAGTTTATTTTTGTGAATGGTGTGAGAAAGTGGTCTAGTTTCAACCTTCTGCATGTTGCTGTCCAGTTCTCCCAGCACCATTTGTTAAAGAGACTGTCTTTTTTCCATTGGATGTTCTTTCCTGCTTTGTCAAAGATGAGTTGGCCATACGTTTGTGGGTCTAGTTCTGGGGTTTCTATTCTATTCCATTGGTCTATGTGTCTGTTTTTGTGCCAATACCATGCTGTCTTGATGATGACAGCTTTGTAGTAGAGGCTAAAGTCTGGGATTGTGATGCCTCCTGCTTTGGTCTTCTTCTTCAAAATTACTTTGGCTATTCGGGGCCTTTTGTGGTTCCATATGAATTTTAGGATTGCTTGTTCTAGTTTTGAGAAGAATGCTGGTGCAATTTTGATTGGGATTGCATTGAATGTGTAGATAGCTTTGGGTAGTATTGACATTTTGACAATATTTATTCTTCCAATCCATGAGCACGGAATGTCTTTCCATTTCTTTATATCTTCTTCAATTACCTGCATAAGCTTTCTATAGTTTTCAGCATACAGATCTTTTACATCTTTGGTCAGATTTATTCCTAGGTATTTTATGCTTCTTGGTGCAATTGTGAATGGGATCAGTTTCTTCATTTGTCTTTCTGTTGCTTCATTGTTAGTGTATAAGAATGCAACTGATTTCTGCACATTGATTTTGTATCCTGCAACTTTGCTGAATTCATGTATCAGTTCTAGCAGACTTTTGGTGGAGTCTATCGGATTTTCCATGTATAATATCATGTCATCTGCAAAAAGCGAAAGCTTGACTTCATCTTTGCCAATTTTGATGCCTTTGATTTCCTTTTGTTGTCTGATTGCTGATGCTAGAACTTCCAGCACTATATTAAACAACAGCGGTGAGAGTGGGCATCCCTGTCGTGTTCCTGATCTCAGGGAAAAAGCTCTCAGTTTTTCCCCGTTGAGGATGATGTTAGCTGTGGGCTTTTCATAAATGGCCTTTATGATCTTTAAGTATGTTCCTTCTATCCCGACTTTCTCAAGGGTTTTTATTAAAAAAGGGTGCTGGATTTTGTCAAAGGCCTTTTCTGCATCGATTGACAGGATCATATGGTTCTTCTCTTTTTTTTTTGTTAATGTGATGTATCACGTTGATCGATTTGCGAATGTTGAACCAGCCCTGCATCCCAGGACTGAATCCCACTTGATCATGGTGAATAATTCTTTTTATATGCTGTTGAATTCGATTTGCTAGTATCTTATTGAGAATTTTTGCATCCATATTCATCAGAGATATTGGCCTGTAGTTCTCTTTTTTTACTGGGTCTCTGTCTGGTTTAGGAATCAAAGTAATACTGGCTTCATAGAATGAGTCTGGAAGTTTTCCTTCCCTTTCTATTTCTTGGAATAGCTTGAGAAGGATAGGTATTATCTCTGCTTTAAACGTCTGGTAGAACTCCCCTGGGAAGCCATCTGGTCCTGGACTCTTATTTGTTGGGAGATTTTTGATAACCGATTCAATTTCTTCGCTGGTTATGGGTCTGTTCAAGCTTTCTATTTCCTCCTGATTGAGTTTTGGAAGAGTGTGGGTGTTTAGGAATTTGTCCATTTCTTCCAGGTTGTCCAATTTGTTGGCATATAATTTTTCATAGTATTCCCTGATAATTGTTTGTATCTCTGAGGGATTGGTTGTAATCATTCCATTTTCATTCATGATTTTATCTATTTGGGTCATCTCCCTTTTCTTTTTGAGAAGCCTGGCTAGAGGTTTGTCAATTTTGTTTATTTTTTCAAAAAACCAACTCTTGGTTTCGTTGATCTGCTCTACAGTTTTTTTAGATTCTATATTGTTTATTTCTGCTCTGATCTTTATTATTTCTCTTCTTCTGCTGGGTTTAGGCTGCCTTTGCTGTTCTGCTTCTATTTCCTTTAGGTGTGCTGTTAGATTTTGTATTTGGGATTTTTCTTGTTTCTTGAGATAGGCCTGGATTGCAATGTATTTTCCTCTCAGGACTGCCTTCGCTGCATCCCAAAGCGTTTGGATTGTTGTATTTTCATTTTCGTTTGTTTCCATATATGTTTTAATTTCTTCTCTAATTGCCTGGTTGACCCACTCATTCGTTAGTAGGGTGTTCTTTAACCTCCATGCTTTTGGAGGTTTTCCAGACTTTTTCCTGTGGTTGATTTCAAGCTTCATAGCATTGTGGTCTGAAAGTATGCATGGTATAATTTCAATTCTTGTAAACTTATGAAGGGCTGTTTTGTGACCCAGTATATGATCTATCTTGGAGAATGTGCACTCGAGAAGAAAGTATATTCTGTTGCTTTGGGATGCAGAGTTCTAAATATATCTGTCAAGTCCATCTGATCCAATGTATCATTCAGGGCCCTTGTTTCTTTATTGACTGTGTGTCTAGATGATCTATCCATTTCTGTAAGTGGGGTGTTAAAGTCCCCTGCAATGACCACATTCTTATCAATAAGGTTGCTTATGTTTATGAGTAATTGTTTTATATATCTGGGGGCTCTGGTATTCGGCGCATAGACATTTATAATAGTTAGCTCTTCCTGATGGATAGACCCTGTGATTATTATATAATGCCCCTCTTCATCTCTTGTTACAGCCTTTAATTTAAAGTCTAGTTTGTCTGATATAAGTATGGCTACTCCAGCTTTCTTTTGGCTTCCAGTAGCATGATAAATAGTTCTCCATCCCCTCACTCTCAATCTAAAGGTGTCCTCAGATCTAAAATGAGTCTCTTGTAGACAGCAAATAGATGGGTCTTGTTTTTGTATCCATTCTGATACCCTGTGTCTTTTAGTTGGTGCATTTAATCCATTTACATTCAGTGTTATTATAGAAAGATACGGGTTTAGAGTCATTGTGATGTCTGTATGTTTTATGCTTGTAGTGATGTCTCTGGTACTTTGTCTCACAGGATCCCCCTTAGGATCTCTTGTAGGGCTGGTTTCGTGGTGACAAATTCCTTCAGTTTTTGTTTGTTTGGGAAGACCTTTATCTCTCCTTCTATTCTAAATGACAGACTTGCTGGATAAAGGATTCTCGGCTGCATATTTTTTCTGTTTAGCACACTGTAGATATCGTGCCAAGCCTTTCTGGCCTGCCAAGTTTCAAAGGAGAGATCAGTCACGAGTCTTATAGGTCTCCCTTTATATGTGAGGGCACGTTTATCCCTTGCTGCTTTCAGAATTTTCTCTTTATCCTTGTATTTTGCCAGTTTCACTATGATATGTCGTGCAGAAGATCGATTCAAGTTACGTCTGAAGGGAGTTCTCTGTGCCTCTTGGATTTCAATGCCTTTTTCCTTCCCCAGTTCAGGGAAGTTCTCAGCTATTATTTCTTCCAGTACCCCTTCAGCACCTTTCCCTCTCTCTTCCTCCTCTGGGATACCAATTATGCGTATATTATTTCTTTTTAGTGTATCACTTAGTTCTCTAATTTTCCCCTCATACTCCTGGATTTTTTTATCTCTCTTTCTTTCAGCTTCCTCTTTCTCCATAACTTTATCTTCTAGTTCGCCTATTCTCTCCTCTGCCTTTTCAAGCCAAGCTGTCGTGGTTTCCATTTTGTTTTGCATTTCGTTTAAAGCGTTTTTCAGCTCCTCGTGACTGGTCCTTAGTCCCTTGATCTCTGTAGCAAGAGAGTCTCTGCTGTCCTGTATACTGTTTTCAAGCCCAGCGAGTAATTTTATGACTATTATTCTAAATTCACTTTCTGTTATATTATTTAAATCCTTTTTGATCAGTTCATTCGCTGTTGTTATTTCCTGGAGATTCTTCTGAGGGGAATTCTTCCGTTTGGTCATTTTGGATAGTCCCTGGAGTCGTGAGGACCTGCAGGGCACTTCCCCCGTGCTGTGGTGTATAACTGGAGTTAGTGGGCAGGGCTGCAGTCCGACCCGATGTCTGCCCCCAGCCCACTGCTGGGGCCACAGTCAGACTGGTGTGTGCCTTCTCTTCCCCTCTCCTAGGGGCGGGATTCACTGTGGGGTGGCGTGGCCCGTCTGGGCTACTTGCACACTGCCAGGCTTGTGTTGCTGGGGATCTGGCGTATTAGCTGGGGTGGGTAGGCAAGGTGCACGGGGGCAGAAGGGGCAGGCTTAGCTCGCTTCTCCTTAGGTGATCGACTTCAGGAGGAGCCCTGTGGCAGCGGGAGGGAGTCAGATCCGCTGCCGGAGGTTTGGCTCCGCAGAAGCACAGAGTTGGGTGTTTGCGCGGAGCGAGCAAGTTCCCTGGCAGGAACCGGTTCCCTTTGGGATTTTGGCTGGGGGATGGGCGGGGGAGATGGCGCTGGCGCCTTTGTTCCCCACCAAGCTGAGCTCTGCCGTCCGGGGGCTCAGCAGCTCTCCCTCCCTTTGTCCTCCAGCCTTCCTGCTTTCTGAGCAGAGCTGTTAACTTCTGACCTCCCAGACGCTAAGTCGCGCTTGCTGTCGGAACACAGTCCGTCCGGCCCCTCCGCTTTTGCCAGCCAGACTCGGGGGCTCCGCTTGGCCGGCGAGCCGCCCCTCCGCCCCGGCTCCCTCCCGCCAGTCCGTGGAGCGCGCACCGCCTCGCCGCCCTTCCTACCCTCTTCCGTGGGCCTCGCCGCCCTTCCTACCCTCTTCCGTGGGCCTCTCGTCTGCGCTTGGCTCCGGAGACTCCGTTCTGCTAATCCTCTGGCGGTTTTCTGGGTTCTTTAGGCAGGTGTAGGTGGAATCTAAGTGATCAGCAGGACGCGCGGTGAGCCCAGCGTCCTCCTACGCCGCCATCTTCCGGACTCCTCTCCTAAAAACATTTTTAAAAAATGTCTTGGATATACAAACATTGGAGAAATGTAAATAGAATATCAACGCGGGGTGGTTGAGTTCTTTAGCTCATAGAACAAAATTCAGATGAAATAGTGAGAAGTATAGTGAATACCTCATCACAAAATCTTTCTTGTATACTTCAAATACAACCACTTCTCACATCTCTACTGCTGCCACCCCAGTCCAAGCCACAGTCACGTTCACCTGGAGGGCCACAATATTCTGCTAACTATTCCCCTGATCCCACCCATGCTTCTCTACAGTCTGTGTTCCACATGTTTCCTACATATTTCAGCAATCTTATGTGCCTTTTATTCATTTGGCAGACAAGGAAACTTGCATAGATAATTCTAGTTCACCTCATCTCACAACCCCTTGGTCCTCCCAACCCCCAACCAAGGGGGGAAAAACACCCGAAAGTGCATGAGCCTAAGTTGAACCATTCCCCACCAATAGGACTTGGGCCTTGCTCAGGCCTGGATGGGAAAGTGAGCCTGACCATTGTCTCAACCACCTTCAAGAGTCTCACTCACTTTCTTTGCTCAATTCCCAGCCTGCCAGGTGGAGAAAAAAACGCTTCATTTTGTTTTTTGTTCCATAAATCTTGATTGTCTCTTTTGGGACAGGTGCTGTCCTATTTACAAGAGACAGGATGGTGACATAAATGGTCCTTGTATTTTGGAGCTTACATTCTAATGAGGGATACTGACAAAGCAAGAAAATAAACAAGTAGAGAGTTCACATAGTGCAATAAGCACTAGGAAGAAAGAGTGTTGTGTTAGATTAGAAAAGAATAGGGAGAAGGGGCACCTGGGTGGCTCAGTCGGTTGAGCGTCTGACTTTGGCTCAGGTCATGATCTCACAGCTCGTGAGTTCGAGCCCCGCGTCGGGCTCTGTGCTGACAGCTCAGAACCTGGAGCCTGCTTCGGATTCTGTGTCTCCCTCTCTCTCTGCCCCTAACCCACTGGCATTCTGTCTCTGTCTCTCTCAAAAATAAATAAACATTAAAAATTTTTTTTAAAAAAAGAAAATAGGGAGGGGGCCAACTTAGACGGAGTGGTTGGCAAAGATCTCCCTGGGAAAATGACGTATAAGCTGTGACTCAAAGGAAGAGAAGGAGGGGTGGGGTTGGTGTATGGAGAGGCAGAAAGAGAACAGTTAAGTTCAAAGGCCCTGAGGTAGAACAAAAAAATTTGGCAAGTTCAGTAAACTGAAAGAAGAACAGAATGTTCTTGGTATGCAGTGTGCATGAAATGTGCCTGAGAGGTAGTCAGGAATCCGATTATGTAAGGCCTTAGTGACTATGGTAATAAGTTTGTATTTTATTCAAGTTACAATGGGAAGGTATTCAAGACTTAAGTAAGAAAGAGATATAGTCAAATATCTCTAGATGGTGTGTGGGAAGTAAATTAGAATGGTTAAGGATGACAGTGGGAGACCGGGTAGGCGCTCTGGTCAGGTATGTGATAATGGTGGTTGGGACTAGGCTGGAAGCCATCAAGATGGAAAGGATTGAAGGGATCTGAAGATATATTTTGAAGGTAGAATCAAAGGAAATTGCTAGAAAAAATCCACTTTTTAAAAAAAATTTTTTTTTAAGTTTATTCATTTTTCAGAGAGAGAGAGACAGAGTATGAGCAGGGGAGGGGTAGAGAGAGAGGGAGACACAGAATCCGAAGTAGGCTCCAGGCTCCGAGCTGTCAGCACAGAGCCTGATGCGGGGCTTGAACTCACAAACTGTGAGATCATGACCTGAGCTGAAGTCGGACGCTCAACTGACTGAGCCACCCAGGCGCCCCGAAAAAATCCACTTTTATCAAATAGTAATAGACTCATTTGTTTCATTAATAATAAAAACCCATGAAATACCCCTAGGTCAAAATGGCAGAAAAATATATGTAAAGTGTATTCTAGAAAGAAAAATTATATTGCTCTTTGTGATTTAAATTTAAAGAAATTTAAAAAAATTTTTTAACTTTTTTTTTAACGTTTTTATTTTTGAGACAGAGAGAGACAGAGCATGAACGGGGAGGGGCAGAGAGAGAGGGAGACACAGAATCCGAAGCAGGCTCCAGGCTCTGAGCCATCAGCCCAGAGCCCGACACGGGGCTCGAACTCAGGGACCGCGAGATCGTGACCTGAGCTGAAGTCGGACGCTTAACCGACTGAGCCACCCAGGCGCCCCTAAAAAAATGTTTAATAAAGAAATTATTCTGAAGGGTTTAGATGAAATATGGTATAAAAATCTGTATGAACCCTTGTATAATTGCCATCAGATTTGGAAAGAGATATCATTCTAATTCCTCTGAAATGAGAAAAAAGTTATATTCAGGCACTTACAATTAGAAAACTGATGACTCACAAACAAAATCAGTCAAATATTTGATCACTTCAAACATTTTTTCATTTAAAACATTTTTTTAAGTAGACTCTACCCCCACTCCCCCCCCCCAAAACGTGGGGCTCAAACTCACGGAGATCAAGAGTCCCATGCCCTACTGACTGAGACAGCTATGCTCCTCCATTTAACACATTTTAAAGAAATTGCTGATGGATTAGATGTAGAAAGAATCACAAATGACTTCAAAGTTTCTGGTTAGACAATCAGTTGGTTGGTACTAACTTTTTAAAAAAAAGTTTATTTATTGGGGTACCTGAGTGGCTCAGTCAGTTTAACGGCCAACTTTGGCTCAGGCCATGATCTCGCGTTTCGTGAGTTTGAGCCCCACATCAGGCTCTGTGCTGACATCTCAGAGCCTGGAGCCTGCTTCAGATTCTGTGTCTCCCTCTGTCTCTGCTCCTTCCCCACTCGTGTTCTGTCTCTCTCTGCCTCTCAAAAATAAAAAAAAAAAACATTAAAAAAATATATATCTACAAAAAAATGTTTATTTATGTGTTTTGAGAGAGAGAGAGAGCAGGGGAAGGGCAGAAAGGGAGAAAGAGAATCCCAAGTAGGCTCTGCACTGTCAGCACAGAGCCTGGCATGAGGCTTGATCCCACGAACCATGAGATTGTGACCTGAGCTGAAATCAAGAGTCGGCTGCTTAACCGACTGAGGCACCCAGGTGCCCCCCCCCACCCCAGTATTGACTTTTAATGAGATCAAGACAGCTGAACAGGACGTGAGGTAAAGGTTGTACACCGGGATTAAAAGTTCAGTTCTGGACATGGTAAGTTTCAGATGGGCTTAACCTTCTTGACTCTGGATAAGGTAAACACAAGATGGTTCTCTGTGAAAATATACGTGACCTAAATTGGCACAACAACAAATTGGGAACCAATAAGAGGAGGGGGGAGAAGGAGGGAAATTTGTAAAAGACTTTCAGAAAATAAAACCACCCAGAACTGTTGTGGTTCTTAGAGTTTATCTGAAACTTTCAAATAAGACTATGAGGTAGGTACAGAATTATTGCTCTCCTATGTATGAGTAAACAAAAGGAAAGGAAGCTTAAGAAAACTCATCCAAACCACACAGCTAATAAGGGGAAAGAGTTAGTATTATATAAATTGTAATAATTTATGGTAAATGTAGGAAAAGATTACCTTATTTTTCTATGACCTTGTATCAAACAGTAAGTTATTGTCCCCAGCTCCAAACCAATCCTTCTATATTCTGGCTGATGATGCCAGGCCTTGGGACTCTGTAAACCACACATCTGCCAGCAAGGGGAGTGAGAGAGAAAGAGAGACAGAGACAAAAACAGAGATAGAGACAGAGACAGAGACTGTAAGGCTGGAAAAGGAGGAAGAAACTCGCCCTCCCTATCTGCTCCCTATAGCTTGGCAGCCGGAGTTCCTTCCTACAGGACCATCTGAATTCGCCTGGAAACTCTTCCAACATTTGCAGAACTAGCTTCATTGTTGCTGCCTCTCACTTCCAGAGATAGCAGCCCCGGTTAGCAGCACCCCTCCCCTGAAGTCTGGTCCCTGTCCCCTCCTCTAAGTTTCTAAGTTGTTTTTTAAAACATATTTTATTTATTTATTTATTTTAAGTAAACTCTACACCCAACATGGGGCTTGAACTCATGACCCTGAGATCAAGAGTCCCAGGCTCCACCAACTGAACCGGCCAGGCGCCCCTCTAAGTTTTAATAATTCCAACTTCTTCCTTTGTTCACTCAGCCATGACACCTTAGAGTGTCTTTACCGTTTCATAGTTAACATTTATGTTAAATGTTTTTTTTCAAATTCTAACCTATTATTTATTTTAGAATGGAAAATGGAATTATAGGATGTCCCTTTAACAGTGATTTTCCCAGGTTCTCTTAAAGCTAAAGAGATAATTACAAGTTTTCAAGAAAATGTATTGGATAAAAGCTTTTTTTGCCCAACTGATTTAACACGACTCAGTTTGGATTCCAAAGGAGAGCCCTCTTCCAGAGACAGGTTTTTCCCTCCAGAACTTATTTATTTTGCATGAGTTCTTTGTACCCTTTGACCAACACCTCCCTGTGTCCCCCTCCTCCTAGCCCCTGGCAACGACCCTTTTGCTCTCTGCTTCTACATGTTTGGCTGTTTTAGATTGCACATATAAGTCAGACCATGCAGTCTTTTGTTTAAACAACCAGTGTGGTTTCTGTCTCCTAAATGACCCTGGTTGACACAGGCTTGAAAAATGATCATTACCAGCCAATGTCACTTATGAATACAGATGCTAAATCTTAAATAAGATTTTAGTAAACTCAGAAGGAAAAACGGTTAGGGGAACAGCCTGTGGGCGTGAAATGGATCATCCTGCTGATGCAGGCCTAATTGGCTAACCCGTTGATTTTGATACATTCTTATGGAGAACCACCTATAGGCAAGATGCCATCAGGAACAGGCCACAAGACTGGGAGAAAATGTTTGCAAATCATATGTCAGATGAAGAATTTGTATCTAGAATATATAAATAACTCCTACAACTCAGCAGTAAGAAGCGAAATAACCCAATTTAAAAACGGGCAGAGGATCTGAATAGACATTTCAGCAAAGAAGATAAATGAATGACCAATAAGCACATGAAAAGATGCTTAACCTCATTAGGGAAGTAGAAATTAAAACCACAGGGATATATCACTTCAACCCATAAAAATGGGTGTAATCAAAAAGACAGACAATAACAAGTATTGGCGAGATTGCGGAGAAAGTGGAACCCTCAGAGAATCCTGGTGGGAGTGTAAAATGGTGCAGCTGCTTTGGAAAATAATATGGCAGTTGATTAAAACGTTAAACATAAATGTACCATATGGCCCACCGATTCCATTCCTATGTGAATACCCAATAGAAATTAAAATATGTCTCTACCAAGACTTGCATTTGACTATTCATAGCAGCATTTTTTTAAAGATTTTCTTTTTAAGTAATCCCTGCACCCAACATAGAGCTCAAACTCACAACCCCGAGATAGAATTGCACACTCTAACGACTGAACCAACCAGGCACTCCTATTTACCAGTTTTTAAAATACTCATTTAATTTTCTAACATGCACTAAAGATGACCAACGAGTTTTTCAGTGTTATATTTTTTTCAAGTAATCGTGATGAATTTATTAATTGATGAATGTATGATGTGTTTAGTTTCTATTCTTTTTTTAAGTTTATTTATCTTGAGAGGGAGAAAGATAGTAGGGAAAGGAACAGAGAGAGAGAGAGGGAGAGAGAGAATCCCAAGCAGGCTCCATGCTATCAGTGCAGAGCCCAATGAGGGGCTCAAACCCACGCACCATGAGATCATGACTTGAGCCGAAACCAAGAGTCTGAAAACACTCAATGGACTGAGCCACCCAGGCACCCCTGGTTTCTATTCTTAATAGCTTTCAAGTTGATACATACGCATGTAAAATACAGAAGAGAAGAAAAAAGTCATCCATAATCATATGCACAGAGGCAACCACTTAACATTTTGATTCATTTCCTTCCAGTCTTTTTTCTATGCGTATAGTTTTATTGGGTGTGAACATACTAGATTCCAAATACTTTAGCATTTATTCAACACAAATATGAACACTGCCTCATGCCAGTAGCACTAGAGAAAGGGCTAAAGACCGGTTTCTGGCCTTCTAAGAGCTCAGCACAGTGGTCCTGTTAGCTTGACAACAGTACAGTCATTTTCCCATGAATCCTGTGATCCAGGAGTCTGCACCCTAGCAAGGAAGAAAATATACAACTAACTATAATTCAAGGTAAAAACTATTCAGTGGCATGAAATGAAAATCATATGGGAGTTGAGAGGAAGGAGAGATGACTTCTACTGACCATGTCTCCTTCCCATGACACTGCCTTCCCAAGTGGAGCCACCTCTGCTCTGCGGCCGGCATCCCTTAAGATGTTACTATGATTATCCAGAAAAGAAACGAAGGACTCTAGATCAGTTCTTCCCCTTAGCCATATGTAAGATCACCTGCGGTGCTTTTAAAGCTCTTAGGGTGCACCACAAAACCAATTATGTCAAATTCTGAGCGGGGGAGAGACCCAAGCTTCAGCATTTAAAAAAAACTCCCAGGATGAGGGGCGCCTGGGTGGCTCAGTCCGTTGAGCGTCCAACTCTTGATTTCAGCTCAGGTCATGAGCTCACGGTTTGTGGGTTTGAGTGTCACGTCGTCGGGTTCTGTGCTGACAGCAAGGTGCCTGCTTGGGATTCTCTCTCCCTCTGCCCCTTACCCCCCTCCCCTGCCCTGCTTGCGCGCTCTCTCTCTCTCTCTCTCTCTCTCAAAATAAATAAATAAACATTTACAAAAAACTTCCCCAGATGATTCTCCAGATGCAAAGCCCTATGCCAAAGCCCTATGCCAAATTCCGTGCAGTGCTGTAGAAAAATATAAAATACATACCTGTATATGAAGGCACTTTTCTCTTTAATAACAGGCTGCTGTTACATAAAGTTATTTTCCTTGTGCATTTCTGTCCATTCAAGCAATTAAAGAGAAATACTTTAGCCATCGGAATTCATAACTATGTGTACCTTAGTAATTGCCCACTCTGACAGAACAAGTTCGAAGCTATCAAAAAGTTAATGATTTATCCTTCCCCCCATTGCAGAAAGATGACTCCTTGATTACAAGTGTTTATTTTGAAAGCAAAGGATTGATACCTGCTATAAAGAACGATTCCTGGGGCGCCTGGGTGGCTCAGTAGGTTGAGCGTCTGACTTCGGCTCAGGTCATGATCTCACAGCTCATGAGTTCTAGCCCCGCGTCGGGCTCTGTGCTGACAGCTCAGAGCCTGGAGCCTGCTTCCGATTCTGTGTCTCCCTCTCTCTCTGCCCCAACCCACTCACATTCTGTCTCTGTCTCTCTCAAAAATAAACATTAAAAAAATTTTTTTTAAAAAAAAGAACGATTCCTATCTCCATTCCCTTCATCTAGAAGCCTAAAATTGTAGCCACCTTTTAAAAATGGTTTTATTGTGAAATAATTTCAAACTTACAGAAAAGTTGCAAAAACAGTACAAAGAAATCCCATATTCACCCCAATTGATCCATTGTTAACATTTTACCACATTTCCTTTATGATTGTCTTGATAGATAGATAGATAGTAGTAGATGGTAGATTGATGTAGATAGAAAACAAAATTCTTGACCCTTCGTAGAATAAATTTATCGTGTCCCTATTCCCCCTAAATATGTCAAAGTGTATTTCCCAATAATAAAAAACATTCTCTCATATAACCACAGTTCAATCACAAGAATCGGGAAATTTACTATTGATACAATACTATTATCCAATCTACAGTTCAGATTCACATTTTCTCCACTGTCGCCATAATGTCCTTTTAAGCCCTTTGTTTCCAGTCCAGGACCCAGTCCAGGAGTACTCTGCATGGCATTTAGCTGTCCTCTCTCTCCAGTCAGTTCCTCGGCCTCCTTTGCCTTTCGTGACATTGATAGTTGTAAAGAGGACAGGCCAGTTATGTTATGGAAGGTCCCTCAATCTAGGTTCGTCCGATGTTTTCACATGATCAGATAGAGTTTTGCATTTTGGGATGGGGATGCCACATAAAAGATCTTGTGTCCTCCTCGGGGTACGACACGGGGTCAGCTTGTCCCGTTACTGGTGAGGGTAACGTGGATCACCTGGAGAAGGAGGTGTCTCGTGTCTGCCAGGCTTCTCTGCTGTGAAGTTACTGATTTTCCCTTTCTAATGTCATTTTTGGGGACTTGCCGGGCCAGGACTAAGATGTGGTGAGTGAGGCACCTGAGGCACAAGACGCAAGGAGACACCCACTCTCAGAGGCATGTGAGCGTCAGCCCAGGCCCTGCTAGGGAGATACTATTCTCCCGTTATGAAAACATCTTCTCACGTTAGCAATTCATCTGCCGTTTCTCCTCAGGTTCAGGAGGAAATCTTGCAATCTTAACGTTATTATGTCATATTTGAAAATTAAAATTGAAGTCAAATTCTGACATCAAATTTAGTCTACTCGAGAAGAGGAAGCAGGAAGCACAATCTAGGTGGGTGAGGATAAAAACACCAAAAGCCAAAGCAGGTGGGAAAGAGTATGCTGGGCAAGATGTCACTGGTGCTCAGAGCAGTGAGCGTGACTCCGGATCCCTGTGCGGGCCTCCTCACTGGACACCTAAGTGCATCTCTGTCCCCTTTCAGCCCAACTCAACGCAGAAACTTGAAGCGCCATCCTGGCGATGGTCATGCTCTCCCACTGAAAGGTAAGGGCTCACCAGCCCGCCCCCGTCCACCTTTCTAACCTCTTCTCCCACCTGTGCCGGAGCTTGCTCGAGGTGCCCCTCTTTGCACGCTCCCTCCACTTGGCCTCAGGGACTTTGCGCTAGCTCCCTGGCCAGGGACACTGTGTCTCAGATAGCCACGTGGCTCCCTCCGTCCCCTCATCCAGATCTCTGCTCAACCTCCTGAGAGATGCCTTCTCTGACCACCCCCAGGGTCCCTCCCTGCTCACGCCCACTCCCTAGCTCCCTCCCCCACTTGACTCCTCTCCAGAGCACATGCAGCCACCTGACGCACAAACGTGTTTCTCTGTTTTAGCTAGTTCAGCCCGCTGCAAGGTGGGCTCCACCAGGGGACAGATTTTTGTCAGTTTTGCTCACTTCTGGATCCCCAGTGCCTAGAATATGCCTGGCATGGAAGAGCTCAGTGAATATGTGTGTGTGTGCGTGCGAGAGAGAGAGAGAGAGAGAGAGAGAGAGAGAGAGAGAGACTGAGAGTGAGAAAGAAGATCCCAGAAGGCTGACGTGGGTTGGACCCTCTAACAGGATGTTTAGCGTGAAGCTAATGAGGCTTAAGGAAAGTTCCAGCAACGTGTTTACAGGGCCCTGTGTTTACATTTGCAAAACCAAAATGCATGAGCTGAAATCAGTTAAAAACACGGTCTCCTTCCATTCCAGTGTCCCTCCTGTCACACTTCCTGTGATGGCTTTGTCCTGCCTCAACGTAGCTAAGCTGGAGCTATGTTCTCTTCCCTAGATGGTTCCAAGTTCGCACTGGCCACTAGAGACATTTTGTGGGCGGCCGGTGTTAACTAGCAGTCACATTTTTGAAGGTCTGAAGGTCCAGGGTGCCAGGCACTGTGGCAGCTTGCATGCAGTGTCACTGATCTGACGCCCACTTAGCTGGGCCTGGACAGCGCTCAGGCCCACAGCTCCTTCTGTCATCACCAGATGCCCTCCTACTTTCAGCTCTCTTTCCCACCTGCTGGTCCAGATGTCCTTATAGAAACTTCAGGTTGGACCACAGACACAGCGGCAGCCGCCTCCACAGCCTTGTCACCCAGCTGCCAGAGCTGCCAAAGATCTGACCCTATAACGTGTCCCTTACTGTATATCATCCATGGCAGTTCCCCTTCCTCCATGAACCCTGACTGATAACACTTCCCATCATGCTTAGTGGCACTGGAGCGGCCACAGGCATTTGGGGGCCCAGCTAAGGGGAAGTTGAGTTGGAGACATATTTTGCTAGGATTTGGAGAGACGTACTTACTTGGTTTATAATTGCTTCCATGAATGGTTAGGTCACTGATAGCCACCCCAAGTGGGAATGGCTCCCAGGATACTCCCATGGCCCACTGCAGAGGGCCCAGAGGGCATATGGTGATGTGATCATCTTAGAGCACCTGGCACCAGAAGTACATGGGTAGTGGAGAAGAAACAAGATTTAAAAAGTCCAGAGCCAGGGACATCTGGCTGGCTCAGTCGGGAGAGCATGTGACTCTTGCTCTCAGGGTTGTGAGTTCAAGCCCCATGTTAGGTATGGAGCCTACTTTTAAAAAAAGTTAAAAAAAAGATAAAATGTCCAGAGCCAGAAGCTCTGTGGAAGCTTCTTCTGTGGAAGAAGTGAACGTCTGTGGAAAGTTCTTCCAATCATATCATGTGATTCTTTTTTTCAGATTTTTGTGATGTTTCTGGTATCTGTCGGCTTTTTAACATTTGTAATTTGCTATGATTTCTTCTCTCATTCCAAACAATTATTCACTTGTGTACCTGATGTTATGCTATTACGTCTGTATTACTGTTCTTTAAGAGGGCCCCCAAACGGCTTTGTCTTCGGGATCCGTGAGACCTGGATCATCCCCTACTTTTATTTATATATGTAGCTGGAGTAGTTAGCTTTTATCCCAGAGGCAATCAGGAACCATCATAGGACTGTGGCAAAAGAATGGGATAACCAGATCTGTATCAAGCAGTGGTAGGCTGGAGCAGGGTCCTATTGGCCTATGAGAACTAACCATTAAATTTTCAGGATTTAAAAAAAAAAATTTTTTTTTAATGTTTATTTATTTTTGACAGAGAGAGAGAGAGATAGAGCATGAGCAGGGGAGGGGCAGAGAGAGAGGGAGACACAGAATCCGAAATGGGCTCCAGGCTCTGAGCTGTCAGCACAGAGCCCAACGCGGGGCTCGAACTCACAGCCCGCCAGATCATGACCTGAGCTGAAGTCGGAAGCTCAACCGACCGAGCCAGCCAGGCGCCCCTAAAACTTCAGAATTTTTACAAAGCACTCGATGTCATATCAGTAGCTTAAAATCAGCAGCAGCTACTGTGGGTATATTTATGCCACAGGAATTGGCAAATGCTACAAATCGGGCCTTCCTCCACCCCCACCCACAGAGAGCTGGTTGTTAAACATACACCAACGCACCACTGGCACCAAGTGATCTCCTTGGCCGTGTATCTTTATGAGAAAATATACCTGTAATTAATTTACTCTCAAGTGTAGTTGATAGAGACGGGGGTTGGGGCAGAAGAAAGGAAAGAAGGCATCACGGAGGAGAAGTACTTCAGAGCTTTGAGTACCTAAAGAAGAAAAAAAAAAAAACAAGAAGGATGGGACACCCGCGAGACAAACAAAACTGCACCCACCCCCAACTTCGCCTACGATTAATGCTGCTGATGGATTCTATGGGGTGTGGGTTATCACTGCAGCTGGAGTTTTGAGTGTGTGTGTTGCATGCCGTGTTTTAGCCACTTGGGGCAGCACTGATTTCGACTTATGCAATTTAATATTCTAAACTGGACTTAGAATCACATTAGAATGTCATTGTCTTCGCCTCTGGGAGGATTTCAAAATGTATACTCAAATAAATTTCAAGATAAATATTTTTACTGATACTCTAAAATTACACAGACCATATTTCATCTAGTCTAACGTGTCATGATTATAAAACACACCACTATTTCATATATATAACTAAGAAAAATTGCTGCCAACTATACTGTGAAGTGCCACTGACCATTAGATGAAACCTGGTGACAAAATGTAAGTCTCAGAATCAGTGAAATATGAAATAGCCCTTGGGGATCTCTTAGGCTAAAAGTGTTGTTTGAGAAATGAAGAAATCCTAGCCTTGGAAGGGCAAACTATCTACTTAAGGTTACATACAGGCCTAGTTAGTGACATAATTGGAGATGGAACCCAGTTATCCCTCTACCTAGGTCAGAGCTCATAGTGCTAGTTTCCTGCATCAGAGACAGTGCTAGCCGTCAGTCTGGAGGTCCCTTCCAACTCTGAGAAGATGATATGCAAAAACGTGCAAGTATAGAACAGAATGATAGCCTTTTCTAAAACGGCTTCTGTATCAAGCACTGGTTCCTAGTATAGATTTCCAGGGTCTATAATAGTGCCTAGCTGATATATTGATTGACACATTGCAGGCTCTCAAAAAATATTAGATGGGTATTTCTGGCTGGACGACTATCTCTGATGACTTTGGACCATGTACTTCATTTCTCCGGAGTCTGCCTCTTCCTTCATAAAATTGATATAGTAATATCCATCTCTTAGGTGCATAGTAAGGGTCAAGTGAGGTGGGTATATAAGTATGCCTGGCACAGTAGCTGGCCAGTGGTGGGAACATCTCAAGCTAGCGTTGTTAGGTCCAAAGTTATTTAAATGTCAGCACATAGGGACGCCTGGCTGGCTTAGTCAGTAGAGCATGCGACTCTTGATCTCGGGGTTGTAAGTTCGAGCCCCACGCTGGGTGTAGAGATTACCTTAAAAAAAAATAAAAATTTTAAATAAATAAAGTTTAAAAAAAATATATCAACACTTAAGCCACTCAGAAAAACCAATATTCCTATGGAGTCCAGTGCTCTAGACTTGCGTGGTCCAATATGGTAGCCACCGGGCACATGTGACTATTTAAATGTGTAAATTAAAATTAAAAACTCATTTCCTCAGTCACCTCGGCCACATTTCAAGGGTTCAATACCCCCATGTGGCTAGTGGCTGATGTACGGGACAGCACAGATACAGAACATTTCCGTCACCGCAGAAAGTTCTGTCAGACTGTGCTGCTCTAACAAGTGTATACAACACAGCACACGGTTTTTTTCTCAACCCAAGTCGGGATCGGCCCTAATTTTTTATACCGCACCTCACTTGATTAATGTATTTGTGCGCCCTCCTGTGGCTAGAGATGAAAACTAGCCTGTGAGGTGGAGCAGCACATTTGTAAAAGAGAGAGTTTGGAAAGCTTTAGTAATCTTGACCGCTACAAAGAAAAGGGACGTAAAACAGCGCCTGCACTTTGAGATCTCTAGAGACTACTAAAGAAAATCTGTTCGAGAAGGTCTGATCGTGTAATAATATTGGTCTTAAATCTCAGTATTTCGTGAACACTTGTGATATGGACACTGTGTTGAAACAAAGGACAGTACTATAAATCCGTTTAAAAGTGAGGGGAGACAAGCAGGATTATTCCATGAATGATCCCAAGAACTCTGTACGTGGCAGCTGGCAAGTAACTGAAACCTAAGGTTCCTCCTGTGTGGATGGTGGGGGAGGTGCGGTGGGGAGGGTGGAGGCCTGGGGGTGCTAAACCGAGCCTCCTCGCTTCCCACTGGATGAAGGAGACGCCTGTTTCTGGGAGCCGGCAGGTGGTCCTTCCTGGCACTCCCTTATACAGCTGGCACCTGGGCTCAGCCTGCTTAGCGTCTGATCCCCAAAGTTTATTCCCCACCTCCTCATCGGCCCTGCCAGAGTGTTCTCACGCTTGCACAATCAAAAGGGAGAACCGAGGCTGCCGTGGGGTAGGGCCTCTCCTGGAACAGTGAGCCCCGCCCAAGCTCCCTCTCCACTGCCCCGGGTTCCAGCCTCACCACTGAATCTCCTGGTGTGGGGAAAAAAAAAAAAAAAAAAAAGCGCTAAATTCTTTATAGAGGTTTATTTTCTCTTTCCTTCTTCTTTTTAAATTTTTGAAATGGTAATCTCTACACCCAACGTAGGGCTCAAACTCACCACCCCAAGATCAAGGGTCACAGGCTCTACTGACTGAGCCAGCCAGGAACTCCAAGGTTTGTTTTTTTCCGAAGACAACATTAATATATCATTTCCATCCAAAAAACAAAAACAAAAATCAGAGAGCTTCTGGGTTGGTGAACAGGAGGAAGTGCTGTGAGGGTTGCTCTCTGAGAGGGAGCATGGAAACCCAACGTCCCTTTCCCCATACCTTGCCCTACACACCTCTTCCATCTGGTTGTTCCTGAGTTATATCCTTTCATAACAAAGCTGGAATCTATAACAGGTTTTTCCTATACTCAACTAACAGTTCCAGGTTATAGAAAAGCATGGAAAACTCTCTAATTCATTGTATGAGAACACTACAACCCTTAAATCCAATCTTGAAGAATATAGTGGGGGGCGGGGGGGGGGGGAGAGGGAAGAACCAAGGCACTAGATGAAAAGCTATAAATAAAATTATAGCAGATGAGATTCAATTTGACGTTCATAGAATCATTCACCATGACTACGTGGGATTTAGCCCAGGAATGCAAATTTGTGTTGTTGTTTTTCAAATAATTTTATCATAAACTAAGTAAAACCTTATCGATTACACAAATCAGAAAATACAGAGAAGTATAAAAAGAAAATACAGATCATCTGGAATTCTGTCACCCAAAGTGAATCACTTACCAATATAGCTAAACCTAAGGTTGCGCTACACATTGTGGTATTTCTCCTCACACGCTAGTTTACATAGCTTTAACAGACACGCAGCAGGCCTTGCGCGTGCCAAAAAGCAGCTGCCTCCCGGGCTTGGGCCACGCAGTGAGGCGCCGCTTCCGGGTCCCTCCACTACACTGAGCATGCTCAGTGGAGAGCGTTGCGTTGAGCCAGCGCAGAGTAACTTCAACTCGAGGCAGCCGCTCCTGCAATTTAGCAGCTCGGTGAACACTACGCTTTGGTGCATTGTCTCTGAACGCGAGTGCCAAGTCACATCCCTCCTAGTGCAGCTGCGACTCATCAATCAGGGTTTTCACAAACAATGTTTTTGGAAACCAGGTACAAACTGACCCGCTGAAGTTCCACAATTACTCTAGCTCACTACATTCTAGGGAGGAAATACCCCAGTGTTGCTTTTGTTTTTTTCTTTTCCTAAAGTAGCTTTATTGAGATATCATTAGCACACCGTCCAATTCATTTAAAATGTACACCTGGGGGCACCTGGGGGGCTCAGTCGGTTAAGCCTCCCACTTGGACTCGGGTCATGATCTCACAGCTCTGTGGGTTCGATCCCCACATAGGGCTCTTTGCTGACAGCTCAGAGCCTGGAGCCTGCTTCGGATTCTGGGTCTTCCTCTTTCTGCCCCTCCCCCGCTCATGCTCTCTGTGTCTCTCTCTCCCTCTCCTTCTCCCCCCCCTCTCAAAATTAAACATTAAAAAATTAAGATGTACAATTGACTGGATGTTAGTATATTTACAGGTTTGTGCAACTATCGCCACAATCTAATTTTATTTCTTTATTCATTTATTTATTTTTAAATATTTTATTTTTCAGGTAATCTCTACACCCAACGTGGGCCTTGAACTTACAACCCCGAGATCAAGAGTCTCACGCTTCACCAACTGAGCCAGCCAGGTAATCTTAGAACATTCTTATCCTCCATAAAAGGAACACAGACCTATTAACACTCACTCCCCACTTCCTCCCAAACCTTTCAAATCTGGGCAGTCACTAACCTACTTTGTGTCTCTAATGGATTTGCCTATTCTAGACATTTCATATAAAGAGAAGCATACAGGGGCGCCTGGGTGGCTCAGTCAGTTAAGCATCCAACTTCGACTCAGGTCATGATCTCACATCTCTGTGGGTTCAATCCCCACATCAGGCTCTGTGCTGACAGCTCAGAGCCCGGAGCCTGCTTCGGATTCTGGGTCTCTCTCTCTCTCTCCTTCTCTCTCTCTCTCTCTCTCTCTCTCTCTCTCTCTCTCCCTGCCCCTCCCCCACTCACACTCTTTCTCTCCTTCAAAAACAAATAAACATTAAAAAAATTTTTAAATAAAGAGAAGCTTGCTTCTTTCACTTATCATAGTATTTTCAGGGTTCATCCATGGTGTAAGACACAGAGAGCCTTCATTTGTTTTTATTGCCAAATAATACTCCATTGCATAGATACCACGTTTTATTTATCCATTCATCGATTGATGGGCACTTGGTTGTTTCCACTTTTTGGCTAATATGAACAAAGCCAGCCCTTCTTGGGGGTGTGAAGTGGCATCTTGTTGTGGTTTTATTTCTATTTTCCTCTTCACGTGCCTGTTGGTGACGGAACATTCATACCCTTTTTGTTTCATCACAGTTTTCCACGATTGTCCATTTTTCATCAAACCTAGCATAAAAGTACTCGGCTTTAACTGCTTCTTCAGGTCTGTGTTTCCTTACAAAAGTATTTGTGTGACATGAAACCTATATTAAATAAATTCGTATGCTTTTCTCTTGCCAATCTGTCTTTTGTTACAGGACCCTGGTAGAAAATTCAGAAGGGCAGAGGGAAATTTTTTTTTCTTCCCCTACATCAGCCATTTATGCATCTTTATTCGAGAAATGTCTATTGAGATCCTTTGCCCATTTTGAAAATTGGGTTTTCTCTTATTATTGAGCTGTAAGGGTCCTTTGTATAGTCTGGATACATTTATCAGATATATGATTTCCAATTTTTTTTTTCACATTCATTGGGTTGTCTTTCCCCTGTCATTATGGTATCATTAGCACAGAAGTTTTTGATTTTTTTTTTTAATTTTTTTTTCAACGTTTTTTATTTATTTTTGGGGCAGAGAGACACAGAGCATGAACGGGGGAGGGTCAGAGAGAGAGGGAGACACAGAATCGGAAACAGGCTCCAGGCTCCGAGCCATCAGCCCAGAGCCTGACGCGGGGCTGGAACTCACGGACCGCGAGATCGTGACCTGGCTGAAGTCGGACGCCCAACCGACTGCGCCACCCAGGTGCCCCAGAAGTTTTTGATTTTGATGAAGTCCAGTTTATCTTTTGTCACTTGTACTTTTGGTATCATATCTAAGAAATTGCCTAAGTCAAGGCCACAAAGACGTAGTCCTATAATTTATTCTGAGAGTTCTGCAGTGTGAGTCTTTCAACTTTGTTCACGATTGTTTTGGCTTTTCCAGTTCTCTTGGCCTTCCTTCCATCTGCCTTTGAGGGTCAGCTTATCAATTTCTGCAAAGAAGTTTGCTAAGATTGGATAGGAATTGCACTGAATCTGGAGATCACTCATACTATTTTGTAACCTTTTTTTCCCCGTTAAATATATTGCAAGCATCTTTCCATTTCAATAATTACAATCATGATATCTTTTTCTTATGTAATAATTCAACAAATATTTATTCAACAATTACAAGGCATAAAGTGGTCTGGTTGCTGGTTTATAGTGAGATGAACCAGGCACATATCCCATCTGTGAAAAGGAGCTTTCTACCTAGAAAGGAAAATAAGACATGAACATAAATATCTCTATTCCAAGTATGAGGAAGAGAGAAAATGCTTCAAAAACAGCTAGTTACAGATATGTAGGAAGGAGGTAAAGCTTCCACAGAGATACAGACATTTGGTTAGACTAGGGTCTGTCAACCTTAGCACTACTGATATTTGGGGACTATTCTTTGCATTGGGGGCTGTCCTGTGCACTGTAGGATGGGAATTAGCAGCCCTGGGCTGTACCCACTAGATGTCAGTAGCACTCCCCTCCCCCAGTCATGACAATCCAAAAATGTCTCTGGACGTTGCCAAATGTCCCTTGGGAGGCAAAACCGCCCCAGGTTAAGAACCACTGAGCTAGAACTTATATCATCATTTTTAAGGGTGGTGTAGTACATCCACAGGCAATCTACAATCTATACAACTGATACTTAATTTCGCGTTCTTGTTGTGTTCAATTGGCAAAGATGAAGTCAAGCTTTCGCTTTTTGCAGATGACATGATATTATACATGGAAAATCCGATAGACTCCACCAAAAGTCTGCTAGAACTGATACATGAATTCAGCAAAGTTGCAGGATACAAAATCAATGTACAGAAATCAGTTGCATTCTTATACACTAACAATGAAGCAACAGAAAGACAAATAAAGAAACTGATCCCGTTCACAATTGCACCAAGAAGCATAAAATACCTAGGAATAAATCTGACCAAAGATGTAAAAGATCTGTATGCTGAAAACTATAGAAAGCTTATGAAGGTAATTGAAGAAGATATAAAGAAATGGAAAGACATTCCGTGCTCATGGATTGGAAGAATAAATATTATCAAAATGTCAATACTACCCAAAGCTATCTACACATTCAATGCAATCCCAATCAAAATTGCACCAGCATTCTTCTCGAAACTAGAACAAGCAATTCTAAAATTCATATGGAACCACAAAAGGCCCCGAATAGCCAAAGTAATTTTGAAGAAGACCAAAGCAGGAGGCATCACAATCCCAGACGTTAGCCTCTACTACAAAGCTGTCATCATCAAGACAGCATGGTATTGGCACAAAAACAGACACGTAGACCAATGGAATAGAATAGAAACCCCAGAACTAGACCCACAAACGTATGGCCAACTCATCTTTGACAAAGCAGGAAAGAACATCCAATGGAAAAAAGACAGTGTCTTTAACAAATGGTGCTGGGAGAACTGGACAGCAACATGCAGAAGGTTGAAACTAGACCACTTTCTCACACCATTCACAAAAATAAACTTAAAATGGATAAAGGACCTGAATGTGAGACAGGAAACCATCAAAACCCTGGAGGAGAAAGCAGGAAAAGACCTCTCTGACCTCAGCCGTAGCAATCTCTTACTCGACACATCCCCAAAGGCAAGGGAATTAAAAGCAAAAATGAATTACTGGGACCTTATGAAGATAAAAAGCTTCTGCACAGCAAAGGAAACAACCAACAAAACTAAAAGGTAACCAACGGAATGGGAAAAGATATTTGCAAATGACATATCGGACAAAGGGCTAGTATCCAAAATCTATAAAGAGCTCACCAAACTCCACACCCGAAAAACAAATAACCCAGTGAAGAAATGGGCAGAAAACATGAATAGACACTTCTCTAAAGAAGACATCCGGATGGCCAACAGGCACATGAAAAGATGCTCAACGTCGCTCCTCATCAGGGAAATAGAAATCAAAACCACACTCAGATATCACCTCACGCCAGTCAAAGTGGCCAAAATGAACAAATCAGGAGACTATAGATGCTGGAGAGGATGTGGAGAAATGGGAACCCTCTTGCACTGTTGGTGGGAATGCAAATTGGTGCAGCCACTCTGGAAAGCAGTGTGGAGGTTCCTCAGAAAATTAAAAATAGACCTACCCTATGACCCAGCAATAGCACTGCTAGGAATTTACCCAAGGGATACAGGAGTACTGATGCATAGGGGTACTTGTACCCCAATGTTTATAGCAGCACTCTCAACAATAGCCAAATTGTGGAAAGAGCCTAAATGTCCATCAACTGATGAATGGATAAAGAAATTGTGGTTTATATACACAATGGAGTACTACGTGGCAATGAGAAAGAATGAAATATGGCCCTTTGTAGCAACGAGGATGGAACTGGAGAGTGTGATGCTAAGTGAAATAAGCCATACAGAGAAAGACAGATACCATATGGTTTCACTCTTATGTGGATCCTGAGAAACTTAACAGAAACCCATGGAGGAGGGGAAGGAAAAAAAAAAAAAAAAGAGAGAGGTTAGAGTGGAAGAGAGCCAAAGCATAAGAGACTGTTAAAAACTGAGAACAAACTGAGGGTTGATGGGGGGTGGGAGGGAGGGGAGGGTGGGTGATGGGTATTGAGGAGGGCACCTTTTGGGATGAGCACTGGGTGTTGTATGGAAACCAACTTGACAATAAATTTCATATACTGAAAAATAAAAAAAATAAATAAATGGCAAAAAAAATAAATGAATAAACAGAAAATCTGAAAAAAAAATAAAATTTAAAATAAATAAATAAATAGTCACCAAAGGGCGCCTGCGTGACTCAGTCGGTTGAGCATCTGATTCTTGATTTCACCTCAGGTCATGATCCCGGGGTCCTGGAATCGAGCCCCATGTGGGGCTCCCTGCTGTGCATGGAGCCTGCTTTAGATTCTCTTCCTCTCTCTCTCTCTCTCCCTCTTCCCCACTTGCTCTCTCTCTCTACAATAAAAAAAAAATCACCAAAAAGACTTGATAAAGGAAACCTCTGCGTGAGTCTCTTTGCCAGAACACGCACAGCAAGTGATGCTGGCTCCACTGATCTGTCAGTGCAATCGCTAGAACGATCCTCAAGTACACACTGGGAAGTGCAGGGGGTGGCGATCATTCATCACTACTTCCAAGGACCAAATTTCATTCTGAGATCTAGTCTAATTCCTCACTTTTGAGATGAGGAAACTGAGGCTTGCAGAGGATAACACTTTAATTAATAGACATTAGTTTTTTGAACAGTTTTAGGCTTATAGAACAATGAAGTCCAAGTTATCCGTTTTTTCTTTCGTGGATCATGCTTTTGGTATTATATCTAAGAGGTCATCACTAAGTCCAAAGTCACCTAGATTTTCTCCTATGTTGTCTTCTAGCATTTTCCCCCAAACTTTGTTGAGGCATCATCGACAAAATTTTAAACTATTTAAAGTGTACAGTGGGGTGATTCTATACATATACATTGTGGAAGGACTTCCCCACACCGAGTTAACACGTTCATTACATATTTACCGTTTTAACTTTTTTGGTGAGAACATTTAAGTCCTACTCTCTTAGCAAATTTCAAATATACAATACAGTGTTATTAACCACGTTGTACATTAGATCCTCAAAACTCATTCATCTCATATCAGAAAGTTTGTACCCTTGACCAACTTCTCCCTATTTCGCCCACCCTCAGCTCATAGCAACCACTTTTCTACTCTCTGTTTCTATGATGTTAACTTTTTAATTTCTTTTTTAAAATTTTAAAAATTTTTATTAGAGTATTATTTTGTTTATTTATTTTGAGAGAGTAGTGGAAGGGCATAGAGAGAATCCCAAGCGGGCCCCACACTGTCAGCACAGATCCTGACATGGAGCTCGATCCCACGACCATGAGATCATGACCTGAATGGAAACCAAGAGTCAGACACTCAACTAAATAGGTGCAGTTTATTGTACATAAATTAAGCTAAAGCATACACCTTTATTAAGAGAAAGTCAATAAATATAAATGCTGGCTGGATATTGATATCAAGGAATAGCTACATTTTTTTTTGTATGTGAGAATGTATTGTTATTTTGAAGTTTTTCAAAAAAGGAACTTGGAGTGCCTGGCTACCTGGCTGCCTCTGTCAGTAGAGCACACGCCTCTTGATCTTGGGGTCGTGAGTTCAAGCCCCACGTTGGGCATAGAGATTACTTTTTAAAAATGTCAAACTTGGGGCACCTGGGTGGCTCAGTCGGTTAAGCATCCAACTTCGCCTCAGGTCATGATCTCGTGGTTCACAAGTTCAAGCCCCACATCAGGCTCTGTGCTGACAGCTCAGAGCCTGGAGCCTGCTTTGGATTCTGTGTCTCCCTCTCTCTCTGCCCCTTCCCCACTTGTACTCTGTCTCTCTCTCATAAATAAATAAAACATTTAAAAAAATGTAAAACCCCTATAACACAACATCCTTGGTAAAAAAAAAAAAAAAAAAAAAAGGAACTCTTACTTTTTTTTTTTAAGGTTTATTTATTTTTGACAGAGAGAGAGAGAGAGAGAGAATAAGTGGGGGAGGGGCAGAGAGAGGGAGACATAGAACCCGAAGCAGGCTCCAGGCTCTGAGCTGTCAGCCCAGAGCCCAATGTGGGGCTCGAACTCACAGACCACGAGATCATGACCTGAGCCGAAGTCAGACGCTTAACCGACTGAGCCACCCAGGCGCCCCAGGAACTCTTACATTTTAGAGATGCATAAAGAAATATTTACAGATGACATAATATGAGATGTGATATGTACATCAAAATAATGAGGGATGGCAGGAGTGGATGGGGGTACAGACGAAACACCTTTGACCATGAGTGATAATTATCAAAGCTGGATGGTGTGCACATGGGGGTTCATTCAATTATTTTCTTTTGTATTTGTTTTCAATTGTCCATAATTAAAAAGTTTTAAAAAATCACACACGTAGAAACTATTGTCTTTACTTCAGTTAATAAATGGAACAAGACTGAAAGCATTGCTAAGGTTTTTTTATTGTTACTGCACACCATTTTTAATTTTAAGTTTTAATTAACAATTTTTAAGTTTATTTGTTTTGAAAAAGAGAGAGAGAGAGAGAGAGAGAGTGTGTGTGTGTGCGCGCGCGTGCAAGTGAGGGAGGGAAAGAGAGGGAAGGAGAGAGAGAATCCCAAGCAGGCTCCTTGCTGTCACCGCAGAGCGCAACTTGGGGCTTGATCTCAGGAACCATGAGATCATGACCTGAGCCAAGATAAGAGTCAGATGCTTAACTGCTTAACCAACTGAACCACCCAGGTGCCCCAACACTTTGTCCTTTTATAGTCACATTCACATCACATTCCTGAACCCCCACCCCCAATCCCTAACCCCTGGCAACTAGTGATCTCTCCTCAATTCCTAAAATTTTGTCATTTCAGAAATGCCATATGAATGGAATCATAAGGTACATAATCTTCTGCGATTGGCTTTCTCATGCAACATAATTCCCTAGAGATTCGTCCAAGTTGTGTCTATCAGTAGATTCTTTCCTTTTATTGCTGAGTGGAAATCCGTGGTATGGATGTGCCACAGTTGAACTCTCCATCTGTCGAGGGACATCTAGGCTGATTTCAGCTTTTGTCTATTACAGATAAAGCTTCCATGAACATTCATAGATGCATTTTTTATATAACATTTTGTTTTGCTACTAGTATAGTAATTTCCTCTTCTATTCATTAATCTTAGAAGACTAGTAATTTTGCAAACTTTCAAAATAAAATCTGTTGGCTTAATCAGTCTATACTTTTGAAGCATGTGTAATTTCCCTTAAGTGAAATTATAAAGTATCTTCTCAATGATATAATGAATTTCTCTGGCTTTTCTCCTAGCATATTTTGAAAAGCAATTCTCAATAGGAATTTGTAAATGACCTTACAATAATAGACCTTTTGATGACTAAGATAGGTCTACATCAAAGCTGGTTTCCTCTTTGTAATAATCAAAGGGAACAATCTTGCTGTACCTCTTGTACCTCATAAATATGTATTAGGAGACAAATTTTCCAACTGATACATCCATATGCCATCACTAAGGGCCAGAGAACATGTTACAGGTTTGAAATTTGTGCCCTTTGTCTTTCAGCATAAAGTACACTAATGATGCAATTTACGTTTAGTCACAGATATATTGAAAATTTCCAATTGTCTAGGGAGTTCTATTTTCAAAAACCACTACTGATCCTCTTAAAAGCAAAGCATGCTTTTGTCGTGGTTATTTACCTGCCACCATCTCTCAGCTCTAAACTAACCCTTTTTCACTCTACTGCGTGATGCCAGGGCTGAGACTCTGCAAACTGCTTTTCCCAAACTCCTAAGCCCGTTGCCTCTCTACTAGGTTCTGTCAATGGAAGGTTCTGATGGGAGACAGGAAGGAAGAAGGGACCTCTGGTTGCTGGCTTCTGTGAACAGCCTCCCTCCATAGCTCCAGTCTCCAGCTTCTTTCTTTCCAGACTCTTTCAATCTTCCCAGCATACCACACCAGATCCCCACAGAGGCACCAGCGCTCACTGGCCACCCCTTCCTTGGTGGTCTGACCTTGAGCTCCCCAGTACATCTGATCTGGGGCTGTGTGGAGTGCCTCCACCAAAGGTCCAAGAGCCAGCCAGAGCAAGACCTCTCCTTCACACTCCCCATTCTGGTAACCCCACTTCTTTCCTTTTGTTCTCCCAGCCCTGAGCGTGATAACTGCTTGCAGTCACTATATCAGCCCTAGGGGCACAGGAAGCAGTGACAAATATCTGGGTCACCTTGTCGTCCCCTCTTTCATCTAACATCGATGTACTCAATTCTTTGTATTGAATATGCTTTTTGAAATACTTAGCATGGCTTTGTCTTTCTGTAGCTTCTACACAATTGCAAACAAAATGTTGCCAACTTTTTTTTTTAATTTTCCCGCAACTTTTTAGTATCTTTTCTAGTTCCTTTCCAACTATAAGGGTCACGTTCCTTATTCATGAGAATCTGGGGTTGAATTCAGGACTTGGAGCTGGAAGGGGATAGGGTTAGGTGACGATCGGGGATTCTGTTTGCATGCAACAAATGGACTCAGGCTACCTCAGGCAAAAAGGGAATCTATGGAAAGATATGAGGAACTCACAGAATCAAAGGAATCCATTTGGGAAGGGTGAGAACCAGAGCCATTCCAGAGATCTGGGAAGTGGGAACCAATGGAAGGCACCTTGAGGTATTTACAAGCATGAATCTATGGAATCCACATTCCAGGAAGGGTGTGGCTGACTGGCCCCACTGGGGTTAAGTGCCTACCGTTAGGCTGGTTGAGGGTGGGGTATCTTTTTTTAATGTTTATTTATTTTGAGAGAGAGAGAGCTCTCCAAAGTGGGGGAGGGACAGAGAGAGAGAGAGAGAGAGTGAGGGAGAGGGAGAGAGAGAATCCCAAGCAGGTTCTGTGCTGTGAGTGCAGAGCAGAAACCAAGAGTCAGACGCTGAAGCGACTGAGCCACCCAGGCAATCAAATCGGGGCCCCACCATGGAGCTTGATCTCACAAACCGTGAGATCATGACCTGAGCTGGTATCAAGAGTTGGATGCTTAACTGACTAAGCTACCCAGGTGCCCCCACTGTGGGGTATCTTGATAAACAATCCTACCAGCCTGTAAGAAGTGTGAAGGAGGAAGAGGAGCTCAGTCAAAGAAATTTAGCATGCTACTTCCTGGAGAAGGAAGAATGGATGATGGCTAGCAATTACAACCAATTTTCACTAGTTTGAACTTCAGAAGCAGTCTTTCCTTGTAAATTACAATGCATTGTGTACTAAAAGGTTGAATAAAAGAACAATGATCTCAGGGTGGAATACTCAAAGCAATTTTTCTAAAACAAGGTTCTATGTGTGAAGTCTTGTCATCACTACTTATGGACTGGGACAGACCAGGAGGAGTTTCCTATTCAATATTTTTCGTTTGACAAATATTTATTTACTCCGCCCCAGTGATTCTAAGTCTAAGCCCCAGGGATTCTGGTCTAGGTCATTTCCTTTACTCACTGTCACCAATGCAGAGCTCATGTTGCTTAACATTAACAGCCAGTACAACGGGATAAGCTAGCCTTTCAGAAATCCAGAGGGACACCCACAAAGGTTAAATATTAACACATTTATAAGTATAAAACAATGACTTCACTTTCCCTAATATCACAATAGTAAATGAAAACAAAAGTACAAGTTCAAACAAGTACAGTGTATTCTATTTTATAATAATTTTCCTTCAACGTCCTCTTACACAAGTGCATTAAACAATATTTTAAGAGAAATTAATTAGAATTCTATCACACCAAGACCATTCATTTGTGTGCATTACTCGTCAACCATTTTTTAATATTTTTTTCTAAAATGGGGGGGGGTGTTCCTGCTTTTAAGAGTAATGTCTGTCCATTGGAGATTTTTTTTTTTAATATTTATTTATTTTGAGAGAGAGAGAGAGTGAGCACACGAGCTGGGGGAAAGGCAGAGAAAGAGGAAAGAGAATCCCAAGCAGGCTCCGTGCTGTCGCTGCAGTGACCGACGTGGAGCTCGACCTCATGAAACTGTGATATCAGTGTGTGAGCAGAAACCAAGAGTCAGACGCAACCGACTGAGCCACCCAGGCGCCCCTGGAGAAGTTTTTAAAATAGAGCAATATATGAATAATAAAATAACCATCATTCAAAATACCAGTAACCAAGACATGATAGTTATTAATGTTTTCTGTATCTTCTTCTGCTCCTAACAATTTGGATGAAATCGGTATTCTTTATGCTCCCTTTTGCTCGTGTGATTTTCAGATTTTTCTGTGACGAGCTTTGTTTTTGTAATAAGAAAAAAAAACAATAAAAGAATGTATAAAATAGAAGGGATATATGTACAAAAATAAAGGAATACAGAGCAGGAGCTCTGTATGTCTTATTTCAGGTATCTTCAGTTCCCAGAACAATGCATGACACACAGTAGGTATTCCACAATTTTTTTGAATGGGTAAGATTTTCACCAAAAATGAGTGAAGATTGCTTATGAACACAGAATATCCAGGTATTATTTCCCTCTCTTGTTTCTTTTGGTAAACAGTTCATTCTATCACATAGGATCAATTTTGCTGTCTTAATATAAGGCCAATTGAATTCAAATTCCAAGTCCAACACTCACTAGCTATGTGACCTTGGCGAGAAACCACCATTCTCTGCCTGAGCTTCCTCACGTGGTAAGCACTGGTCCAGGTTGAGAATATAAAAAAACACAGATCCTGCAATTTATATTTTTTAGTGTAGGGGGAATAACATATGAACAAACATTTGTCAGGTGGTGATAAGCGCTATGAGAAAAAAGAAGATAAAGGGGTTAGAATGTGATTACCTGTGGGGGTGGATGAGGGCGTGTTGCTATTTTATAAAAGCCAGGGACTGGCTAAAGGTTTCAAAAATATCCAAGTGTCCCTGTTTTTCAAACTTCAAGTTGTGACTAAGTGCGATCACAAAAATCAATGTATAGGGTGATCTGTATATTTCTCCAACAAAAGAAAATATCAGATTATATCACACATAGTAAAGGTCAGTACGGTTCTGTGTAACTCATTTCAGTTTATACACAAGTATAATAGTCTGTAAAACACTGTAAGCATGGAGAAAGTGGCAGCTGACAATACAGCCACTTTGATGTCAACAGTCTTAGAGAAAGTTACCTAAACAGAGCATCTTCAGTGAGAGAGCATACTTTGTGCATGCACCTGTTGGTGCCTTACTCATTTAGCAGACCTAGTTGAGTGGGAGACAAAGTGGGAGAAAAGATTAGGACTGGAGCTAAAAAGTTGGGGTGAAAAACAAAAGCAAAACTGAACAGTTCAGCAATTTGAAGGGAAACATTAATTACTGAGGCAAAAAGATACCTGGCCAGAAAAACAAAAGACCAAAAAAATTAGAGAAACAGAATCGACAGATTCTACTTAACAACAACAAAAAATCCAGTTAATAAAATATGTTGTACATGATACTTTGGGATTAGGTGTATGATAGTGCCTGAATATTTTCAGAAACTCCCAAAATATCTGCTTCATACTCCCCTCTCTGACCCTCAGGTGGATGGTATAAAGATTTTAAAGCCATATGGTCTGGGAAGATTTCTTTCAACCCTCTACACATGTAATAGGTTTTGGAAATCATGCCTACCCATCAGATATAAGTAAAATAGATTAAAGGAAGACTGGAAATTGTCCGCCAAGCCTTCTCTTGCCGTGCACATGAGGATGTTCCCATTGAAGCAAAGCCATAAGACAATTATTCTAGAACAAGGTGGGCAAACTAGGGTCCTCTGGCTAAATATAACCTACCACCTGCTCTAGTATGACCCACGAGCTAAGAATGATTTTTCCATGTTGATGTAGTTGAAAAATAAATCAATATTTTGTGGCACGTGAAATTGATGTGAAAATTATTTATATGAAATTTCGGTGTCTATAAAGTTTTATTGGAATAGAGCCAGGTTCATCCATATTGGCTGGGGCTGCTTTCTCACTATAAGGTGGCAGAGCTGACTGAGTAGTTGCTTCCAACGCCTGAAATATTTACTCTCCTGGCCCCTTGCAGAAAAACTTTTGCCAACCACTGTTCTAGAATATGAAAACTGTACTATTTAAACACCCTTCCAACCCTCGTCCCTTTCCAGCCGCGGCCCCCCCCTCCCCCGCCCGGCCCTGCCCCAGCTTTAGTCTCTTAGGCCCAACACGAAGGGAGAGTGTTATAATAATGAATTGTAACCTACTGGAAAGCAGAGGCACCACACAATAAATTTCTATATAAGGTAATATTACTGGTTCTGCCATCGAGTAGAGTAACGTCTGAGTGTGTTTCCCAATCAGAAAAGTGGGCATCACAGGGGCAACTGAACAATTTCGCTTGAGAATCACCATGGTCGCACTTGGAAAATATAAAGGCAGCAAATGTTCCGGGGTGCTTTTGCAGGGGGAGCCTCTCCCAGAGTCTGGATGCACACTGAGGTTCCCTATGCACGTAGGCATCTCGGCCACCTACCCCTACCCCGTACCCTGTGCTCCTGGCCCATCTGGCCTTGCAGCCCACTTTCTCCTCACCCCCGCGCCCGAACGCACTCCTCCAGGGCTACCAAGTTCCAAGGTAGAGCAGGGCTCAAAGCAAGCCATCCCGGGTCAGCTTAGGGCAGCTCTCCCCAGCTTCGCCAATCGTGGAGAGGGGTTGCCCTGGGACCCCTGCAGGTGACAAGAATGACTCAGCAGGGTCCCGGCCTGGGACGGAGACAAGAACGCCGGGGTAGGGACAAAATTCTCTGCAGTTGGAGAGGCCGCAAATCATTTTAAAGACCCAAATACGCGAACAAACGAAAATGTAATTCAAGTCAACTTCGGGCCGTTGGCGGCCTGTGCCAGCACAGGCCGCAGGTTTAGCCTAACAGGGAGGCCCGGCGGCTTCAGCAGTCGAAAACGCCCGCGGCCTCTGTAAAAGATTCCCTTCGCCTCCAACGAACCCCACCTCCACTCGACCGGGCCCCAGGAAAAGTCAGTCGGCTGGAAAGGAAACCTTTCAGGGTGCACCGAATTGCATGCCCGTGATTATCGGGGAGACTTTGAGGGCACAGTAATCTCTCGAGACTAGAAACCATTTTCCTCTCTCGCTGTGAGATTTTGCTTGGCTAAGCGGCGGCAGTCTCCCTACCCCCCTCCCACCCCATCGCTTCGGCCTCTGCAAGCAGCCACGCCCCGTGGCCTCGGGGCTCGCGGCCCCCGCGCCGCTCGCACGCCGCGCCCCCATCCGCCCCACCCCCGCGCGCCCCCATCCGCCCCCGCGCCGGGCCCTGGGAGCGCTGGGCGAGTCCTCGCGCCTGCGCTTCGCCAACTTCCTGCCGCGGAACGCCCCGCCCACCCCCAGAAGCCCGCCTCCAAACGCCGCGTGAACCCGCCTGCCGCACCTCATTGGTCAAAACCATGGAGCCGTTGGCTCCCAGGCCCGCCTCTCCACCGCCTCTCACTTTTCCCAGGGCGGATGCGCCTGCGCTCAGCTGCCTGGGCGGGCTGGGAGGCGCGGGTTGAAAAGTCTCGTTCCAAGTTTGGAGAGAGAGAGAAGAGCGCCTCAGACCTCGGTACCCGCGAGCGGGGAGGAGGCAGGAGAGAAGGACGCAGCGTCTGGGGAGCACCCAGGCTGTAAGACGGAGCTCGCGCTTCGAGAGCTAGAAGTGTGTGACGCGCCTGGGCGAGGCAGGAACGCCTGTGGTTGGGCTGCTGTTGGCTAGCGAGGGGAGTCCGAGGCGGCGGCGAGGGGCGAACGACCCGACGCAAGATGGCGAGTAAAGAGAGTAAGAGGCCCTGCGGGGCGGCGCGCGCCGGGACCGCGGGGGGCGGCGGGCGCGCGAGGCCGCGGCACGCGCCGGCGAAAGGCGCGAATTGGCGTGAGGAGCAGGGGGCGGGGCCGGGCGCGAGGCTAGGCGCGCGCCTCGAGGGGCCTACGCTGGACGGGACCGCGGCGCGGAGGGCTCCGAGCACTTCCGGAGCCGGGCGCGGGGCCGCGGGTTGGGCCCCCTTCCCTCCCCCGCCCCCCCAACTCCCCTCCCCCCTCCGGCGGCGGCGCTCCCTCCGGCGCCCTTGGCTCTCGGGCGGAGGCGGCCTCCACCGCCGGAAAGCGGGCACGGCAGCTCTTTCCACGCGCGCGCGTCGATCTCTTCAGGGTCGCGGCCCTTGTCCGGGGGATTCTGGAACACGCCGGCCTATGGCTGCTGACGCGGGCTTCGTGGGAGCGGAGGCCGCTCCTGGTGGGGGATGGAGGGAGCGGGCCGAGGGGTTTCTGCTACACGTGGATTCGGCTCCCCGGGTGGGTCGTGGAGCCCCTGTACGTACGAGTCGTCATCTTAGAACAGGTGCGGACAGCTGTAACTGGCAAAACAGAATCGTTGTCCGTGTAATTACTCAATTCTGTACACACAAGCGGTATTGACTTCTAGGTGCAAAAAATAAGCTTCCTGGTGTTAATAAATATTTTCTCCGCGTTCTGGAAGAGCAGTTAGTTTGCGTCCAAATTAGATGTAAAGCTAAAGAGTAGGTTAGGTGTGGCCATCTCGAGGTGACCTCCAGTATCTGTGTACAGATTCTGACTTCGATTTCTCTCAGCCGCTTAATTGTATGGGCTTTCTCCAAATTTCAGTGTTTGAAGATACTGTGGAGGAGCGTGTCATCAATGAAGAGTATAAAATCTGGAAGAAGAATACGCCGTTTCTGTATGACCTGGTTATGACCCATGCTCTTCAGTGGCCGAGTCTTACCGTTCAGTGGCTTCCTGAAGTGACTAAGTAAGGGTTTCTGGCAACTTTTACTTTGCGTAAATTTAGCTATTGTCCTGAATTTCCAAGTTTCAGCATTTTACACATAGAACATGAGCGTGTAATCAATTTAGCCCTTGGATGAACTGGCAGGTGATTTTTATTCTCAAAACTTGAGTGATTAGTGGGATGATTTTTGACATGTAAGCGTGGGTGTAAAAGGGGGGTAAAGAATGTGTGCGTTTAATGATATTTGTAGAAAACACCTAACATATTGTTTCTTGGGTTTCAATACAGAGCAGCATTTTGGGGGGCCCTAGACTAATGGAGTTCTTTAAAACTTTATTGAAAAATAGAATATTTACAGGAAAAGTGCACAAATCGTAAGCATACGGCTTGATGGATTTTTACAAAGCGAGCACACTCATGTAATCAGTCCCCAATATGAATAGGTTTTAATGGACAAAGGGGAAAAGAATTTAGCAACAGTTCACTGAAGAAAAGAGGTTATTGGCTAATAGCGTGGAAAACACTTTGAGGTTGTTGTTGGTCTTCGTAAGAGTGTTCTTTTCGGCTGTTTCTTAAATTTCTCTGGTAATAATTGCTGTCATTATTGAACATTTAGAATAGGGTATGGTCCATGTGAAGAGTTTTGTGTCCTGCTAATTTGGTTTAATACTCAGAACAGTACTGTGATTTTATCCTCCTTTTACTGTGGTGGAAACTGGGATAGAGCTAAGTAACATCCCCAAGATCACACAACTGGTAAGTGGTGAAGTGGGATTCTGAGCCCAATCTGGGTGCCCCAAAGTTGAGGTAACTCCTGTACTAGACTACCTTTCTCATATGCTTGCACTTTTTCTAGTAGGAATTTGGCCATGAACTTTAAAACTATTCAATTTAGGTAATGTGAGTATATGACTTAATGAGGATTGACGACACTAGTCTATGAAGGGGATTTGGTGACAAGTTATGAAAATATGAGCAAGTTAATTGTATTTAATTTTTTTAAGTTTATTTTGAGAGAGGGGGGAAAAAACATGAGTGGGGGAGGAGCAGAGAGAGAAAACTCCAAAGCAGGCTCCACACCATCAGCACAGAGCCCAGTGCAGGGCTGGAACCCACGAAACTGTTAGACCATGAGCCGAGCCGAAATCAAGAGTCTGACACTCCACCGACTGAGCCACTGAGGCACTTCAAGACCCAGTTAATCTTATAAGATAAAATAAAGGTCAGACTTCCATATGCAAACATTGTCCTACATACAGGTAGGGGCTTCCATTGGGGTTCCCAAAAATCACAGTGTAAATATACAGATGTGGGAAGAGTAGCCAAGAAATAAATAATGGAGACTTCTAAGCATTGACATAACACTTGTGAGCATCAAATACCTGAAGGTATTCAGGTTCTCCTTTAGAGTACCATGTACATTTGACTCTGTGTATTTCTGTTAAGTAAATTAAAAACTTTAACAGCTTAATTTGTATTCTCTTGGATCTTTCTGACCTACCTGAACAGTAGAAAACAGTGGGGGTGGGTGAGACTGTAAGGTTAGAGACCTGAGTTCGAATCCTGCCCCCTACTTCTTAGTACCCAAATTAGGGCAGGTTGGTCAACATCCATTCCCAAGTCGTCTGATGTGTAAATGGAGGTGCTTGAGGTTCTGACTGCCTGTATTTGAGGGCATTAAATGAGATTAGGCACTGTTAAAGTGCTGGCACAAAGTACACAGTAAGTGGTGACTGATGCTGATTTTCCCACCCCATTGTTGAGAAATAATTTATTAGAGTGTAGTAACTTTCTCCATTTGGATTTCAGTGCAAACTGCTTACTCGAGTCTTTTAAAAATGTTATCTGTGATATGTTTTGTGTAACAATTTTAAAAATGATCTCTATGTTCTGAGCCCAGATACTGCTTTTTTTTTTAAGATTTTTATTTTCTTGGGTTTTTTTATAATATAGTTTGGGGGGAGGGGCAGAGAGAGAGGGAGAGAGAATATCAAGCAGGCTCTGGGACTTCGGCACAGAGCCTGATGTGGAGCTCCCTCCCACCAGCTGTGAGATCACGATCTGAGCCAAAATCAAGAGTCAGACGCTTAACCAACTGAGCCACCCAGGTGCCCCAAGATTTTTAAGTAATCTCTACACCCAATGTGAGGCTCGAACTTACAACTCCCAAGATCGAGAGTTGCATGTCCCACTGACTAAGCCAGCTAGGCATCCTCCCAGATACTGCTTGCATATGAACACTTAGGAACAGAACAGAAAATACCTTAAATTATCTATTCCATGGTATTCTTTGCATTACAAAGAAAAGTGGGGTCTGGTTGTGGGGTGTGCAGTGGCTCTGGGAATGCAAGAAAATGCAGCCAGCCTGCCTACATTCTTGGATGTTGAGGATAGCTGTGTGGTGCTTTGCAGGATTCTGTTTGGGTATAAGGGAATGTGACTATGTTTTGTTACTATATGGAACAGTGGAAATATTGGCTGCTCTTACTGCCTGGGTCTTTGAGGAACTAGACTCTGGTCAACCTCATAAGGAAGGCCTGCCTTCTAACTACATACTTCCCAGTAACTACTTGTACTTTCTAAGCTATTGTCCTTAAACTGAGTTTGTTAGTTGTCCACATAGTGGATTTGCCTTGTAAAAATTTTCATTTAGGTATCTTTAAGAAATAATTTTAGGGGCGCCTGGGTGGCTCAGTTGGTCGGGCATCCGACTTCAGCTCAGGTCATGATCTCAGTCTGTGGGTTTGAACCCCGCGTCGGGCTCTGTGCTGACAGCTCAGAGCCTGGAGCCTGCTTCAGATTATGTGTCTCCCTCTCCCTTTGCCCCTCCCCTGCTCATGCTCTATCTCTTTCTGTCTCAAAAGTAAATAAAAACATAAAAAAAATTTTAATAAAAGAAAATAATTTTATTCTGTATCTTTTATTCTTTTTAATTTTTTTTTTAAATATTTACTTATTTTGAGACAGAGGGGGAGACACAGAATCTGAAGCAGGCTCCAGGCTCTGAGCTGTCAGCACAGAGCCTGACACAGGCCTTGAACTCAAGAATTGCGAGATCATTCCCTGAGCCGAAGTCGGACACTTAACCGACTGAGCCACCCAGGCACCTCTAACCCATATCTTTTATTAGATAATTTCTTAAACATATTGAGACTAACTTAAGTCTTTACCTAAAACGCTTTGTAATCATTCAAATTCAGATGGTACGAAGTGCATAGAGTAAAAAAAATAAATCCCCTTTCCATGTCCCCTATTCTCTTGGTCTCATTACCCAGAGCAGAGACCGTCATTTTTTTTTTTTTTAACTCTTCCCTGCCAGAATAAAATACATTATACATATCTCCCCTCCATCTTTTTTATAAATTTTTTAAAATGTTTTTATTTATTTTTGAGACCCAGAGACAGAGCATGAGCAGGGGAGGGGCAGAGAGGGGGGGGGGGGGGAGACACAGAATCTGAAGCAGGCTCCAGGCTCTGAGCTGTCAGCACAGAGCCCGAACTCGCAGACTGTGAGATGACCTGAGCTGAAGTTGGACGCTTAACCGACTGAGCCACCCAGGTGCCTCTCCCCTCCATCTTTTTTAATGTAGCAAGTTATTCACTTGACTTTTCAATTGGTGGTTTACATGGGAGACTTTTTCCTATCAGCATGCTTAAATATACTCTTGGGTTTTGGTGGGTTTTTTTTAAGTTTGTTTCTTTTTGAGACAGGGAGTGAGAGCCTGTGGGGGGTAGAGAGAATCCCAAGCAGGCTCCGCATTGACAGCACAAGGAACCGAATGAGGGGCTTGAACCCACAAACCTGGGAGATCATGACCTGAGCCGAAATCAAGAGTCTGACACCTAACTGACCACCCTGGCTCCCCAATACACTCTCTTGTTTTAAGGCCTCCACAGAATTCCATTTATGGATATACTATAATTTATGTCACCAGTGCCTTATTGATGGATATTTAGGTTGTTGTCAGTCTTTTGCCGCTAAGACAGTGCTTCTGAGAATAATAACCTTGTGACAATCTGTTATTGTTAGAGAAATTTCTTAGCAGTGAAGTCAAAGTGATCAAAAGATGCTGGCGCTGCAGAAGGACAAGGTCTTTTAACATTAGTGCTTCTGTGGCTTTAGGTGCCTCCAGCCTTGGAGGGAAACCTTGTAATATTGATTGGTTCAGGAAAATAGGTTTGTATTTTAATGATGGAGATGAAAAGATTTACAGGAAAAAAGAAAAATCCTTATATGGTTATAGTGTTAGGGAAAACCCAAATTGAATTTAGAGTCGAGGAATTTTTCAGGTCCTCCATTCCATGTTGGGACCGTGCTCCTTAGAACCTGTTATTTCTGTTTAACCCTATGAAAAGTGACTTCCTTTTATGTCAGCCTTAACATTGCTCTTTGGTGCCTCCTTTCTCCCAAGCATTTCCATTTCTTTTCGAATGGTTCTACTGAGATCTGTTGAAGTTCCCTTTTGTTTTGAATTAGTATTCCCTGTACAGAACAGATTTCGTTTTGTCTAAGTCCTCCTAAAGTACAGTTGCTTTGAGTCTGTTTTCTAGGTATGTTTTTTTTTTCATTTAAACTTAAGTGGGTGAGTGCTCCCATGCATTGCCTCTCCCTCCCCATGTAAGTTCACCTAAGATGGAACTATCTTTTTTGATAGCCATATGCTGTTCTTGGGCACTGAACATACATCAACTAAGACTCTTGTCTTTTTTCAAACAAGCTGTTATTGCTTAACCATGGTTGCTTTGTTCTGGTTTTGGAGTTGTATATGTATTTATTGTTCTTTTTTATTTTCAGCCAAATCTTAGTAAAATCTCACCATTTTAAAATTAAAAAAAAATTTTTTTAATGTTTATTTTTGAGAGAGAGAGAGAGAGAAAGACAGTGTGAGCGGGGGAGGGCAGAGAGACACAGAATCCAAAGTAGGCTCCAGGCTCTGAGCTGTCAGCGCAGGGACAGACATGGGGCTCGAACTCAAACTGTGAGATAATGACCTGAGCTGAAGTCGGACACCTAACTGAGCCACCCGGGTGCCCCTCGCCTTGTAATTTTTAAGTTATTACTGGGGCGCCTGGGTGGCGCAGTCGGTTGAGCGTCCGACTTCGGCTCAGGTCATGATCTCGCAGTCTGTGAGTTTGAGCCCCGCATCGGGCTCTGTGCTGATGGCTCAGAGCCTGGAGCCTGCTTCAGATTCTGTGTCTCCCTCTCTCTCTCTCTGACCCTCCCCCGCTCATGCTCTGTCTCTCTCTCTCTCTGTCAAAAATAAATAAAACATTAAAAACAATTTAAAAAATTAAGTTATTACTAAATTACATTCATAGAAGCAACCCTCACACCTCTTTTAAAAACCACTAAATCCTTTCAACAACTAAAATTTAGGAACAAATATAAATAGCCTAACTTGTCTAGTGTTGGGGCCCAGAGCTGTACATCTTGGTCCTCCAACATTAAGCACCGTGAACGTCAATAAAGCGTTTTCTCATTATGCCATTTGCCCTCATAACCTGTTTTTTAGGTGAAGACACTGAGGCCCACAGGAAGTTGTGATTTAAGGAATTGCATATAGCTAATTTTAGTTTGATTCAGGATTTAAACCCAGTTTTTTGGACTCGATGCTTAAACTTAACATTCTATCTTGTCTCTTACTGGAAAATTAGGAATATCTAATGTACTAAGTTGGAAGATATTTTTTAAGTGAGAAGTCATGATCATGGGTATGGAGATTGGTGATGGATTGCATTTGTTAGTAACTGGTTTCCTGTAGGATTAGTGTGACTTATTTTCTTTCCTAAACAGACCGGAAGGAAAGGATTATGCCCTTCATTGGCTAGTGCTGGGGACTCACACGTCTGATGAGCAGAATCATCTTGTGGTTGCTCGAGTCCATATTCCGAACGATGATGCACAGTTTGATGCTTCCCACTGTGACAGTGAGAAGGGTGGTAGGTATACCATATATTCTATTGGTGTCTGAGGGAGTGTGCCTTTTTCTAGTTATAGGTTATTACAGTTTTCTACTAATCTCTTTTGGCTCAGCAGTTTAACTTTTAGGACTTTATTGCATAGAACTACTTGCTCACATGTGCACAAAGATTTCATGATATAACATTATTTGCAAGATGGAAAAATTAGGATCAATTTAGCAACCCAGATGTTAGTTCATAGGGAATTGGTTAAACACATTATGGTATGTTTGAAATACCGTGCAGCAATTGTTAAGAATGAGGTAAATCTGAAATTTTACATAGACTCACAAAGAATGAAGCAAGTCTATATGCTCTTGTATGGAAAGATGTCCAAGATAAATCGAGTAACTTCTGTGTGATTATAGTACCAATTTTGGTAAAAGGAATAATATGTGTTGCGTGTGCATAGGAAAAAGCAGGCATACATACCAAACAATTAACAGTGGTTTTTCTATGGAAGCTATTGACTTCCTTTTTTACCCTGTCAAACCTATATTCCCTTGATTTGGTATTCCCACCATCACCCAAGTTTGGTCATTGTGCTAGAGGGACTCACAATACTCCATAGCAAATTATACTCATGGCTAAAATTTGTTACAGTAAAGAATACAGAGGAGAAGCAACAGGAAAAAGATACGCATCAGGGAGTCTAGGGAGGTCTGGCACAAGTCTCGTCCAGGACCGCACACAATGTACTTTCTCTCTGGCAGCAGACGACAAGGACATGTGCGGAATCTCTCTCTCCTGCCCAGAGAAACCCATTTGAGTGTCTGGATGTGAGGCTGGGGTGGGGGGCGGTTCACAGGCACATCCTGCTGGCAGCCAGTTAAGACAGCTGAAACTCAGGACCCCAGTAATGAAACCAGGTGCATATCGTCAATCTTGATGTTTGTGCACAGCGACCCTGACAGACTGGTACAGCATGGTCTGTTGCTCCAGGTGTACACCACAGAACCATCAGTCCATCAGTAACGGAAAGAACATTCTGAGGTCTGTGTTCCCAGGACTCGGCCAGGGGTCATTCATGGTCCCAGTGTCCCTCAGAGCGGCGAGGGCTCAGCAGCCAGACCTGCTGGGTTAGTGCTTTCTGCACAGCCCTAAAAGGTTTCATCTTAACATTTTAAGGAATTTGCTTTAATTTTTTTCTTATTGAAAATAAAATATTTTATAGCTAAAGTCTTGCCACCCCATACCCCTTTCCTGACCCGCTTTCCTTGAAGACTTTATCACTGTGTCCTGAAAATCAGTGTGCCATTTTTAACTGTTATTACTCATACAGTAGTAAATATGAAGGGTTTTTTTTACAGCTTGTTTCATTCGATAATGTGTGTGTGTGCCATGTAGATGCCTGTCTTCTTTGAACTGCTGTTTGATGTTCCACTGTGATTAAACCTTACTTTATTCATTGTTCAACTGGGGGCAGTTGGATTACGTGTATGTGGTATTTTGCATTTACAAATGGTGCTTTGGTGAACATCCTTGCCATGTCCCCTTATACACATGTGGGAAGATTTATCTAGTGGAGTGGAATTGCTGAGTCGTATGGTGTATTCACTGTCCACTTAAAATAGTAGAAAACTATCTTCCAAAATGATTTACTCCATTTGCCACTCCCATAATTCACAGTCCGTTTCCCTATAACTTTATGCGTTATTTCTGTAAATATTGTTATAATCAGAAATTTCTAGTGGCTTTTAATCCTGAAGTATGTGTTTATTGGACCCTTGGCTTAAGAATTAGTCCCTCTGCATAACCTATGGATATATGAAGTTACTGAAGTCACTTGTTCAGTATATTCTAACAAGTGACTGAAGTAATTCAGTTAATACTTGTTTCTGTTTTCAGTTACAGTATTTTGTAATGGATACTAGTATTAAAATAGTGGGGTTTTTTTTCAAATTTTTAAGTTTGAGAAAACAAAGCCCTGTGTTCGAAGTAAATCTTACCTAGAAATCCATTTTTTTTTTTTTTAAAAAAGGAGAGCTGTTCAGGTTGTAATAAGTAAAGGAATTGGGGGACTTGAGTGTCTTTATATAGAAGTGTTAGAGCTGTTAGAGTCCACAAAGGGAGGGGGGTTGGGTGGTGGGTTGAAAATCAAAGTTGGGGCAGGTTTGGAACAGCGTCAGGATCAGGAGGGGTGGTCTTTGCTAGGGAACATTTCTCCCATTGACACGATGGAAAGGGAAGTGCTGAGAGGGAAAGAGGCGATTGTATATGGTTGTGTGGGAGTAGCTGTGGGGAATGAGAGATGATTTTCAGCCACACAGAGTAGTAAGCTCTGTTTGCCACGGAGAAGAATGGCTGAACACCGATACTAAACCATGGGAGCCAGTGTTCATTAAGCATTCCCATATAGCAAGAGCTGGCTGAAACAGAAATGGTTTGCTGCTTTCGGTTTGTTTCCTCCAGGCCCTGGCCAGTCTGTTTTACTTGTTACCTCCCTGGCTCCATTAGGCATTTGAGTTGTGATTCCCTAACCCGAGACACAGGGTGAACAAAAAAGGAATGGACAAAGAAGTAGCAATATAGGTCAGGAAGAAATGATACAGTTATAATGAGCCTCCCAACGTTTTAAGTGTCAGCAACTATTCAAGTTTTTAATCTATGGGCACAAAAAAGAAAATGTTCTCATTTGTCCTTATCTGCTTAGATGTTCTCTACTTGTATTCTTTCTGCTATCATCTTGCTGCTTTCTCAGAGGTTCTTCTACTTTTTATGTGACTTTGTTACTTTTCCAAGGCCTTTTTAATAACTACTCAACGCTATAGTCTTATTCACACGCCAGGTAGGTTAGCCCCCTCGTTTTAGCTTTGGCACTCCACTAGCAGTTGAATTAGGTATGCTGGTGGAGCCAGCATATTTGTGTCTTAGAGTTGAGTTGGGGGTTAGCTAGTATGGATTTCTGATTTTAGGAATAATTACATCCTCTTCACAACTGAAAGAGGCCAGTTTTTAATTATTCTAAATCCAAGGTGAAACTTGCAGAAAATAGCGTTACCATTTTCCAATCCAAATGGGCTTTGAGAATAAATTAATTTCAAAGTGGCAACTGAACCCCTATTTTTGTGTTCTCTGGTTATGTTGTATTCTGTTAAAATCTGTTGGGTGTATTAAACTAAATGACTGGTGAATTTTAATCGTAAGTGTATGTTTATTTCTTTCTTCTCACATTAGAATTTGGTGGCTTTGGTTCTGTAACAGGAAAAATCGAATGTGAAATTAAAATTAACCATGAAGGAGAAGTAAACCGTGCTCGTTACATGCCGCAGAACCCTCACATCATTGCTACAAAAACACCATCTTCTGATGTGCTGGTTTTTGACTATACAAAGCACCCTGCTAAGCCAGGTATGTAGTAATGAAATCAGGCCATTGCTCCAACATTTTTGAAACTAGTGTACTCTATGGTTTTTAAAGGTTTAAACATTTTGGGACTCTATTAACCGTCCTCAAAATTCAGTTGATTGAACAGAAGGACCTCCCGGCAGGTTATGCTCCTGGCTAGGGTTTATCACCGCAGAAGATACAGAGCAAAAAGCAGGAAGAAAAGATACATATCAGGCAGAGTCCAGAGAGGTCAGGCGCAGGCTTCTGAGTCCTTCCCCACCAGGGCCATACGGAACGTGCTTTTTCTCTAGCAGCAGACCACAGGGGCATGTGATAAATGTCTCTGCTCAGGGAATCCTGTTTGAGTCTCCGGATCTGGCGTTTTTTATAGAGGTCTGGTCACATAGGCACATCCTGCTCTGACCTGCCATGCTGAGGGAAACTCGGGACCCTAGCAGTGAAGCCAGGTACATCATGAATCGCCAAACAATCCTGCAAGTCTTGACAAGCTGCTGCCGCATGCCTCACTGCCCTGGGCGTACACAACTTCATGTCAGTGATGACGATTTTTGTGAGGGTCACATTCCTAGGGGGTGGCTAAGGGTCAGTCATGGTTGCGGGCTACCCTGGATACGTGCAGGGGCTGAGCAACCAGACCTGCCGTGTTAACTCTTTCCTCACAAGAAAGTTGTAAACAATTTGATCCGTGGGAGGGTCGCTGCCACTCACATTTGAGGGAACAGCTGTAGTTTTCAGGGTTTTGTGTCGGAGCTTGTACTAGGTTTTGCAGAGGAACTAGTCATTTTATGGTCATGAGTCTTGGTTTGCATTGAGTATTTGCAATGAAGCACAGAACAGCTTTTCAGGGTGGCTGGGGGTCAGACCAAGTCCTAAGTCGTCATTCATATGTGGTGTTTTCCAGGCATTATAATGAACGTTACGGCTCATTCAGTGAGGAATGAAAATCGCTTTTACTAGTTCTGATAAACAGAAAATCACTTAGTAGTTAATGTGTTTCTTTTTCTCTTTAGACCCAAGTGGAGAATGTAATCCCGATCTTCGGTTAAGAGGCCACCAAAAGGAAGGCTATGGTCTTTCCTGGAATTCTAATTTGAGTGGACATCTCCTGAGTGCATCAGACGACCATGTGAGAAACTTACTCTTCCCAATCTCCTGTCTTTAAAGACTGTCAGGGAGAGTTCTGCACTGCAGGAGGTGTTCTAAGATAGTGCTGCTGATTATTGTGATAACATTTTTACAGGATTTAGAGCAATGGTTATCATATCGCCCTGGTGGAGCCTTGGGATTCCACAGAGCTCTTTTGAAGCAGCCTTAGACTAGAAGGAAGGTGGGCAAAAGGTGTCCCATTATTTAAAAGTATATCTAATGGAAACAGTGAAGTGTGAGACCTGACAAATAGAAATTACATTGAAAAAACTTTTTTATTTAAGAGTACATTTCAGTGGGTTTTAGTACATTCACAAAGCTGTGCAATCTTCACTACTAACTCAAACATTTTCATCGAATGTCACAAAAAGAAACTCTTGACCCATTAAGTAGTCACTCCCCACTTCCCCCAGCTCCTGCCAACCACTAATTTACTTTCTCTATAGAGTTGTCTATTTTTTTATTTTTATAATTTTTTAAATGTGTATTTATTTTTGAGAGAGAGCGTGAACAGGGGAGAGGCAGAGAGAGAGAGAGGGAGACACAGAATCCAAAGCAGGCTCCAGGCTCCAGGCTCCAAGCTGTCAGCACAGAGCCTGATGGAGGGCAGGGCTCGAACTCCCAAACCTCGAGATCATGACCTTGAGCCGAAGTCAGACACTTAAGCCACCCAGACACTGAGCCACCCAGGCACCCCCAGAGTTGTCTATTCTTGATAATTCATATAAATGGAATATGTGCTTTTTTTCTGTCTGGTTTCTTTTTTTTAGCATAAGTTTTTCAAGGTTGATCCATGTTGAAGTATAGGTCAGTACGTCGCTCCTTTTCATGGCTGAACAACCAGTTCATCAGTTGATGGACATTTGGGTTGTTTCTACTTTGGGCTTTGTTTTTTTTGTTTGTTTGTTTTGCTTTGCTTTGGGGCTATTTTGAACGATGTTGGCTGTGAACATTTTTGTACAAGTTTTTGTGTGGATGTAGGTTTTCATTACCTAGGGGTGGAAATACTGGGTCATATGGTAATTCTGTGTTTAACTTTTTGAAAAACTGCCATGCTTTCCCACGGCAGCTGCATCACCTCACATTCCTACCAGCAGTGTGTACCCCAGGGTTCCAGTTTCTTCACATCTTCCTCAGCACTTGTTATTGTCTCTTTTTTCTTAGAGCCATCCTTGTTGGTGTGAAGTGGTATCTCCTTGTGGTTTTGATTTATATTTCTCTGATGGCTAATGATTTTGAGTATCTTTTTATGTTTTTATTGGCTATTTATAGATCTTCTTTGGAGAAGTATTGTATTCAAATTCCTTGTCGAATTTTAAATTTTGTGGTTTTGTTTCGCTTTGTTTTTTTTATTAGAGAGCACAAGCGGGGTAGGGGCAGGGAGAGAGAGGGGGAGACCCAGAATCTGAAGCAGGCTCCAGGCTCCAAGCTGTCAGTGCAGAGCCTGACGTGGGGCTCGAACCCACAGAATGTGAGATCATGACCTGAGCTGAAATTGGACGCTCAACTGACTGAGTCACCCCGTGCCCCTTAAATATCGGGTTTTTTCTTTTAGTGAGTTGTCAGAATTGTTTTTATTCTGGATACCAGTTCCTTTATCAGATGAGATTTGAAAAGATTTTCTCCCACTCTGTGGCTTGTCTTTTCACTTTTTTGGTGATGTCCTCCAAAGCACAGAAATAATTTTGAGTCCAGTTTAGTTTTTATTTTTGTTACTTGTGCTTTTGGTATCCTAAGAAACCATTACATATAATCAAACATCACATAGATTTACATCTATGTTTTCTTCTAAGAATTGCATACTTTTAAATCTTGCGTATAGGTGGGTCCTTTATCCATTTTGAGTTTAGTTTTGTGTGTGGGGTAGGGGTTCATGTTCCTTTTCTGCATGTGATTATCCTGTTTTTCTGGCACTGTTTGTTGAGGAGACTAATATTTACCTATTGAGTTGTCTTGGCATCCTTCATACAAGTATCTTAAAGGTACCACACAAATGCAAAGTGATCCTGTTATTATTGTAGATCAGTGTTTGTAGCATTCTTTTTTTAAAATTTTTTTTTAATTGTTTATTTTTGAGAGAGACAGAGCACATGAGAGGCAGAGGGGCAGAGAGAGAAGGAAACACAGAATCTGAAGCAGGCTTCAGGCTCTGAGCTGTCAGCACAGAGCCCGACATGGGGCTCAAACTCACCGCGAGATCATGATCTGAGCCGAAGTCGGTGGCTTACCCAACTGAGCCACCCAGGCGCCCCCAGTGTTTGTAGCATTCTTGCCACCTGCAGCTCCATACATTCCTTCATGGAACACATACTGTAAGCAAAACGTGTTTGCTATGACTCCCCCCAGAGTTGAGAGTAGACTTCTGGAGCTTTTGAAATCTTTTATAACTTGGCCACAGGTTCTTTGCCTTCTTCCTTAGTATATCCTCCTGCCTAGAACAGGACCTGTCACATCACAGACCTTCTTTATGTTTCTACTGGTCACAATTTCTGTTGATGTTTTTCTAAATATTTAAGGCAGATAATTGGCCCAGTCAAGATTCTTTAGCTGCAGGCAATTGAAACCAACTCTGGCTGATGCAGACAGAAGAGGAATTTATCAGGAGGACATTGGGCAGGGTAGCTCACAGAATTGCTGTAATGGCTAGAAAATGGTCCAGAACAGAGAGGAGAGGTCAGATCCACAACTCAGAGATCAGGCTGGTAGATGTTATACTCCACTCCCTCTTCCCCACGCTTGCAATCCTGACAACAGATTTCCCTGTTGATGGTCACAGTTCAAAATCCTTGTCAGACTGCTGGAGCCGACATCATGTCCCAGTCACAAGGGAGGCTGGGAAGCAAGGTCTCCCTTAGTTCTCCAAAGGGAGGCTTTCCTCCCCTTCCCTCAAAGTGGGTGTGATAGAGTCTCCAAAACAGGGAGGATGGGTTATACTCAGTAACTTAATTACTAGTGCCTTTTGAAGACACTAGGCTGGGAGTTGCTAGTCATAATAAAAGCTGACATTTCCCAAGGGCTCTGCATGTATGTGCCAGGCATCTTGCTAATCTTCCCAGGATCCTTCTGAAGTGAGCAGGGGAGGATGGCAAGAGCTCTGCATGTTCCTTTCTCTTCAGTGCTTGTAAATTTTGCATCTGAGTGTGTACGTATCAACAAAGGCTAAGGTGTGTGTATTATGTAAAACTCCTTTTTTGTTCATGGGTAAATAGCTGCTACTGGGAAATAGCTTTGTTGCAGAAACTCTTTCAGATAAGAAAGTGATTTTTTTTTTTAACTTTTTTTAATGTTTATTTTTAATGTTTAATTTTTTTTTAACATTCATTTTTTTGAGGGAGACCACGCAAGCGGGGGAGGAGCAGAGACAGACTGAGACACAGAATCTGAAGCAGTCTCCAGGTTCTGCGCTGTCCGCACAGAGCCTCATGCGGGGCTGGAACCCACAAATCGTGAGATCATGACCTGAGTCGAAGTCGGATGCTTAACCGACTAAGCCACCCAGGCGCCTCCTCGAAAGTGATTTTGAAAGAGATGAATCCCATGGCGCGCCTGGGTGGCTTAGTCAGTTAAGCGGCCGACTTTGGTTCAGGTCATGATCTCGTGGTCTGTGAGTTCGAGCCCCGCGTCGGGCTCTGTGCTGACAGCTCAGAGCCTGGAGCCTGTTTCAGATTCTGTGTCTCCCTCTCTCTGACCCTCCCCCATTCATGCTCTGTCTCTGTCTCAAAAATAAATAAACGTTAAAAAAAAGAGAGAGATGAATCCCATACCAGTGTCAGTGGTATTACTGCAAATATACCTTAATGGACTTACCTTTGTCTTAAATTGTTTGGATGATAATCATTGCCCTATATAGCTTACAATGTTTTTTTCATAAACAGTAAGTCTTTCCTCTTTGTGATGGTTGTCAATAGAAGACTCCACTCCCAGAGCCTGCTGATCTGTGATCTTTGAGGCCTGTGGCCTCTCCTTGGGTTCTGCTGATATTTTGAGGAGTACACTGTGGGGATCTGTCTGCAGGCCCTAAGGTTTGGCCCCTCAAAGTAGCTTAGTTGGGGTTTCTGGGCTATCCACCTGTCTCACTTTCTAATGTGCTGTAGTGGTTTCTGCTGTGAAGTGAGACTTAGCCTCTCTGCTTTTTTAAGAGGCATGTTTTAGTTTTAATTCCCAGTCTCCCAACCTTGCTTGAATTTTTAGGATGTGAATTTCTGTTCAGTAGATGTGGAATGTTGGGCTCTCAGTGTTGCATTGTGTAATCTAGATGAATTTTAGACACTTGACTTTTAGATACTTGACTGTATCTAGGTGGAAACTCAAATGTGATTGTCTCTTGCTGCCATCATGCTCGGTTTCCCCGTCCCTGTTACCGTTTCCTTTCCTTGCCCCTGCATCTCAGATCATGGAAGCTATACTACAACCATACACTCTTCTGTTTCTGAAGCTTTACTTTTATTTACATTTCCTCTCCCTTGTGTTTATTTCTACCTCTTATATAGTTAAATAGTTTTCTTAAAGTTTATTTAAATAATCTCTACACCCAGCGTGGGGCTCGAACTCATGACCGTGAGATCAAGAGTCGCATGTTCTTCCAACGGAGCCAGCCAGGCGCCTATAGTTAAATAATTTTTTAACGAAGGTTATTTGTTTTTTCCTTCCTTTAGACTGTCTGTCTGTGGGATATAAATGCAGGACCAAAGGAAGGCAAGATTGTGGACGCTAAAGCCATCTTTACTGGCCACTCAGCTGTCGTAGAGGATGTGGCCTGGCATCTGCTACACGAGTCATTATTTGGATCTGTTGCTGATGATCAGAAACTTATGATGTAAGGTGGAAGGTTCAGTGGGGTCTTCGTATATGGGTGTCCTGTATGAGACCATCAGTGATTCTGGTGGCATGTGGTTTGATTTTTTTTTTTTTTAAGCTCTATACTGGCGTTAAAAACTTGAGTGAGGTAGAATTGACATACAAGAAGCCATATAATGGCTGTTTTTGCATAAAAGTTACTGTGCTATATGAATGAACATAATTTTTATTTGAAAAAAGAAAATGTAAATGTGAAGAAACATGTTTGGTTAGTGGTAAATATCAAAATTGGGAGTCAAGGTGACTTTGAAGATGAGCGCTAAGAATGATTGCATCAGGTCACAGCACAGGGCTGCGCTCAGTCACCTGTCATGTGTTTTATCTCGTAAATTAATATCTGAGGCTAATATGGCCAGATAGTAAAATTTGACAAGGCTAGGTTGTAGGAATCAAATTATTACATCATTCTCTACGGAGTAGTTGGCATATGCTTGAAATAGTTGGTAATTAAGACAGGAATCTAATCAACACGAAACCAGGAATGATAGCCCTAGTTTATTTTCCGTAGGTTTAGAATATGTCCTTTAGTGGTTGGAAGTCCGATGGCAGCTCTGTATGTGGTTGGGTTGTGTCTAAAGGGGCGAGCATAGCGGAGATAGGGTGGTGTGGAGCAGTGTGGACCTGGAAACGAGTGTGAGCGTGTGACAAGCTGGGGAGGGTCGGGTGGCTTCCTCTTGTGCTGTGTGCCTCGTACCTTTGTGTTGTAGATGGGACACCAGGTCCAATACCACCTCCAAGCCGAGCCACCTCGTGGACGCTCACACTGCCGAGGTCAATTGTCTGTCGTTCAATCCCTACAGCGAGTTCATTCTCGCAACTGGCTCTGCGGATAAGGTTTCTAAGTTTTTGTATATTTGGTGTTTATGGACCCAGTTGCCTTGTTCTATAATCAGATACTCTAAAATTCTTCTGTGAAGTGGAGAAATGAATTCCTTTTCATTTATTTTTTTCTTCAGACTGTAGCTTTATGGGATCTGCGTAATTTAAAATTAAAACTCCATACCTTTGAATCTCATAAAGATGAAATTTTCCAGGTACGTGACAGTTTTCTGGTGTCTCTGTCAGGTTTTTACTAACTTTTGGATGGGGGATATTTAAAATTTTTTGCTTTTATAGCAGACATGGTATGTATATATATTTTTAAGTTCCTCTTCTAGGTTAACTAGTGGGAAGTACCTGGGAGCTCTGTGAGATTATTACTTTAGAAGTAGAAAAGACCTTGCAAAACAGGATCAGTTTAAAAATTGAAACCCAAGGATTCTTCAGTTAAGGTATCCAGTGTGGGTGGGTCCTCTAGTGGAAAAAAAAAAAAAAAAAACCAAAACCTTGTATGTGGTTTCAAATGGAGATTTGGATAGGCTTAAGATGCACTTCATTGAAAAGTTTACAAGATTCTGGGATGGTTATGGGGCCGAATAAGTTTATGGGGATTTCTAGCTGAGGTCCCCTGTATTGGGAAGTGTGGTCCTCCTCGGGGGGCAGGCTAGGGAGATGGGCCATTTAAGAGCACTTGAAAGGCTAGGACAAGGAAGGAGGGCCGCAGGCCACAGAGAGTATTGCAGAACAGAACATGGGAAAATCTCAAGGATTAGAAACTATCCACAAATGTAGGAACAGATGATTCTTTACACTTTCAAATCTGTATTACTTAGGTCCACTGGTCTCCACATAACGAAACTATTCTGGCTTCAAGTGGTACTGATCGCCGCCTGAACGTGTGGGATTTAAGGTAACTCACAATCTGGTGACGAGAAACTGCAGAAGTATGTTAATCTGGCAGATGATGTAATAATAAACTAGAGAGTAGTTTGCTAACCCCGGTTTAATAAGCCAAATATATTAAAGCAACTTTCATGTACCTTCCTTAAGAGTCTTTCTTCTGTGAAATAGAAATGAATCAGCAAATGGACTGCAAACTAGATTGATAAGATCAGTTTTTTTTCTGTTGATATTCAGGCATGAAGTTGGGGGAGTGTGTGGTTTTAATATCCAGATAATTGTATTGTGGACACTCTTGCTGTAGAAAGGGGGTGTGGATTAAGTTCTTCTGAGAGAGATAAAGAGCGAGCGGGGGAGGGGCAGAGAGATGCGGGGAGAGAGAATCCCAGGCAGGCTCCGTGCTGTCAGCGCAGAGATCATGACATGAGCCGAGATCAAGAGTTGGACTTTCAACTGAACCACCCAGGCTCTAGTTTCTCCCAGTGTTTAAAGTTCCTTGATTTTTGAGTAGCTATTCTAAGAATTTCAGATTCCTTTATTTTTTTTGTCTGAACCTTTAGACCCATTAATAAAGGTGTTCAGTTATATATATTTCTAAGATGTCCTTATCCTAAGTTTAAATCATTAAATTACCAAAAGATAACTTGTTTTCTACCTTCACTTAAATGTATTGCTTTGAAGTGGACTAAGTTTTTAGTTTATTAAAACTCAGGCCACCTTAATTACAGAGACAGGCAGGTCCTTCAGTGTAGAGGACATAAACACTGTGGAATACAGTGCTCGTATTCTAAACATCTAATGTTCTGTGTTCATGTGCAACAAACTCTGGCCATGATAGAATCTTGGAAATGTAGACGATCTTTAAAGCAGATATTTGACTATGTTCAGTTTTATTTGAAAACAATTTTAGTAGTAAAATTAGAAACTTAAAACTAGTGGTTGTATGGAGCGATGCAGCTGAATTGTCCCTATAGGTGCCCGTAATAAATTTGCAGGCATTATAAAATTTCTTCTTAAAATTCTTTCATGACTTGCATACTGTTAAAATTACATTAGATAAAATTATGGATTAAAATGGTCAGCGTTAGGGACACCTGGGTGGCTCAGTCGGTTGAGCGTCCGACTCTTGATTTCAGCTCGGGTCATGATTCTGGGGTCGTGAGATCGAGCCCCATATTGGGCTCTGCATTGTCAGCATGGAGCCTGCTTGGGATTCTCTCTCCTCTGTCTCTATCCCTTCCCTGTTCGTTCATTCTCTCTCTCATTTAAAACAAAACAAAACAAAAAAGGTCAGTGTTAGCGATTGGTACTCCTGACTGGAGGATAAACAGAATTGTCTAGCAGTCCCATGTGTTTGGTTTGAGTTTAATGGGAAGAAAAAGAAAGTATCACTTGGAAGGTTGTGTATTTCGGCTGCTTTGCAGCGGTTATTACTAGCTAAGTCCACGTTGGGGCTAGATACCAGGGCTGATATTTGGTGTGTAAAGAGATTTCACTGTTGGGCCTGCTGGCAAATTCTACAAATGGAATTTAAGAGAAGGAAAAAAAAAAAAACAAACAGCCTTCCCTTGACTGATGTGTTGTTTCACCTTTTAAATCCAATGCAGTAAACAACCACAGTTAAGACTAATGAATTGTATTTATTTGAATATTGAATTGTAAATTAACTTTTACTAGCCATTTCATTGTGGGGTCTTCAGTTACGAACAGCTCTTAAATCATTTACAGGAAGTAAGCATCCCATCCTTCCACCAGTAGTTAGTAGAGAAACCGTCATGGATACGGTATAGAAGTTGTTTCTAGCGTGTGTTTTAAGATGTGTTTTGTGGGCTGATGCTGGTTTTGCAAACATTCTTCCCATTACAAGAATTCCAATAACGAGAGCATTATATTCTTTCTTAATAGCAAAATTGGAGAAGAACAATCAGCAGAAGACGCAGAAGATGGGCCTCCAGAACTCCTGGTATGTTTTGGCTTTGTTATGCAAGATGAAATGTTATGTGCAGATTGGACAATTTGTTATTGATCCATGTATCTGGAAAATAAGTCAGAACTTCAAGCGCTAGCTCTTGAAGATGATTTCAAATTGGAGGTCTTAAAGGTTATTGTGATTGGGTTTTGACATTTATTGAAACTAGTAAATAGAGCACAGTAGGTTTTTACGAATGTTTCACTAAGAACCAGTTGGGTTCCTGGGAAATAGTGTAATTTCTCACTGATTCCCGATGGTAATATTTCTGAGGGTTTTTTTGGGGGGTGTGGGGGGGTAGGTATTGATACTCAGCAGTACTTCCCACCAACCATATAGACATGTTTTAGTGACCTGAGTTTTTGAGGTCCCTGCCCAGAAAATGAAGACATTCTCGATCTTGTTGGTGCCAACATGGTCTACCATCTCTCTCCTACTCCTAATTGAATCACTTACATCTCCTTGGCCCTTGGGAGGTTTCTGTGGTGTGTCTGTCTTGTCGGTCTTCGTCCTTTAAGTCCCTTTCCTACTAAGCATGGCCAGACTTCACAGTGGTTCGTCCTCGCTCTGAATCCACGTTCGTTTCCACCAGTTACTTGGCACATAGTCACTCATTCCTCTGTAACGTGTTTTTAGTTCCTAGGCCAGTACTCAGTTTTAGTATACTTGTGCTTTGCCCACCACTTTTAAAAGAAGATGCTCACTAAACCTCCATGTTGCACGGACGTCCAAGATCCCCTTACTCCTTGTCCGATGTGTTCCCATGCCCACCAGCAATGGCAGAAAGTGGCAAAGGGTATAAGGAGACTCTCACGTGCTAGCATGTTCTGTGTCCTGCTGATTAAAGGATAGCATTTCTTAACAAACTGTTGTCCTAGACAGATGATAACACCTAAATGGTTTATTCTGTATTGAGTGGCTTAATCTAAAGTCTGTCTTGGGATGCATGGCTTCGTGGTTTTAAAGTATTTTCTAGCTGAGTCGTTGCTACAAGATGTTTTCGCCCAGCTGTTTGTACTTAATTTTGGTAAAACCTTCATTGAGATACAGTTCACCTATTTAAACTGTGTAATTCAATGGTTTTTAGTATGTTCACAGAATCGTCCAACCATTGCCACAAATCAGTTTTAGATCATTTCCCTTTCAAAAAGGAACTCTGTCCACTCCCGGTCTGCTCCTTTCCTCAGCCCTTGGCAACCAGTGATCTACTTTGTGTCTCTAGATTTGCCTGTTCTGGACATTTCCTAGAAATGGAATATAACGTCTTTTGTGACTGATTCGTGCACTTAGTATGTTTTCAAGATTTCCAGCTATTTTTGGATACCCTGTATCTTCTGGTTCTAGAACAATTTTGTAGTTCTTGAGGAAATCACTAGGATTTTGCTCCTTTGACAAGAGAGCCTGAAATCAAGGGACATTTACTTGTGGTAAACTGGATACTATAATTTTAGTGTAACAGGATCTTGATTTGAGGACTCCTTCTGTATTCCAAGCCTGTGGTCTGAACATACTTTCTCTTATGTCCCCCTTAACGTGATTTTGAAAAGCTGTTTTTTTCCTATTGTTTTTAAACTGAAAAAATTATTAGGTAAAATAGTTACCTTGCTTGTAACCTCATTGTCAAACGAGTCAAATCAGACTTGTCGGGAACTGTGACTTCTTTGTTCAAAATCGTGTATTCGTACTGTCCTTGTGAGAATGGGTTCTTCTGATTCTTCTGAGGTAAGGAAAGCCCAGTACTCTCTCATGAGGCTGTGTCTTGTAGGAAGTGAGCCTCTGCCCCCTTCACTTCATAGCAAAGCTCTCTGCCTGGCCTTTCTGGGGCTTTGCTTTTAGAGCTCCCCCCCCTCCGGCCCGGGTTGTTGATGGTGGTGGTTCTTAATCCCCACCTTGAGTGATGCGCCATGGAAAGATTGAGGGTGGCTGGGAGGTGTGCCTTTCTTTTAGCAAGGGGAGAAGGGGCACCTGGGGGGACCTACAGAGAAGAACCAGGAGACTCCTCAGGTGGGCCAGTTTTAAGAATGTCTGTAATAGAACATTATGGAAATTTATCGCCTTAAATATTGGTACCTAACTACATACATTTGATAATGAGGCTGAATTAACGTTAGATGTATTAGGTATGGAAATGGCAGTGCAGTTGTGTAGGAAAATACCCTTACTTTTGGGTGATGTGTGGCGAATTATTTAGGGGTGGTTCAGCAGGTGCGTCTGTGTAGGGAAACACACGTATTAACATTAGTATTTGGGAAATGTAGGTGGAGGGTGTCCAGGCATTCACTGTTAGGTTCTGTCACCTTTTCTGAGGGTTTGGAAATTAGCAAAATAAGTGGAGGGTGGGTTTACTAAGCCTGTAAACCCCTCCCTCTAAACCTCCGTTGCAAGACTGATGCTCTGGAAACTTAAGATATGAAACAAAGGCTTTATTTTTCAACTCTTGTTAACAGTTTATTCATGGAGGACACACCGCCAAGATATCAGATTTTAGTTGGAACCCCAATGAACCTTGGGTCATTTGCTCGGTGTCCGAGGATAACATCATGCAGATATGGCAGATGGTGAGCTAAAATGTTTATTTTTCCTGAATGAAAAGGAGAGAGAAACTATTTACTCAAAGTATTTCTATTGTAAGTTGTGCATATCACACCAAATACAGAAAGGAAACAATCTTAAAAGACTTTTGTCCGTTTTAACAACAGTCTTTAGTTCAGTTATGTACCTGTCAGGTCAGGAGAAACCCGTGTGTGTGTCCCCCCCCCCCCCCCCCCCCCCCCCCCCCAGCTGTGGACACGGCATCTGGTCGCTCTGCACGACTGTTGCCCACTTCACCTGGGCTCTTGGCATCACTGCTGGATGTCCGATGTCTGCTGTCGTCATAGGCAGCATTTGCAGGGTACTGAGTTAGTTCTCTGGTGAGGAGTACTAAGTACCTGACCTTTCTAAGGCGCTGTTAACCAGCCAAATCTCTTAACTTCGGGGCTACTGCTTCATCCAAATGATGCTTGAAATACTTTTGGAAAACACTTGTTACGACAGGAATAAGCAGTACGTGGACAGCTAGGTATGGCGGTGCGATTTACACACTGGCGAATAAGAACACCACCTCAGCGTGTCCTCATTAAAGTGTGGGGGGAAAACCTCTAAATTAACCTTAAAACTTCCAACACTGAAACCCATTGACCGGCGAATCCTAAAGTGTAGACAGAATTATCTCATGCTGTTTTAGACAATTTTATAAAAACGATGAGGCGTTTTTACCTATGCTTTTATTTGGTTGTCCTCTCCAGGCTGAAAATATTTACAATGACGAAGAGTCAGATGTCACAACATCGGAACTGGAGGGGCAAGGATCTTAAAACCCAAAGTACAAGAAACGTTTCTATTGAATGTAATGCTACACAAATGCTTGGTTTATCAAGCGCCAAAAAGGCATTGTATAGTAGGACATGTAAGTGGGATGGCATACGGCGTTCTTTACCTTCTGATTCTAGCACTTTCAAGTGAGCTATTGCGTACTGTATCATATTGTAGCTTTTAGGGAAGAAAGTTAGGTTAAGAAAGAACATCACCGTTTTAAAATGCAAGTAGCAGGGTACTGCCTTTGATTCAACTATTTTAAGTCCTTGTTTTCTCAAACTAAGTGCTTGCTGTTCCCAGATATGCAAGAATAACTTTTACACTTTTTCCCTCCAACACTTGTTGATTGGCTTTGCAGAAATAAAGTTTTAAAATAAAGTCTGTTTTATTCTTTTAGAACCTGGGTAGGAGAGTATGTATGTGTGTGTCCGGTCTTGTGAGAAAGCTGGTACGTATGTGCCTTGAACTGACTTTCTCTCCAGGGTACGTGGACAATGTCCTACTGCAAAGGTAGGGAGAAGGTAGGTGTGTTCGTGGTCGATAGACTTGTAAACCCAGAACTACCCTGATCTTCCACGTCTCCCCACCCCCTCCCCCACGAAAGCTTGATTGCTTACATGGCAGGGGTCAGCAAAGCGGACAAACCCAGGTTCGCCCCCCAACCTGTTGTGTAAGACTTGCCAGCTAGGAATGGTTTTTACACCTCCTTTTTCTTAAATGTTTATTTTAGAGAGAGAGGGAGAGAGGGAGACACAGAATCCGAAGCAGGCTCCAGGTTCCGAGCTGTCAGCATAGAGCCCGACGTGGGGTCAAACCCACCAACCGTGAGATCATGACCCGAGCCGAAGTCGGACACTTAAGCAACTGGACCACCCAGCGCCCTACACTTAATTTTACAAGGTTGTTTAGAAGAACGAAAACTGACTTTTACAAAGACTTTGTGGCCCGTTAAGTCTAAAATAATTACTACACCTGACTTGTTTGCTGGCTCCTCTTCTCTCTGTATGTGCTTAAGTACTTTTTTGCTCGTCTTGATAAATTAGGTAGTTCCTGGGGCACCTGGGTGGCTCAGTCGGTTAAGCGTCTGACTTTGGCTCAGGTCATGATCTCACAGCTCGTGGGTTCAAGCCCCATGTCGGGCTCTGTGCCGACAGCTCAGAGCCTGCTTCGGCTTCTGTGTCTCCCTCTCTCTCTGCCCTTCTCCCGCTCATGCTGACTCTGTCAAAAATTCAAGTTCCTTCTCTGCCTGTTACACCTAATTCTCTTGTTCAAATAGGTACACCCTGGAATGTTCTAGGAGCAGTCAAGGCTTGGAGAAATGCACCGTTTTGTTTTTTTGGGGCTCAACAGCAGCTAAACTTCTAGGATTTTTCTAGAGTCAAAGCTAAGGTACACACGGAGGCCTGCCACACGAAGTGAGGCTTCCACCCAGTCTCCATCCCTCCCAAGGCCTGAGAAACCAACTATGTACAGCTGTCTTTGGAATTCTCAGACACATTGTTAGACACATGGGGAACAAAAGACAGAGAAGCCGTTAAATTTATCATACATATTTACTTCATCTATACAGAATCGAGTAGATAAAATCAGATTCACATTAGTGAAAAATCTCTACAAAATGTCTTTGAAAAGCAAAACAAGACTGCCTCTGAACAATTCGTATCCTCATGAAAGACGTGGGCTGTAAAAAATAAAGCAGTGTGTTTAGCACAAACTAGAAGATCTCTGCATCTTTTTTTTTTTCACAGTTATTTCCATCTACAGTCTGAAAGAGGTAGATTTTTCTGCAACACCTGAGAATTGAATTGTGATAACCAGGTGTAATAAAGGCAGTTGCATACATAACTAAAAAAACACTGGTCTCAAGACTAAGAAATGTACTCCTAACAAGTCTGAGGGTGAAATGGTCCATGATCCAAGTATTCTCTACTCCTTGGAGTCTACCGCCACTAGAAATAATACACAGCAAGATCCCAGGATGGTGCCACAGATGCAACTGAAGTGAATTCGACACTTAAACCTTTTCTGGACCAGCCTAAGAGCATTACAGTGTTCTAGAATATGGTGGACACAGGGTGTGCTACAAAGCCACAACACTGAGCTGGTGAGGTGACAGCTTGGGGGTGGGGAGGAGATCTCCTCAGAGGGTCCCATTTGTTTTGATTCACAGGGTAAGGGGGGGGGGGCAAGATTCTGAAAGGACACCTAGTGCATCCCAAGCAGAATCTACCTCCCTGAAATACCGTGATCGCATCTAGCTACAAATACATAGTAAGCCAAAAGCAGCAGGCCAAGTACTGTTAATCACATTGCTTTATAAAGCCCTTGAAAATATGCAACAGGTCCAAGATTTACATCTTCCACATAGGACAAGCACCACAAAGAAACGTGGTGGGCTACACAAATGGCTTCAACAGTAAGAGCTGTACATCCAGCAGAGTTCTTGTGAAACATCATTAGTACTAATTTCAAAGTAGATTATATTTGATATATACCTTCATTTCCTCTAGGGGAAACGAGTCCAACATTTCATCTAGTAGCAGAAAGGAGTATTTATAAGAAGAGGCCGTTGGAGGAGGGGTATTTGTTTTTGCTTCCGACTCCTTTTGACAGTAATGACAGAATGTGCTCTGTGCTTTTCTTTTCCTCCGCTGTCTGACCCCTTGATTTCGTATGACCGAGGGTGGAAGCTTCCTTTAGACAACTTTCGATTCTCTGAACCCAGTTTAGACTAGGACTGTGACAGGACTTTACAATTTTAAAGAGACAACCTTTTTAACTAGACAGAACAAACTTCATTCAGTCCAGTGAGCAATTTCAGTTTGATAGTTGTGCTCAGTGGAATGTGCTTAGAGCATCCATTCTAGTAGAGCCTTTTTATTTCATAAAGTATTTTCAATGCAAATCAGAGCAAAGTCCAAGCTTTCACGGTGCGACCCGACCTCTCATTTGCATAACTCAGCCACACTCAACATGATTAAGAACAAAGGAAAGCCGAACAAATTCAGAAGTGACATGCTTCAGAGGGCAAGTTCCCCCAGTCCAAGCCAATTGCAGAGACCTAGATTAATTAATACTGGCTTTTCTCTTAAAAGACAGTAAGAAAAGGGGGTGGTAGAGCCACACACCAAAAGCCTAAGTAATGGATCCTGACTACTTAAAACTCTGCCAAGTCTTCCCACAGTTAAAAATGGGAGTTCCAGTCTTTTCTGTTTTGGAAATAAAATGTTTCGGTCAGCATGATCCACAATTAAAATTCCCTTTTTAAAAACCTGGAGAACTGCTGTTGGGATTCACGCAACTAGCTGAACACCAAATTTCAAGTAGCCAGAAGGCAGCAGAGGAGGGGCTTCCGCTTGATGAAAGCTACACGCGAATTGAACCCTCCCCGGCTTAAAATGACAACTACCAGTGGCTGCTTTCTGCGGGAAGTGGAGGATGTGCACCCAAATCCCAAACAAAGCCAACAAACGACCATATTCCACGGCGGTCCAAGTGTCTAGGTGGTCCAAGTTCAAACACTGGTTCTAGTTCTAACCTGAAACCGAAGCAGTAGGATTGTTTTTAGTCACAAGATTAAGCCTGTTTGTCCGATGATTTGCCTGTATATACTATTTTAAAAGTGACCCCTTTATGTACATAATCTGCCGAAACTTTGAATAATTTGAGGCTTGCAGCCAGGTCAATTTGTCAAGTGATATAAATATTATCAAAAAGCTAATCTGAATCAAAGATGCTATGCTGGTTTCTGACCCAACCCTACTTTATTTTTACTTGGCATTTAAATGGACCGTTAAGACAAAGCTAATCGTCTTGATTTCTTTTTGAGTAATATTAATCGGGGGGCCAGGATGTTTAAATGAATATGGTTTTCACACCAAGGAACCATTATCAGAACAAAGTTCCCTTGTAATGATCGGTCCCATCTCGAGTGAAATGAGAGTAATTCTGTGCAAGGAATAGGGAAGATAGGACAAAGCAATGGTCACATGCGTTCCAATGGAGGGAAATGAGGCAGATGTGCAACACGGCTGAGGAAAACGTATCGAAGGAAAACTATTCAAAACTGCTAAGCAGCCTCCTGTACCACGTAAGTCCAGTAGTTCTAAGAAAATACAGATATGGTAGAAAAAGTAAGAAAATTTTCACCACAAAACCAATAGTTACTACTAACAGAAAGTTATACACAAAATATAGCTCTCGATACAGTGATCATACTTCATTTCAGTCGACGGACTCGATACCTGGCCCGGCGGACACGGCCGTTCTCTCCTTCGCCGCCTTGGGCGCGGCCTCCGGGGAGACTCCCGGGGCGCTTGCAGAAGCAGTGTTCGGCTCCTTGGGGGACACCGGGGCAGCGCAGGGCCGCGTCCCAGGCAGTGCTAGGTCCGCACCTGCAGCCCTCCCCGAGACCTGCTCCTTCAAGACTTCCACCTTCTCGTTGAGCTCGTTCCGTTCCGTTTGAAGAGCCCTGCACAGCTTCTCTAACCGGTCCAGTTTTATCTGAAAGGCCTTGTACTCTTTATCACGGACAGTTTTCTGTAAGGAAAAAGGATCCCTGTGACCTCGTGGAGTACAGTTTACGGGATACAAAATGTGAACAAATCGGGAGTCCCGTCAGAAACTACTTGTTTAATCCCCCTCTTGCACGGGCTCCATTTCCTCAAGCACCGCCTAACCGTCTAGCCAGCTTCACTACATACCTAGCTACACGCACCAAATGTATTTAACACGGTCAACGTTATCCTAGGGTCCCGAGATATCCAAAATCCACTTTTTACGACATTTTGCGGGGCGCCTGGTGTGTAGCTCAGTCGGTTGAGCATCAGGCTCCGGCTCCGGTCGTGATCTTGCTGTTCCCGAGTTCGAGCCCTGTGGCCGGCTCTGTGCTGACAACTCGGAGCCCGGAGCCCGTTTCGGATTCTGTGTCTCCCTCTCTCTCTCTCTCCCTCTCTCTGCCCCTCCCCCGCTCACGCTCTGTCTCTCAAAAATAAACACTGAAAAAATTTTAAAAAACAAAAAAACATTTTGTAGCGATCAACAATTAAGGGAATTCAAGATACTCCTCACAAAGCTAAAGATAAAAAAAGTTAAGGGCCTGATTAAAAACAGAAAATGACTCATTTCTACATACATTTCTTTTGTTAGATGAGAACAAGATTCAAGGTCGGAAAAAAAGCAGAAAGAAAGGCACTGGAGTTGTTCTCTGTACTCTACTCCCACACCAGGAGAACCGATCGGTGCTTCTGGAGGTGGGCCCTGCACCGGCAGCCTCAGGAGACTGGTTCGAAAGGCTGATTCCTTAAGCTAGTGAACCGAACTCTGGGTGGAACCCAGCCATCTTGGTCTTAAGACCAAGCTTGTTAACAAGCTGGAATCTGAGGCAAGTTCCAGTGTGAGAACTGACTCCCGTAGAAGAAAGCGAAATCCACATGCCTTCCGGCGATCTCCAGCAGAAGCCTGGACCGACTGAGCGGGTAGTAGGAAATCTGTTAAGGCCTCCCTCGGGCCCCCCACCTACAACCCCGAAAGATGCACTTGCAGATTTTGCGAAGCCGTCCCCCCGCCCCCGGTTCTGGCCAGAGCCCTCGACTCCGGCCGTGGTGTCCCCACACGCCCCCTGCCCTGTTAGGACTGAGCTCCACGAGTCCCCGTGACTACAAACACCCCTTACTCACGGGAAACCACCTCACCTCTTCAGCCATTTGCAGAAGCGCTTTGTTGTTGTTTTCCCATTTGGTGCGCCATATTATTGTTTCTTTTTCCAGTTTTTTAATTTTCTTTGTCATCTGGCAATCAACACAATTGCAAATGTAAATTCTAAGTTCCATTTCTCAGCCGTACACCCTGTCCCGCCACAGAAAAGTTTGTTCCGTTCCGCCCCGCCCCCGTCACTGCACCTGCCTTGCCCAGCTGACAGCTGTGCCTGTCCGTTGGCGGCAGAGCTGATCTCAGAAGCATCTAGGGCGGCAGCAGCGGGAACCAAAGTAGGGGTTTCACATTATGAGACAAACAAATCTAATCTCCTCGATTTCAGAGGCAGCAGCACATGGAGGAAGCGGTCAGACACCACACTGAATTCTCGGCTTAGGCTGGAGTGCGTCCCTCAATCCGGCTGAGAGACCTCCTCCCCAGACTGTACAAAAACATGTCCACGTTAGGAGTCTTCTGTTCATTAAACTAATTCATGATTCTTGGAAGCACAGGGGTTTCTACAGCTCCCCGCAAAGAAGAATTAGCGACGTACCGCAAGCCCCAAGACCGTATCAGTTTTGGAACTATCGGCAGCGTAACTTCGCGAGCACTCCAGTGAGAGAGAAGGATGAAAGTAGTTCATCCTTAGCTCTGAGCATCCTCACACCTCACGAGACTGTTCGACTTCAGGTTTTGCTAACAATAAAATGGCTCCAAAAACTAGAGGGACGTTTTTAAACTTGCACTACAAGAACCCAGTTTTCAGAAATTCACGAGAGTTATCTGCGCCTGTCAATGAGTCCCGTTTTCGAGATTCCTTCATGCCCTGTTGACCGTGCCCCAGCCCCGACCCCAGTGAGGCACTGAGCCAGGCGCCGTTAAGGGAAACGAGGGTACGACAGAGCCAATGCCCGGGGCGGTGGGTTGTCACCCACAAAACGAACACCACGCAGAGTGGGACAAAGGCCATGCGACGAGCTCGTGGAAGACCGGGGTCGAGTGCTGACCGACAGCGATCTCCAAGCCACGAGCGGCGAGGACAGCGACTGGAGAGCCCGTCTTAAACGGTTCTGCCCCAACAGCGTGCTCGGGCGCACGCTGTGCAGAAAGAGCACCCCTCAACTTGAGCCCCAGCTGGGAGGACTGGCAGGCAGAACTGATCCACCGCTCACCAAATTCCCTAGATTACCGGGTCTAAAAATACCCGAAGGCGGTAATTTGAGCGCTTAACATGGCCAAGTACTGTCGGAATTACTCGGCTTTACAGAGGATAGGGATTTTTGTTATTTTTAATGAGGAAGGCACAGCAAGGTTAAACCACCTGTCCAGTCACATTACACGGGACCGGGACGCTGCCTGGAGCACACACTCCCCGCCACTGCACACGGTCCAGTCACAGTCATGACACACCCACCGAATGCTCACAAAGTGCCAGGCGCCGCCGTACTTGTCTCCAACCCGCCACTCTTTTCTAAGGACCCATTTTAAGGGGAATATGCCACGAAAAAGGAGAATGAGTGGACAGATTTAGGGATATGTGTGTACATATTCTGGTTCTCAGCTTGGTATCAAGGATATCGCTTTCCTTAATGTGGGCAGGAAAATTAAACAGAAGCCGAAGACCGAAAGGGTTTGGACGAAGGAGAAAGAATTCATTGGGGGTATAGTTAAAAGAAAGCGAAAAGCTAAAAATGTAGAAAACACTGGGGCGCCTGGCCGGCTCAGCTGGTGGAGTGTGCGACTCTTGATGTTGGGGTTGTGAGTTCAAGCCTCATGTTGGGTGTGGAGATTACTTAAAATAGATAATTAAATTTTTTAAAAAGGTGGAAACACTGATATATATATATATATATATATTGATTACACACATATATATATAAATAAAAATATACATAAATGTGTTTGCCTCTCTGTGTATATATGTAAATAAAAAAATATATATAGATATAAAATCAACCAACCAAAATGTGTTCTGGGCTTGGATGTCTTTAAAAAATCTCCAAAAACACAGAGCTTTGTGAAGGAGGGGTGGGGTGTCACCTGAGTGAATAAAACAAGACGCAACAACAAAAAAAAGAAACCATTTATGTGTAATGACAAATTGTATTTGACAGAGGAATTCACTTTAATAAAGCTAGTACTTAAGAGCACAGAGCTCACTAGCTACACGGACTACCACTCCAAGGGCAAAACGACCACACAGGATGCCACTAGAGGATAAGAACAGGGCAAATGAAGACTGTACCAGAACAACATCAGCTCGTCCAGGCAGCGATCATGCTTAACATAGCTTCTTCTACTAATTCCCTTTTACGTAATATTCTACTAAAATACGCAAATACCTTTTCCATCTCCTGCCGGAAGGTTGTAAACAGTTCATTGCTTTTTGCCATGGTAGTCTGGAATTCTTCAAACTTATCCATATAAAGAGAAAGCTACAGAAAAAAAGTATGAAATATTCTGAGTTCCAGGTAAACCATTTGAAATCCCAAAAGACTTTCCAAAAGAACATTCTATGTTTAAGCATTACTTGTTATAAGTGACAGAAGGAAGAGCAGACACAAAGCAGCCCTCGGGTGCTGGACAGAGACAGCTCAAGTTCCATAACCCACTGAGATCCACTGAAACTTAGCAAGTTTCGTGGACTTAAACATCTTTAGAAGTAAATGTTTAAAATGTACAAATATTTACTAGCTCCAATCCACCAATTATAATAAAAACTCCTGTGGTTGGTAGAACTGCAAATTTCATACAACTAACTGTTCCCGAACTACTCCCTCTCCTTAGATTTGAAAAACTGTCCTGGGAAAAAGAGCATTCTTTTAGAACATCACCTGCACAGTTCTTACTGTGCTTGGGATCAATACAGTTCTTGGTATCAAGGACAGCTCTTTCCAGGGGCGCCTGGGTGGCTCAGCTGGTTAAGCAACCGACCCTCGGTTTCGGCGCAGGTCATGATCTCGTGGCTCTTGAGATCGAGTCCCGTGTGTGGCTCCACATTGACAGTACAGAGCCTGCTTGGGATCCTCTCTCCCTCTCTCTCTGCCCCTCCCCCGCTCATGCTCTCATTCTCTCAAAGTAAATAAATAAACGTTAAAAAAAAAAAAAAAGGTGGGCACCTGGGTGTCTCAGTCGGTTGAGTATCCGACTTCAGCTCAGGTCATGATCTCACCATTTGAGTTCAAGCCCCACATCGGGCTCACTGCTGTCAGCCTGTCAGCACAGAGCCCGCTTCTATCTGCCCCTCTCCCGCTTATGCTCTCCCCCCAAATAAATAAATATTAAAAAAAAAAAAAAAAAAGGGTAACTCTTTCCTTAACATATACAGGAAAATGAAACAGAAGGTGAAGCACTGGTTTGGTGGGGAAAGAAAGAATTCAGTGGGATGGGGTTTTTTGACTTACTTGATTTTGACCGGTTTGGGTCTTGAGGACCATGGCTCAAAGTACACTTTAAATACTAGAAACTACCCTGCTTGTAAGGACCATAATAATGTCCCTATTGCATTGTATAATCTCAAAAAGCTTAAAATGCATGTTCACAGCTTTTTTAAAATTCTATTTGGTTTTTTATTTTATTTTTATTTGAGAGAGAGAGAGAGAGGGAGGAAAAAGGGCAGAGGGAGGGGTGGGGGGGGTGGGAGGAGAGGGGAAGGGGGAGGGAGAGAATATCTTAAGCACACCCCATGCTCAGCACGGAGCCCAACGCAGGGCTCAATCCCCTGATCCTGAGATCACCACCTGAGCCAAAATCAAGAGTTGGGTGCTCAACCGATGCCACCCAAGCACCCCCACAGCCACTGTTACTGAAGATGCAACATCCAGGTAGACTGTCCCATCCGAGAGCTCAATGCTGGCCCACACTGGGTAGTTAGTAAGTGGCAACTACCATCACACCTGGCCTTACATGCCTGGATTACAGAACAATGGGTCAACAAACACCAATTCGACTCTATCCTCAACAAATGCTGGAAACTGACATGGTAAGAACACAGAATGAGACCAACTCTTGGAAAGGACAGCCACATTTAGGGACTAGGAAAAGGAAGACGTGACAGCAAAGGAAACTAATAATCAGATAACACGACCCAGGGTGACACAGACCGCAAACAGAAGTTACAATGAGAACAGTCCAACAGAATCAGAGCTGCCTGGGAGCTTCACAGAAGGGTCCTCTGGTGCTTTGCAGGGACTCCCACACTCAAGTCTATTTTCCAGGGGCGCCTGGATGGCTCACTCAGTTGAGCGTCTCACTTTGGCTCAGGTCACGATCTTGCAGTTCTAGAGTTCGAGCCATGAGTCAGGCTCTCTGCCATCAGTGCAAAGCCTGCTTTGGATCCTGTGTCCCTCTCTCTGCCCCTCCCCTGCTCGCTCGCTCTCTCTCTCTCTCTCCCTCAAAAACAAATATTAAAAAAAAATTTTCAAGTCTATTTTCCAAAGCTGTACACAGATAGACTTTATATACCTTTTTCATATCAATTCTCTTCTCCGCTTACATGGACAGCAGAGTTTATGGAGCTAATAAGGGGTTCAAATTTCCTAAAAGCAATCTACCACAATCCTAAGTTATAGTGGGAAGTTCAAAAGACTTCTTGAATTTTCACTCTAAAGTTAGTCTAACTTCATAGGAAATGAGTATCAATCACCACACTGTAAAACAGGCCCGAAGACAAAAAGCACTGAAAAAGAGGTGGTCATAAAGATTCACAGCAGTCTCAATGTATCAATGCATTTTGGAACTAATTTAGAGTCCTTACATTAAAACAGGTTTATTATATAATAAACTTTTAAAATAGGTAATACTTTTTTCAACTGAATATAATCTAGTTACTTGGAAAAGGGTGAACTACAGGTAAATACCTAATTTCACCTGTCCACATAAAGACACAGGAAGTCTTTTCTCTTTTCTTTGAGTGGGGAGGCAGCGTCTGCTAGCCTTACTCCACAGAAGACAAACACCAAGAAAGGTGTGCATTAGGACAAAACTAAGGGGTCTGGGTTGGAAAATAGGGAAGCAACATAGAAATGCCTCGGCCCACATGGTTTCATGGATGAATTCCACCAAACGCTTAAAGAAGAGCGAAGGCCAATTCTTCTCAAACTCTTCCAGAAAACGGAAGAAAAGGGACACTCCCCAACTTTTTTTTTATGTAAGGTCCGCATTTATCCTGAAATCAAAGCCAGATACGAATACTATAAGAAAACTACAGGCCAAAATCCCTGACGGATAAACTTGCAAAAATTCTCAACAATCAACAAAATACTAGCAAACCAAATCGAAAAGCACATTAAAAAGATCACATACCATAAATCAAATGGGATTCGTCCTAGTGATGATGCAAGGATGGCTCAACATACACAAATCAATAAACGTGGTATTTCACATTAACAGAATAAAGGAGAAAAACCATATGATCATCTCAATAGATACAGAGAAAACATCTCACGAAATACGACACCCACTGATGATATAAACAGTCAACAAATGGGGTACAGAACGAACATACTGCAACGTAATAAAGGCCATATGTGATAGACCCACAGCTAAAGGTTTAAAGCTTTCCTTCTAAGATCAGAATAAGACAAGGATGCCCACTCTCACCACTTCTATTTAACACAGTACTAGAATTCCTAGCCAAAGTAATTAGGCAAGAAAAATAAAAGGCATCCGAATCAGAAAGGAAGAAGTAAAATTATATGTTTTCTGATGACACAATCTTATGCACAGAAAATCCTGAAGACTCCACCAAAAAACTGTTACCAAAAAGAAAAAAAACAACCAGAACTCCTATTTACAATAGCATCAAAATCAAGAAAATACTTAGAAATAAATTTAACCAAGGATATGAAAGATCTACCTGCTGAAAACTAAGACACTGATGAAAAAACTTGAAGAACACAAAATGGAAAGATACCCTGTGTTCATGGATATGGATCAAAAGTCAGTATAATTAAAGTATCCATACTACCCAAAGCCATCTACATTTAATCCTTATCAAAATCACAATGGCATTTTTACAGAAATAGAAAAAATAATCCTAAAATTTGAATGGAACCACAAAAGAGCCAGAATAACCAAAGCAATCTTGAGAAACAACAAAGCTGGACAGAGAGGCATCACGCTCCCTGACTTCAAAGTATACTACAAGCTAAGTAATCAAAACAGTATGCTACTGGCATAAAATGAGAGACATAGACCAATGGAACAGAGCTGAAAGCCCAGAAATAAACCCATACAAATATGGTCAACTAATATTTGACAAGGGAGCCAAGAATACCCAATGGGGAAAGGACAGTCTCTTCAATAAATAGCATTGGGAAAACTGGACCCCTATCTTACACTACTCACAAAAATTAAGGACTTAAACATAAGACCCAAAACCATAAAACTCCTGGAAGAAAACATAGGTTGAAAAAACTCTTCAACAATAGTCTTGTAAATTTTGGTTATGATACCAAAAGCACAAGCAACACAAGGAAAAATTAGTAAGTGAAGACTACACTGAACTAAAAAAGCTTCTGCACAGCAAAAGAAACAATCAACAAAATGAAAAGGCAACCTATGGAATGGGAAAAAATATCTGCAAACCACATACCCAATAAGAGTTAGTATACAAAATAAGGGAATTCATATAACTTGATAGCAAAAAACAAATATAGTCCAATTTAAACATGGGCAGAGGGCCTGTATAGACATTTTTCCAAAGACGACACACAGATGGCCAACAGGAACATGAAAAGGTGCTCCAACATCACGATTCATCAGGGAAACGCACATCGACACCACAATGAGATGTCATCTCACACCCGTCAGGATGGCTATTATAAAACAGACAAGAGATAATAAACACTGGCGAGGGTATGAAGTAAAAGGGAATTCCTGTGCACTGCTGGTGGGGATGTAAATGGGTGCAGCCACCATTAAATCAGTACAGAGGTTCCTCAAAAAATTAAAAATACAACATATGACCTAGGAATCCTACATCCAGGTATACTGTATATCCAAAGGAGATGAAATCACTATCTCAAACAGATCTATGCACTGCCGTGTTCACTGCAGCATTATTCAAAATAGCCAAGATAAAGAAACAACCTAAGTGCCCACAAAGAGATGAATAAAGAAAACGTGGTACATATACACAATAGAGTATTAATCAGCCACTTAAAAAAAAGAAACGTTGCCATTTGTGATAATATGGATGGGCCTTCAGGGCATTATGCTAGGTGAAATAAGCCAGACGGAGAAAAAACACTGTATGATCTCAGTTACATACAGAATCTAAAAAAGCTGAACTCCAACAGAAAGTGGAATAGTGTTGTCAGGGGCTGACGGGAGGGGGATACCTGAATATGATGGTCAAAGGGCAAAAACTTTCAATTAGGAGATGAGTAAGTTCTGAGGATCTAATGTACAGCATGGTGACTCTGCTTAACAATAACGTTATCATATACTTGAAAAGAAAAAAGCAGGGGGGACCCGGGTGGCTCAGTCGGTTAAGCCTCCGACTTCAGCTCAGGTCATGATCTCGCCCTTCATGGGTTCAAGCCCTGTGTTGGGCTCTGTGCTGACAGCTCAGAGCCTGGAGCCTGCTTCTGAATCTGTGTCTCCTTCTGTCTCTGCCTCTCCCCTGCTCGTGCTCGCTCTCTCTCAAAAATAAACAAACAATAAAAAAGAAAAAGAAAAGAAAGAAAAGTAGGAAGGACCCCCATGAAAACCACCACCTCCACAGCTCTATCTAGGAGTAGAACTGTATGGTGGTTGACAGTTTTTAAAACTGCCTGTCACGTGCTCACTGCACAAAATTCTAAAGATTTTAGGTTCAACTATATGAAATTGCCATTTTTGTAGGTCAAAGAAGTACCAGCAATTTTGTATAATTCATCTTAATACAAAAGAGCTACAATCTGAAGATTTCTCAGGTTTTCTTTAGTTGGAAATCAGCAGACACACATGGGAACAGACTGGGAAAGGGAGGAAATACCTGGGCTACTGGAAAGGGGGCACTGCAGACAGCATCACCAATTGTCCCCGTCTGCCTGAGACCTAAGTGTTTCCAGGGACACGGGACTCTGAATGCTAAAACCAGGAAAGTCCTGGGCAAGTCAGGATGAGCTGGTCACCCTAAGCAAAGAGGAAAACTCCAGGAGGGACACGTGATCTACTCTCAGTTCTGGCTGGGAATAAGCACGAGCATCTTAGAGAAAATTCAAGATACGTATCAAATGAACCACAGATTTTTCTTACAAACGCCGCTACCCCCTGCTGTCAAGTTACCTGCTGTTTTAGTTGTACTTCTTGCTGTTTCATTTGTTCATATTTGTGCCTTGATTCTGTTGCTTCTTTTAATAACTAGAAAACAGAAACATTCTGGCAGAATACTAATAGTAATTACAAATATGACTATTATGTCAAATGATCAGAGTGTGGCTTAGTCCTTCCACTCATTTTTTTAGCAAAAACTACAAGCCTATAGATAAACTTTGTTACATCAACTGCTCATTACCTATCGTCTTCAATCTGTTCCCCTTGTTAACACTAAGGAATGTCGGAATCATCTTTTACTGCTTAGAAAGAGTACCGCTAGAGGCCTAATAATAGGTTTACAAAACTCAGGGTTAAATTGTTATGTTTCAGGTGAAAAGACAAGTCTGGTATTAGAAAACAGGGCTCAGAATCTTGACATTTATCTAAGTGACTTAGAAAACCACTGTACTCCTTGAGAACCAAGATGAAGCAGAGCGAAAGGGTATGGAGCAAAGCAGTGAAATCAGAGACCAGTTTCTGATCACTTTTTAAAAAGCAGGGGAGAAGTGGATGAGCGCTTTAATTTATATACTTGAGTTTTCAGGAAAATTATATAGCGAAGTTGCATAGTCAACAACTGTTGAAATTCAGTCCCTGAAGTAAAATGTCACACATAGTCCAAATAAGCCTGGAAAAGATATTAAACCAATTACAAAGTATAAACGTGCAACGTAGGCATGTGCGTGTGTGAATGTACAAAATTCATACTCCTGCTTTGGAAATGACAACCGTTTCTTCCATCACGCACAGGACAGCATTATCAGTTCACACAGAAGGACCGTGCTGTATGAAAAATCTCTCTCTCCTAAGCCTAGGCTCACACTCAACATGGTAAGTTCACACCATGAGGGGCACTGACGAACCAAGTCTTCAGAGTAGGCTCGCCTCAATGCCTACGGTACTTCCGCAGAAGCTGGATGGAACAGTCCTCACTGCCATAATCATCTCCCAGTTGGTTGGTTGGTTTGTTTTGGTTAAGCACATAGAGTCGAATTTGTGTGTGTTAAATGTACATACCCAGTGAGATTCCATGGTATTCATAATTACTGACGGGAAATATAGTCTGAACATACACTCTGGGAACGATGCGGAGTGATTAGGTAGAGAGAATTCTGTTAAAATTTTATCAGAATATTATGCCAGAATAAGTAGACAAATAGTTTCCCTACTTTCAAGTTATTTATTTAAAGACAAAATATAACAATATATGAGACTAGTGTTCGGTAAGCTTGATATTAAACTGAACCGCTAAATACTGGTATAATTCTGGAACTTGGTGACTATTATTCTAAGCATGGAAAAGTCAAATGAGTGCAGGTCTTTCCACTAGTTGGTCTAAACTCTTCAGTGTATCTTCTGTATAAAAAATGGAAATAAAAAGCCAAATGCGTTCTGAGACACACATGCCCTTCTCAATCTAGAACAAAAAACCAGTTAGCATGACCCGGGTGCCGTATTAAATGTCGAATAAGTTTCAATGCTTCAAATGGCTTTGGTCCAATTTCGACAAATTTTTTGTTAAGAAAGAGAACTTACAAACTCTCTCTCTCTTTGATGTTTTTCATCAGCTTCTTTTATTAGCTGTGTCGTCTGCTGAAGCTTGGCATCCACAAGCTGCTGCTGTAACTCCTTATGTTTGAACACTTTATCAATATGCTATGGGAGAAGTAAGATTTCTTCCATCACTTAATGAAACAGGAACACAACGATGGGGCAACAACACAAGTTACGATACCACGCTCACGATCACCCTGCTCTTCCACCACAGCTGAGGACACCGGGTCCACGCGCTTGGAGAAGCGTGTGCCTTACGTCACACTGCAGACCCTCCCACACTTGCAGGAAAGGTGCCTTCTGGCTACTACCCTGTACCCCTTCCCTTTTGGAGTTGGGCTGTCGAGGAGCCTCATCAGCCACACACCTGTACTTCCTATTTCTGCCCTACGATGAAAACGAGGCTCAAAGTGTATCAAGAAAAATACGGATAAAGAGATCAAACTGTTAACGCCGTGCATCGTACACATAATTCCTAGGTATTTTTCTCCGCAAATCTTAAATTTCCCCAAATTTCTCAGATGGAGGCAGCACGCTGTGACGCGGCCCCGGTCAAATTCTGGCTAGTGTGTGGCCCTGGACAAATCTCTCCGTTGCCGAATCTCTGTTCCCTCCTCTAAGCGGGGAGAACCACACTCTGCGGCAGAATTATAAGACCCGGTGCAATGGTTACACTACGTAAGGTGCTTGGTGCCTAGCACATACTAAAATTTGGTAAAAGGTTGCTATGGTTTCCAAATGAAATCGTCAGGTGGTTATTTATGTACAATAAAGTCATCAGAACATCCCTTCTCAGATGCAGAAAGAGTAACTCCTCCTGACCAAAGAACATCCGATTATATTCAAAATAAGGAAGTCTCACACATAATGTGATTTAAACATACAGAATTTTCAAGTGTTCTACATCTATAATGTGGCAGACTGTCATATTAAACAAAACTAAAAGAATAATTTTAAGAAAATTGAGGAGTTTATAATCTAATTCAAAATTTATTCTCTAAGACAAAAAAGTTCCTTCGATAAACCCCTTAAAAGGAAAAAGAGTTGGGGCGCCTGGGTGGCTCAGTCAGTTAAGCATTGGACTTTGGCTCAGGTCATGATCTCGCGGTTCTTGGGTTCGAGCCCCGCATCGGGCTCTGTGCTAACAACTCAGAGCCTGGAGTCTGCTTCTGATTTGGTCTCTCCGTCTCTCTCTCTGCTCCTCCCCCGCTTGCAGTCTGCCCCCCTCTCTCTCTCCCTCAAAAAATAAACATTAAAAAAAAATTTTTTTAAGTAAAAAAATTTTTACAAAAAGGAAAAAGAGTGAAAAGGAAATCTTCATGTTACAGACTTGAGACCTATCAACCAGTGAAACAGACTTTATTTAGACCTTGATTCAAATAGCTTAAAAGGGGGGCGCCTGGGTGGCTCGGTCGGTTAAGCGTCCGACTTTGGCTCAGGTCATGATCTCGCGGTCCGTGAGTTCGAGCCTCGCGTCGGGCTCTGTGCTGACAGCTCAGAGCCTGGAGCCTGTTTCAGATTCTGTGTCTCCCTTTCTCTGTGACCCTACCCCGTTCATGCTCTGTCTCTCTCTGTCTCAAAAATAAATAAACGTTTAAAAAAAAAAAAATTAAATAGCTTAAAAGGGGGGTGGGGGGCATGGGGGAACCACAGAAATTGAATAATGACTCAATATTAAATGTTAAGTAATTGTTTTAATTCTCTTAGGTATGAAAATGATATTGTGGTTGTGCTTGAAAAAAGCATCCCATGGGGCATCTGGCTGGCTCAGTCGGTTGAGCATCCGACTTCAACTCAGGTCACGATCTCACACTTGGTGGGTTTGAGCCCTGCTTTGGGCTCTATGCCGGCAGCTCAGAGCCTGGAGCCTGCTGTCTCCTCCTCTCTCTGCCCCTGCCCTGCTCGCAACTCTGTCTCTCTCAAAAATAAACAAACATTGGGGCGCCTGGGTGGCGCAGTCGGTTGAGCGTCCGACTTCAGCCAGGTCACGATCTCGCGGTCCGTGAGTTCGAGCCCCGCGTCAGGCTCTGGGCTGATGGCTCGGAGCCTGGAGCCTGTTTCCGATTCTGTGTCTCCCTCTCTCTCTGCCCCTCCCCCGTTCATGCTCTGTCTCTCTCTCTGTCCCAAAAATAAATAAAAAACGTTGAAAAAAAAATAAAAATAAATAAAAATAAAAAAATAAACAAACATTAAAAAAAATAAAAAAAAATAAAAAGCATCCCTTGTCTTTTTTGAGGTACACTGTCAAATACATATGAATGGAATAAACAGGACACCTTGAAGTTGTGTCAAAATAATCCAGGGCAAGGTGATGGGAATAAAGCTGAAACTATGGTTTCACCTGCTGAAACCAGGTAATATACTCTCTACCGTTAAGTGTGTAATTCTCCATTAACAACAACAACAACAACAACAACAAAAAGCAAAAGGCAGAGAGAGTGATTAAAAAGAAATTCTTTTAGGGGTGCCTGGGTGGCTCAGTAGGTTAAACATCTGACTTCGGCTCAGGTCGTGATCTCACATCTTGTGACCTTGAGCCCCACATCGGGCTCTGTGCTGTCACCACTGAGCCTGCGTTGGATCCTCTCTCTCTCTGCCTCTCCCCTGCTTGTACTCTCTCAAAAATAAACATTTAAAAAAGAAAAAAAAAAAAAAAAAACAGAAACAAAAATCTTTTAAATAACAGCTTCTGAAGGGCTGAAAGTAAGTTAATATGATCTAAAGTTTTGCCTTCAAAACTGGATAAAGTGACCCACAGAGGTGCTCATCTTATTGTTTAATGTTAATCAGCTATTTTAATCTACTTGTTTGTGTAGGGTTAGTTACAACACACACAGAAGCACATTTCCCTAACTTCAAAGGCTTTTCAAAGGCTTTTTAAAAGCCTGATGCCTCTAGTCCTGCCCATTTGACCTCCAAAAGTAAGGAACCTTAGAAAACAGGCCATCGCCTATTTGCTTTTAACACAGACAGCACCTCTGAACTTCCCGACTAGCTTGAAAAAGTCTTAGCTGGAGGCCAATGATCAAGATCGGCAGGCATGGATCCTTCCAGTCAATTTTTTACTTTAATGGGTAGGAGAGTTGAGAAATAGGTTCTTTCTTATCCTCTCACATAGTATAAAGCCCCCATTTGAAAAGAAATGTGAGCGGTGCCTGGGTGGCTCAGTGGGTTAAGCGTCCGACTTTGGCTCAGGTCATGGTCTCACAATTCATGGGTTCGAGCCCTACGTCGGGCTCTGTGCTGACAGCTCAGAGCCTGGAGCCGGCTTCAGATTCTGTCTGTCTCTCTCTCTGCCCCTCCCCCCTCACACTCTCTCCACAAGAATGTTAAAAAAATTTTTAATAAAATAGAATAAGTAAAATAAAAAGAAATGTGAGGGGCGCCTGGGTGGCTCAGTCAGTTGAGCGTCCGACTTTGGCTCAGGTCATGATCTCGTGGTCTGTGAATTCAAGCCCCGCGTCGGGCTCTGTGCTGACAGCTCAGGGCCTGGAGCTTGTTTTGGATTCTGTCTCCCTCTCTCTCTGCGCGTCCCCCGCTCACGCTCTCTCTCTCTCTCCCTTCAAAAATAAATAAAACATTAAAAAAAAAAAAAAAAGAAATGTGAAACACAGGTGTAATACGGTGGTAATATAGACTGTCCAGATTGTCACATTTATCTAAGTTACAGCATATTTGGAGGCCAAATATTTATTATTAGTCTAGATAAGGGGAAAAACCTGCATGCTAAAAACACAATCTTCTACTATTACATGGAAGTCAAGTAGTACTTAACACGTCTCCAAGAAATTGCCTCACCTCCCCGAATCCATGGACTCTCCACTATCTAAGTGATGGTCCCCAAGACTCCTGTTCCCATGGTGGTTGAGCTTCTCCCATGAAATGTCCGGCTCCCCCTATGCATACAGAAGTCCCTAAACCTCCTGTGATGGCAGTTTTCCTTCAGTCGTGAATGGTGAAAACTCCTTGCTGATAATGAGCTGTCTACACCCAGAAAATGGCTTTACCTCCTCTCTCAGTGCATACTGTTCAATGAGCTTCTTAAGCTTCTCTCCCAGTTCGATGTTTTCCTGGCGGAGCTTGGCGTTGTGTATGTCATGTTGTTCGAGCTGTGCTTGGATTTCATTTAAAGTAATTTGGAAGTGTGCGGTGGCTTCCTTACGTCTTTCTTCCTCCTCTCGTGCCTGCTGCATGTTTTCTTCCTTATTATCCAAAATAAGTTCTGTTAATGGTATAGACCTATAGAGAAGATGCTCATAAAAGAAGCTGCTGCCACGGGGGTTCATTTATTGCTACCCTGAAGTATTCCTTCCCTGTATTTGTGACCAGAATGTTCTCAAGTAATAAGCCAGCAGCTTTGCCTGAGTAGATAGAATAATTCGCTGTACTGAAAGGTAAGTAAGGAGCTGCTTCCCCACACAGCCAGCTCCCTCCACCCTCCCGGCCAGTTACACAGCAGTATCTGAAACCAGCCTGCCGAAAGACTCCTCCTTGCAGCTCACTTTCTTGGTTACACTACTCCCTAGAAGCCAAGGGACAAAAGAAACCTGTATCTTAAAAAGCTTACTTTCAACACTTGCTAAGATACAAGTGTTAAAAGACTTCTATATGTCTAAACAGCTATCAGTCCAATCAAAATGTTGATCTGCTACAAGAAAAACATACCTCCTTTAATGATTATGTAAATACAAGGATTCAAAGGCCAAAAAAACTAACAGCTCCCACAGTAGGTGAAGATCCATTTCCTGAGTGCAACTATATTCTAAGGCCTTGGGCATTTGCTGTGCTGGGGCAGTTTGATGAGAGATCGTGCTTAGTCAAAATCGTACCAAAGCTGTACATGAGGGCAGGCCTGCCTCTCCATGTCTCTGGCTCTTTTTCCTTCTTCCCCTGCTGGCACCAATTCATCTTTGGGTACCTGCTCCGTCTTCCTTTATATTCAGCCAAGATTTGAGCGCTATTCTAAAAGTACTTAGCAGCTGGGTGGGGGGGAAGCAAAGGTGGTTTGGCAATGTAGCTGATTAATAGCCCTTAAGGAGCTTGGCAGGTGTTTTCCCTTCCCAGGCTCAGTCTCTGCCTCAACTCTGTTTCTCCTCAGCTTCTCATTTCACTTCAACTTTTCATACGTGGTAATTAACTACATCAGTGCTCAGCAGAAAACTTGCAGCTCTGAGCTTCCTAGGCCAGGACTCCAGGCAGGAAAGCTGTCGTCTAAATATCAATCTCAATTAGATTCCCCATGACCAGGTATGAGGTTCATTAAGAAGCATCAGGCCAAGCAAAACAGTAGAATGTGGCTGGTATCTGTCTCCAGGCAGAGAGAAGCATTTATTTTAAATATGTACACAGTAATTATAAAGCAAGCTACGTCAGGGTCAGTACCCCTTGAAAAACAGAAAACTTAACCAACTAACCTTTAATGTCTTATTGTGACGCTGAAGTTCCCGGCAAAGAGACTCTAGTTTGCTTCTTGCCAAGATAGCCTTGCTGTGCTCACTCTGCAAATGAACTTTCTCTTTCACGATCTGGGCTTGTTTCTTCTGCAAAATCTTCATTTGCTTCTGAACATTCCTGCTTTCCTCCAGCTAAAATTAATAAGCACTTTACAATTAGGAAGTACAATGAAAACCTTTGATTTATGGCTGGAGGAAATACAGTAAGAACTATGGAACACATTTTCAAACACCAAATATTGTAGTACAAGATTTTCTTTAAATTATTTTTGTGTCATGCTACTCTGCCAACCTTGTCTCTCTTCCAGTTGTGATAGGAGAGTAAGCAAATAATTTAGGGTAGGGAAAAAAATACATCTTTTTTTTTTTTTTTTTAAGTAAACTCTCCCCCCAACATGGGGACTCAAAGTCACAACCCCGAGATCAAGAGTCTTAGGCTCCACCCACTGGGCCAGCCAGGCACCCCTTAATCTAATTTTATTAAAAATTTTTAAATGTTTTTGGAAAAACTTTAGAAACCAACACCATCGAGTTTTACTTTTCTGAAAAATACACACGAGCTACTCTACTGAAATGGTTACCCAAATTAGAACAAGCAGCACTCAGGATTTTTTGTGAGTGAGAGGGGAACTGCTGCAATTTTAGGTTTGGAGCAAATGAGTCTATTTCAAGGTTCAATCAACACTAACAGATAAGACAGCAGCCTTACGAACCTTTCACAGAAGGAAATAATGCAGTCAATTTCAAGAGCAAGAGCGACACCTTGTGGCCTATCAAAACATACCAAGCATCCTTACAGGCCATAGGCTTACAGCTATTAAAAACAACCTTAGAGAAATTCCTCCAGGAAAAATAATTTTCTTTTTGTAAAATACTTTTGCAAAGTAGATGGACTGTGGGCTGTGACAGTTCCAAGAAGCTTCCAGTCTGCACACACTATCTGTAACTCCACCGTGAGCTGGAAACTCCCCCTGCCCTCCCGGACTCAAGGTAATCACAATCCTGAATCCTGGGCTCACAATTCCTTTGCTCTCCCCTCTTTATCTCATCTGTGTGTGGTCCTTAAAGAATCGTTTTGACTTTGTTGTGGCTAGTACAACTGATGTGAATTTTTCATTTTCTTGAATTTAAATTAATTTAAGCTTAAATAGCTACACGTAGCTAATGGCTGCCCCATTTTGGGCAGCACAGCTGTAGATTAGATTGCTGGAACTCATCCAAATTGTCTGCCAGCTCAGGGAGCAGCAAACCTTTTCTGTAAATGGCCAAAAGTAAGTATTTTAGGCTTTGTGGGCCACATACTGTGTCTGTTGTGTCATTTTCTTTTTTTAAACACTTTAAAAATGTAAAACCATTCTTAGCTGTGGGCAGTACAAAAACCGGCCTTGCCAGATTTGGCCCACTGGTCACATTCCACTTAAAAATATACCACACACAACATATTCGATCCATTCTCAAGGCAATGGGCATTTGGGTTGTTTCCAGACTTTATTACTTACAATGATATGAACACTGCCCTATGTGTTTCCTGGTAGACACATGCAAGAATTTCTCTGGGTGCAAACCCAGGAGTGGGACTGCTAGGCAGTGATTAATGGTCTATTTCACAAGACAATGCCAAACTGTTTTCCAGAGTGGCTGGCAAATTTATTCTCCCATCAGCGATTTATAAGAGGTTCATGTAGATATAGATGCACATCCTCTCCAAAACTAAGTACAACCAGAATTCTTAAATTTATGCCACTACAATGGACATAAAATTGCATCTCACTGTGGTCCAGATTTGCATTTCCCTGATCACTAATAAAGTTGAACATCTCTTTATATGTTTATGTACCTTTATGTTAAGGCAGATCTTTGAATCTTCATGTTTTTCCATTTCTACAAAATGCCTCTTAAATGTCTCTTGCCCAGTTTTCCATCGGGTTATTTGTCCTTTTTGTATTCATTTGTAGGTATTCCTTAGATAGCCTTGAAACTACATATTCTGTTTGTTGGAAATATATTCTTCCCAATTTTTTAATGTCTTTTGCTGAACAGTAAGTTAATTTTAACACAGCCAATTTTTGCAATCCTGTCTCTGATAGTGCTTTTTGTAAGAAATCCTTCTGTTAACTCCAATTTAGAAAAATATTCGCTTATTATCTAAATAAATCTAAATATCTAAAATTATTCAAGCTTAATTTTTGGCATTTAAAATCCTTAACCCATTTGGAACTAATCATCGTGTATGGTGTCTAAGAACCTAATTTCTTTCCCATAAGAATATACACTTTTTTTTTAAGTAATCTCTATACCCAATGTGGGGCTCAAACTCACCGCTCCAAGATCAAGAGTCACATGCCCGATGGACTGAGCCAGCCAGGCAACCGAGGATATATACTTTTTAAATTCCATCTACTTCAGGAGGATGGCGATTCTCCCCCAAATGCACCAACAGATTCCATGAAATGCTCTTCAAAATCCCCAACTGGTGTTTCTTCCCCCAATTTTCCCCAATAAGTTGAACTTAGAATTTTATATAAAGAGCCAAGAGTAGCCAAGATACTTCTGGCAAAAAGAGTAATAAGAAGGATACATACAACACCTATGCCACCAGATATCAAGATTTATTATCCCACTATAATAATCTACACAAACTGACTAAGGAATGGGAAAGAACAGCACTATAACAAGTACTTAAGAAGCGTGTTGTAAGGGGCGCCTGGGTGGCTCAGTCGGTTAAGCGTCTGACTTCGGCTCAGGTCATGATCCCACAGTTCGTGAGTTCCAGCCCCGCATCGGGCTCTATGCTGACAGCTCAGAGCCTGGAGCCTGCTTCAGATCCTGTGTCTTCCTCTCTGTCTGTCTGTCTGTCTCTCTCTCAAAAAAAGAATCGTGTTACCAGCCTAAGGCTATCCACACTTAGCAAGTGAAATGTGAGGATTTCGTGAACCTATGCTATCTGGTAAATGTGGAGGCCACAAGGTCTCCCCAGTGGACAATATCGATTGCAGTGCAACACGCCACTCTACCTGCTCTGCCTTTTCTACTCATCCATGCCACGGGCACCAGTGATGGCAGATAATGCCACCCCCTAAAGGGCAGAGGACAGTGATGGCAAAAGGTAAGGTCTCTAAATAATCCTTAGGAAAAGGCTACTCCATTCACGGTCTCACTGCTATATAGCCTATATACCTTTTAAAAGAAATGAGTGTTGTTTCAACAAATAAAACTTCAGTACATTTTCTGTAAACAGTACACATCTCGTCCTTCATAAATTCAGCACAAATCTAAGTCAGGTTACTCACTAGGCCAATCTCCAATGTGTTACGCATCCTGAAATGAATGCAGCTATCATTACTGGTACTTACAAAAATAACCATACCCACCTCCACACACACAAAAGCCACAAATAAAAACACCATAGACCCCTGCTACTTGAAGTGTGATCTCAGGGTTAACGGCATTAACATCATCACCAGCTGGGAGTTTGTTAAAATACAGACTCTCAGGCCCAAACCTGGACCCAGTGAATCAGAATGTGCCTTTTAACAGAAGTTCCAATGACATGCGTGAATCTGAGAAGGACTGCCGTAGGCGACTATTTGTCCTTTCTTCTTCTAACTTATTCACAGCAATCTGCCATCGTCACAATACTGGGGCAAGTAGCTAACCCTCTACACTGCTTTTTCTCTTTTCCCTTTTTTGACCTTGTCTTCTTTTCCCATCACTTCTCGCAACCAACAGCGACTGTCTTCTGCAGACGGAAGCGTTCCTTTCCTGAAGCCAGCAATCTGAACACACTGTGTTTTCTGCCATCTTTGCATCTGTGACTGTTCTGGGCCATTTATACTGTCACACAAGGTTTCCTGTTGCTCTGAATAGAAGGTGCTAGGCTGCCGAATGCCAGCTACGTGGGGGAATACACACACCCCTTTATAAATCAAGGGAGAGTAACTAGAATTCTTTGAGTAATAAAACAATTCGTTTTTAGAGCTGGTCAATGACAAAAAGTACTATTTATGACATGTAACAACTGCTTTAACAACAGATGAAAATGCATAAAAACTGTCAACAGTTCACACTAGTTTTACAAAAGGCATTACTTTTAGCATTTATATTACAACTACTCACTCTAAAAGTTTCCCACAACCCTTACTTCAAAGGGTTCTGACTTCCCTATTCTTCAACTTAAACAGGATGGCAGGGTTTTCATGTTGAGACTTCTTTCAAAAATTTAAAAAAAGAACTAATGCTACTTGAAATAACATAGGCACAGAACAAATGAGGTCAGTGTCTTTCGAAGATGGAAAAAGAAATCTCTGGCACACAGATGTGAAATAAAGATTTCCTGAGACAGTATTGTTTTAGTAGACTATTTCATCTAATTCACAATTTCATTTACAATGGGTAGAGCCTTTATCTCTAGAATTCCCTTGGGAAAAGTTAAGTACAGGAACCACTACACCCCAACTAGCATCTAAAGCATCACAACACAGTGCTTCTAAGTCAGCCTTTTCATTCCTAAAACTGAGTTTTAAAAAATCTATGCTGTATCTTAGCATTACAATGTTCTATATGTATCACCTTATAAAATGAAGTCATACAAGCAACAAAAAGCCCCAAGAAACGACAGTCTCCTCTCCAATTTTGGAATACAATATGTTACATCTAAAGCTACATCAAGTACGTACATATTTTACTGTATTTCATATGAACCTTACTACCTTTATTTAATACTCACAAGATCAGCATATTTCTTACAGAGAGCTGCCAGTTTCTCTTCTGGAGTTGAAAGGGTGTTTAGGGCTTGCATCAATAATAAAACTTCTTTTCCTGATGATTAACAAGATAAGAAATAAGTCCCAGAAGAGTGAGATCAAACTTAACCTGTAAATTCTATGGAGCACTTCCTATGTTCTGATAGCCATAGTGAAATAATTTGTACCTACAACTAGAAGTAAGATTTACCAGCTAAATTAAGAAAGTTATTTTTAAGTTCTGGATTAGCACACAACCCCCACCTACCCCAAATTTCTTCATTCACTAATACCACTAGCTATTTTTAAGAACTCTTGCTGAAGGCTTAAAAATTCCCTTGCTTAACCATTGGTGTCCAAGTTAAGACAAAGGACAAGTTACAAAGGGCAGAATATTTTTAAAAGCTTCCTCACCAAGTACAAATATAGAAGCAAGTTCAAAAGAAATTTCAGTTGGTACCTTCTATCTCAGATGCACATAATCACTTGTGACATATCTTTTCCATGAGTAATTAAAATAACTTCTGATGATTTAGTAAAAGCACATTCCATGTGTTAACCAAGTTTAGTGTATATAAAAGAATGTCATCATAACTTCTTTTCCCCATGAGAGGCACTAAAAACAGTAATTTTAAAACTTTTTGGCAGGGAGAAGCAGGTGGCTGAGATAGAGGACAAATGGTCTTTCAAAATAAGTGGCAATGTTTTATTTTTAAAATCTTTTTTTTAATGTTTATTTATTTTTGAGAGAGAGAGAGACAGAGCATGAGTGGGAGAGGAGCAGAGAGAGAGGGAGACACAAAATCCAAAGCAGGGTCCAGGCTCTGAGCTGTCAGCACAGAGCCCGACACGGGGCTCGAACCCATGAACCATGAGATCATGACCTGAGCCGAAGTCGGATGCTTAACCGACTGACCCACCCAGGCTCCCCTGTAATGTTTTATTTTTTAAAAAACCATTCTTATTTTTAAAAATGTTTTCTCTTATATGTAGGATATTTCATTTAGAAATATATATGTGTGTGTGTTTTTTTTAAGTTCATTTTATTTGAGAGAGAGAGCGAGCAAGCGAGCGAGCATGTATATGTGCTCACGGGAGGAGCAGTAAGAGGGGGAGAGAGAGAATCCCAAGCAGTCTCTGCACTGTCAGCACAGAGCCCGATGTGGGGCTTCAACTCATGAACCATGAGATCATGACCTGAGCTGAAATCAAGAGTCCTATGCTTAACCAACTGAGCCACCCAGGAGCCCCTAGAAATATATATTAAAATGACTCTGTTATGTGGTACATAGACTGCTATGAAGAAAAAATGACTTTGGGGCACCTGGGTGGCTCAGTCGGTTGAGCGTCCAAGTTCAGCTCAGGTCATGATCTCACAGTCTGTGAGTTCAAACCCCACGTCAGGCTCTGTGCTGACAGCTCAGAGCCTGGAGCCTGCTTCAGAATCTGTGATTCCCTCTCTCTGTCCCTCCCCTGCTCACGGTCTGTCTCTCTCTCTCTCTCTCTCTCTCTCAGAAATAAACAAACATTAAAAAAAATTTTTTTTAAAGAAAAAATGACTTCAAAATGGAACACCTTCCTATCCACAATACCAAAACCTCTCCTTCACAGCCCAAGGCCAGTAAGAATTTTAAGAGATGGCTAAACATGATTATTAAATAGGATTAGAAGTAGCCATAATATAACCTGCAATTTTTAATCAAGATTTAAAAACCCATACTCCATCTGGGTTTTCTTATTTTTTGGTTTTTTTGAGATAAAATCCACATACCATAAAAACCACCCCTTTATTTTTTAAACCAATCTCTCCACTCAACATGAGGCTCAAACTCACAACAATGAGATCAAGAGTCACATGCTCTACCGACTGAGCCAGTCAGGCACCCCAAAATTCACCGTTTTAAAAGTGTACAACTGAGTGCATTCACAAAGTTGTGCAACCATCACCACTGCTTAATTCCAGAACATTTTCATCACCCCAAAAAGCAGCCCCATATCCATTAACAGTCATTCCCTCTCGCTCCCACTCTAAGACCCTGGCAACCACTATTCCACTTTCTGTCTCCACAGACTTGCCAATTTTGAACATTTCATATAAAATGGAAACCTATTATATGGACTTTTGTGTCCGGTTCCTTTCATTTAGCACATTTTCGAGATTCACCCATGTAGGATGTTATCAGTACTTCATTCCTTTTTAGAACTGAATAATATTCCCCTGTACAGATTCACATTTTGTTTATCCATTCATCAGCTGGTGGATAACGGTATTGTTTCAACTTTTTGGCTATTATGAAAAAAGCTGCCATGAATCCTCGTGTACACATTTTTGTATGGACATGTGCTTTCAACCTTTTTGGGTACATACTTAAATGTAGAATTCTGGGTCACATGGTAACATTATGTGTAACTTTTTAAGACTCCATCTGCTTTCACACAAATAATTGGGGCTGCCAATTTTGAAGAAATTTATTTGTAAGGAATTAAAATTATTTGTCTTTCTATAATAATTTTTAGGTTTTCCAAGTTGGCAGAAAATGGATTTAATAAGGATAATTCAGGGCACCTGGGTGGCTCAGTTGGTTAAGTGTCCAACTCTTGATTTCAGCTCAGGTCATGATCTCATGGTTTTTTGAGTTTGAGCCCTGGATAGGCTTCGTGCTGACAGTACAGAGCCTGCCTGAGATTCTCCCTTTTTCTCTGCCCCTCCCTCCCTCTCTCACTCTTTCTCTCTCTAAATAAATAAACTTAAAAAATATATAAGGATAATTCTATGGAGAAAACCATACAAATCTAACAGTATTAATCTTAGGTATAGTAAGTATAAAAAACTTAGGGGCAATAAGTAAAGCTAAAATAAAAGGGGATTTCGGATTTCCTAACAAGATTTGATGCATTACCTTTTTAGTCCTAAATCTCAAACACAGCAGGAAAAAGAAAACATACCCTTGAAAGCCAGTCTTAACCCACTTTCTGAACTCCAGACATTATGTTTTCTCTAAAGTTTTAGGAGGAGTTTTCAAACAAATCAAATAAATATACAGTTTTCACAGTAAATTCCAGTCAGACTCCATTACAGATGCAAAAAGGCAAGTCAAACACTACCTCTGTCAAGTTGGCCCCAAATTTTGTCAAGAAAGCCTATTCTTGATTATTTAGGGAAAACAACTTCCTGCTCTTTGTCTCCTACACAAAAGGCAGCAGATACAGACTGACTCCACTGCAGACAAGAGTTGTGTTAGCTAAACAACATGTGTCTCAACACCGGCCATGTTCAAGATCACCTGCACTGAAGAAAGCAGAAGTAAAAAGAGCAGCATGTGAAAATGCCCAATCACTGAGCACAGATTATTACCTAATGTTTTCTCTTTGTTTCTGTTGCATTCTGAATCTTGCTGACCGTCAGGGGGATCTGTTCGAGCCTCTCGCCCAGGAATTTCCTCCCTCGATTCTTGTGTACAGTATGCTGGGCTCATCAAACTCCTGTTCCTTGTAATAAAATCACTGCCTTCATCCTCTTCCAATGAATGCTTGTTACTCGTACCACCACAATTTGAGTCTTGATGTTGAAGAATATCATTTGATTGAGAGTTGCGCAACATGTCTGCTTTTATCCCTAACCCACACATTCCAGCTTCTTCCATTGTGCCAATCACAAACTAGACGGAAGGAGGAAAAAAGATGGAAGAGGGGTTATATCAAATGTAATCAATGTTTACATCTAACGACATACCATAGGTTGACAGCTTTTTTTGTTTCTTACTGATTTGTAAAACTGATATAAACATGGTAATTTCTTTTTTTAATTTTTTTTTTATGTTTATTTATTTTTGAGACAGAGAGAGACAGAGCATGAACGGGGGAGGGTCAGAGAGAGGGAGACACAGAATCTGAAACAGGCTCCAGGCTCTGAGCTGTCAGCACAGAGCCCGATGCGGGGCTCGAACTCACGGACTGCGAGACCATGACCTGAGCCGAAGTCAGCCGCTTAACCGGCTGAGCCACCCAGGCGCCCCAAACATGGTAATTTCTAAGTTTCATAGACAGGTGATGTAACTATAAAGTATAAGAAAATTAAAGTAAATCACACAACTAAGTGGTACCAAAAGAAGTGAGAAATGACATTTAGTTGTAAATCTAAACTTAGCTCCATATAAAAATTCACTACTTAAAATAATTAGCATCTTAGAAGTGAAATTCTCCCAAGTTAGTGACCATTAATTATCCTGGTCTTATCCTTGATGAGATGGTGCAGCAGAGATGGCTCACCAGCTATCCAGCAAACACCCATGCTCCTCCAATATCCTGTGGAGCTGGCACTACTAGACAAATGTCCGCCTGGGACTACGTTGCCCAGGCCCCCATATGTAAGTGGAACTCCCATGTGAAGTTCCCACCAATAGAATATAAGACCAAGTAAAGACTGTCCCTTCTGCAACAAGACTTTTATTCTTAGAAGCACACATTCTTTCCCCATCATCTCTTCCCCACTCTGGCTGAATGCAGAGGTCTCCTACGCCCTGACAGATGGCACAGCCATAGGATGAAATAAGTGACAGTCTAGGCCCCTAAGTCCCATGTACTTACAAGGGAAGGCTGCCCTTCTTACAAAGAACACCCACACTGGATTAGAGGAGCATAAAAATAAATTTCTCTCACATTAAGCCACAGAAATTTTGAGAATAATGTTTTAAGCAACTATCCCTGCCCTAACAAATATAGACAGTAGGCATGGGAGAGAAGGCAGTATTCTAGTATTTTATTCTCAAATCAGTAAAATTTACCTTACTCTCTCTTCTATCCTATTGTTAACCCCATTCATTTATGGGATTCTCCCTCACCCCTTAACACTACTTGGTCATATGATGTGGCACAAATTTGAATTCTATACATTTCCTCTCTGTATGAAGGAGGGCATCTTCCTTTTTTTGAATAATACAATTGAGGGGGTAGCTGTCTAGTGTGTTTCTCTTATCACAAGTGGACAAAGGTTTACCTTCCAGTTAACAGGAGAGCAGAGACTTGTTATTTCAAGTTACAATAGTATTTCCAACTGAACAATTAAAAACAATTTTTTTAAGTTTATGCATTTTGAGAGAGAGAGAGAAAATGTGTGCCCGTGGGGAGGGGCAGAGAGAGAGAGGGAGAGAATACCAAGCAGACTCCCCACTGTCAGCTGTCCACGTGGAGCTGACGGAAGGCTCAAACCCAGGAACCCTGAGATCACGACCTGAGCCGAAATCACGAGTCAGACACGTGACCAACTGAGCCATCCAGGCGCCCCTAAAAATAATTTTAAGTATCAAAGTAGCAGGGGATAGGGAGATTATGGGAACTAAATCTTTTGTAACGTTGATCAATCAGGTACTGTGCTTTTGGAAGAACAAATTGGTATAGTCACTTTGAAAAACTGGCAAAACGGGTACCTTTCAACCCAGTTAATTCTACTCCTAGGATTTTACCCAAGTGTGTACACGTGTGCAGCCAAAGGCCAAGAAAGTTTAAAACAGTGCTATTTGTAATTGCCTCAACATGGAATCAATCCAAATTTTTTATCAACAGAAGGGATACACTGTACTATGCTCACGCCATCCAGCACCAGAACTACTTCTAGATGCAGTGACACAGGTAAGTCGCGTAGACCGAATGCTGTGCAGAAATCCATACTATAGTAAACCGTTTATATATAAAGTTCAAAAACAGGCAAGGTTAATCATTTGTGCTGGAAATCAAGTGGTTACCTTTGGGAGTAAGCTCTTCTGCGGTGCTTGGTAATATTCTATTTCTTGATCCAGATGGGGTAACACAGATGTTCACTTTATGAAAATACATTACACCTAAACATTTACAATTTGTGTACTTTATTGAAGTGAAACATACCTTCAGAAAAGTTTATTTTAAAAGGTGCAATTTAGGGACACCTGGGTGGCTCAGTTGGCTAAGCATCCAACTTCGGCTCAGGTCATGATCTCACGGTTTGTGAGTTCAAGCCCCGCGTCGGACTCTGTGTTAATAGCTCAGAGCCTGGATCCTGCTTCTGATTCTGTGTATCTCCCCCCTCCTCTCTTTTTCTCTCTCTGTCCCTCTCCCACTCGAACTCTCTCTCTCTCTCTCTCAAAAATAAACATTTAAAAAAAAATTTTAGAAGTGCAATTTGTATACTGTTCAAGAGTTATGAAGAACCAAAACATTTTCCTCTTGACAAAAAGATTAGAAACGTGCTTTAATCAAAAAGAATGAAATCTTGCCATTTGCAACAACATGGATGGAACTAGAGGATATTATGCTAAGCGAAATTAGAGAAAGACAAATATCATAGGACTTCACTCATATGTGGAATTTAAGATGCAAAACAGATGAACATAAGGGAAGGGAAGCAAAAATAATATAAAAATGAGGACAAAAGATAAGAGACTCAAATACAGAGAACAAACTGAGGGTTGCTGGAGGGGTTGTGGGTGGGGGGATGTGCTAAATGGGTAAGGGGCATTAAGGAAGACACTTGTTGGGATAAGCACTGGGTATTTATTACACATAGGGAATCAATCACTGGAATCTACTCCTGAAATCATTATTGTACTATATGCTAACTAACTTGGATGTAAATTTAAAAACAAATAAATAAAATTGAAAAAAAAAGCAATGTGTTGCTTTCCATGATACTTTAAAAATAATGTACACATAATACTTTCATTTCTTAAAAAAAATTAATGCATTAAGGGGAAATGGGTTGTCTATTTTCAGAGTTATGGTTTGAAACCACACTCTAAGCCTAAATGCTTAGAAATACTGCAAAGACTCATATTCTTTTAAAAAAGGTTTAAAATTCACTTCCATGCATAATGCATTCTGGAGAATGACGTTTCTCAAGTGTAACCCATAGGTATTAAATTTAAACTTAGAAGACATTCATGAAGTTTCAAGAAACATCTTTTGTTAAATTTCATTACTGCAGAAACCTGTAAAGCCACAAATCTGCCCAAATAACATACTACAGAAGTATTACTATCAAACGGAAATGTAAAGTGTTCATTTTAATGACACATTATACATAGAACTACTATTTCCACCTCTACTTTATATCAAATACTGAATTGCCATATACTATTGGGCACATGGATAATGTTAACAGATACTCTCTACACAAAAGCAGTACAGAGGAAAAATGAGTGCTATTAATATCATCTTTCCCAACTTTTAAAAAATAATTTTAAACCTGAAAACTATTAGCGTAAGAATGGGTTCAAGAAATCACAATATTGGTTTTATTTATTTTTTTAATATATGAAATTTATTGTCAAATTGGTTTCCATACAACACCCAGTGCTCATCCCAAAAGATGCCCTCTTCAATACCCATCACCTACCTTCCCCTCCCTCCCACCCCCCGTCAACCCTCAGTTTGTTCTCAGTTTTTAAGAGTCTCTTATGCTTTGGCCACAATATTGGTTTTAAATACTGATGAAAGTCTGTTAAAAGATAACTAAAATAGGGGCGCCTGGGTGGCTCAGTTGGTTGAGTGTCCGACTTCGGCTCAGGTCATGATCTCACGGTTCGTGAGTTCGAGCCCCGCGTCAGGCTCTGTGCTGACAGCTCAGAGCCTGGAGCCTGCTTCAGATTCTGTGTCTCCCTCTCTCTCTGCCCCTCCCCGACTCATGCTCGCTCGCTCTGTCAAAAATGAATAAACGTTAAAAAAAAAAATGTGTAAAAGATAACTAAAATGGAAGACTGCTATATCTCTAACACGATAGAATTTCTCAGAAGTGTAATAATAATAAAATCCACATAGTACCAGAAAATGTTTTGTTAAGCCACACCAAAAATATGAGCAAGCAATTTGTTCAAAGAAGCGGGGGCAGGAATAATTTTCACCAAGGAAAACCTGAGGCCTCTTCTAGGATCAATTTTAATAAGGGTACCTGAGGAATGGAACTTGTCAATTTCTAGTGTTTCAGTCCTATTAGTGATTTTGCATAACCTTTATTGAGATATAATTCACATATATTTCACCAATTTAAAGTGTACAATTCACTGGTGTTTAGTATATTCATAGAGTTGTGCAACCATCACTACAATCAATCTTAGAATACTTTTGTCACCTCAAAAAGAAACCCTCCCATTACCCCCAGCCTTAGGCAACTAATGCATGGTGTCTCTACAGATGTGGTTATTCTGAACAGTTCACATAAATAGAATCACATAATATGTGACCTTTTGTGTCTGGCTTCTTTCACAAAGCATTTCAAGGTTCATCCATGTTGTAGTATGTTATCTCTACTTCATTTTTCTTCATTGCCAAATAATATTCCATATAGTTTGGATATTCCACATTTATCCATTCATCAGTTGACAGGACATCTGGATTATTTCCAACTCTTGGCTATTATGAATAATTCTGTTACGAACATTAATGTACAAGTCTTTATGTGGACATACGTTTACATTTCTCCAGGGTATATACCTGGGAGTGGAACTGCTAGGGTCATATGGTCACTCTGTTTAATCTTTTGAGGAACTGTGACACTTTTTCTAAGTGCACCATTTTATATTCCCACCAGCAGTGTGTAAGGGTTCCATTATTTCTACATCCTCGCCAACACTTGTTATTGTCTGTCCTTTTGACTATAGCCACTATAGTGTGAAGGTATCTCATCTAATGACTGATGTTGAGAATCTTCTCATGTAGTTATTGGCCATCTGTATACCTCCTTTAGACAAATGTTTATTCAGATCCTTCACCCATTTTTTTACCTGAGTTATCTGTAATTTTATTATTGAGTTGTAAGAGTTCTTTATATAGGAAAGACACAAGTCCCTTATCAGAGGTATGATTTGGAAGTATCTTCTATTACTGTTCTCTCGATTTTGGAGAAAAGGTGCAATATATTCACCAATTTCAAAATGTCATCAATGTAATTAAAAGTTACTCTGGCTTTCAGATTAAAAGCAATTACAACTATCAGAGACAGAAAAAGGTTTAAAGACTAGAAAGGCCAAAATGTTTACCTAACTCAAAATAATAGCCGGCGGCACTGAGCATAAATAAGGATGCAGATCTGCAGAGCACACAACCATCACATTCCACAGTGTCCTATTTCAACATTCTCTATTTTTAGTTAATACTACGTTGTTGTTTTTTTTGTTTTTCCAGACACGCCCCCTTCACCTCTCAACTGTCACACGTATTACATTATCACTTATTTGGTATGCATATCCTCCTGTAGACAGCAAAAGCTTATGCATAAAAGGTACTCAATTGCCAATTGATGGAGAGCACAAGGAGCCAAAATGGCTACTGAAAACAAGCCATGGAGAGTACCTAAACATTACTACACAGCTTAGAGAAAAATACCACTATTACTACTTTATCTTTAGAAGCAACACGGTATTACATGACAAAACTGGTGCAACTAATTTTGATATATTTTTCACATGTGCTAATGAAAGACTGACTTTGGCTCTAAAGATCTTTTTTGTTTATAAATAAGCCCAGGTCCAGCTGGACTCTTGAAATAGCAGGCCCCAATTTTTCTACCGTAAGGACTATTTGTTCAAGAACTTACTTGGGGTTCTGCACTAGGCCATGGTATGAAGCAAATTCTTAGGCCAACTACTTTATTTATATTGTAAATTATGTCTCAGCCCTCATCTGCTTAAGCAGAGACCTCTATACCATACAGCAAATACAAATTCCTACTCTGCTCTAATACCTATTCTGGATGCCTTTCCTTGAGTATCATCTCCTGTATAATCAATAGCAGCAGCAGCTAGTACTTATACAGCAAATACTACATCTTGGCACTACTGTAAGCACTTTCCTATATTAACTACCTTAATCCTCACAATAATGTCACAAGAGAAGTACTATTATCTCCATTTTACAAATGAGCAAACTGACATGATAAAGTATCGTGCCAAAGGTTACAATTAGTAAATAGCAGGGCAAAGATGTGAACCCTGGCAATCTGGTTTCTGAGCCCACGTGTTTAATCACAATGATATACTGCTTCATGACTACCCTATACAAACACCCTTATCCTGGCCTAGCCATCTTACAGAAATGTATTTAATAATGGGTAAAGATGCTCCCCAAATACTATGTATATAAAAAATTGCAAAACAGTACACACCAATTTTACATACATGCGTGTACATTTATGTATGTGTATACATACACAAAGAAAGTATTGGGAGGAGGAGCACCTGGCTGGCACAGTTAGTAGAGCATGCGACTCTTGATCTCAGGGTTTAAGTTCAAGCCTCATGTTGGGTGTAGAGATTACTTAAAAATAAAATTAAAAGAAAAAAAAAAGAAAGTGCCGGGAGGAAATACATCTATATATTAATAATGGTTATTTTTAAATAGTATAATTATGGGTAGTGCTTCTTTTTCCTTCACTATATTTTCTAGTATTACTACAGCCAATTTTTATTCCCATTGGAATTGAAAAAAATTCAAAAACTACTCATGCTAATAACATGGGAAGCATCACAGAACATATGTAAATGTTATTAAAACTTCTACACAAGTCATTTAAGATAAAAATTAATTTTGGGGGCGCATGGCTGACTTAGTCGGTTAAGTGTCCAACTTCAGCTCAGGTCATGATCTCATGGTTCACGGGTTCGAATCCTGCATCGGGCTCTACGCTGACAACACGTAGCCTGCTTCAGATCCTTTGCCTCCCTCTCTCTGCCCCTCCCCAGTTCATGCATGCATGTGTGCACTGTCTCTTTCAAAAATAGACATTGGGATGCCTGGGTGGCTCAGTAGGTTGAGCGTCCAACTTTGGCTCAGGTCAGGATCTCACACAGTTTGTGGGTTTGAGGCCCACGTCAGGCTCTGTGCCGACAGCTCAGAGTCCGCTGTGGATCCTCTGTCCAGCTCTCTCTATGCCCCTACCCCACTCTCTCTCTAAAAATAAATAAACTTTTAAAAATAAATAGGGGCGCCTGGTGGCTCAGTTGGTTTAAGCGTCCAACTTCAGCTCAGGTCATGAACTCGCGGTTCGGGAGATCAAGCCCTGCATCAGGCTCTGTGCTAAGAGCTCAAAGCCTGGAGCCTGCTTCGGATTCTGTGTCTCCCTCTCGCTCTGTTCCTCACCTGCTTGCACTCTGTCTCTCTCTCAAAAACAAAGATTAAAAAAAAAATTTTTTTAATAAACATTAAAAAAGTAATTTTTATTTAACACAAATGGATACTCAAAGAATGCTAAGACCCACAACCCAACAAAAATGGGCAAACAATATGAAGCAAAAAAATCACAGAAAAGAAAATACAAGTGGCTAGTAAACATATGCTTAGCTTTACTCACAATGAGAGAAGTACAACTTAAAACTATCAGATAATGGGGCGCCTGAGTGGCTCAATCAGTCAAGCGTCTGACACTTGATTTCAGCTCAGGTCACAATCTCACGGTTCATGGGATCGAGCCCCTCGTCAACTCTGCATGGACAGTGTGGAGCCTGCTAGAAATTATCTCTCTGTGCCTCCCCCACTCACACTTGCTCTCTCTCAAAATAAATACACATTTTTAAAAAATCTATCAGATGGCATTATTCACATCAAAAACATTGACCACACAATGTGGGAGAGGGTGTGGGGTACTGTCAAGCATTCCTGGTTGGGGGACAAACTGGTTTAACCACTAAGGAGTCCAATTCAGGGCAGGGATTGTGTGAGAAGGGGCACAAGGAAACTTTCTGGGGTGATGGGGATGCTCTATAACTTGACTAGGATTTGGGTTACAGAGTTGCATGCATTTGTTAAAACCCAGCATGTACACCCCTAACATGGCTTCATGGGTGAAGAGACCAATAGATGGATAGATAAATGAAAAAGCTAGTAAACTATCAATGGAAGAATCTAGATGGTGGCAATATGGTTGATAGCATCAAATTCTTTCAACTTTATGTTTGAAATTTTCCGTAATAAAATGTTGAGGAAAAACTTATGCCACATAGCTTTGACCCACCAAACTCATTTCTTCTCAATTTCTCCTATGGACAAACCAATACATCTGTGAAATAATATAAACTTACGTAGCAGTATTTATAGTAACCAAAAAAAATCAGAAATACCCTAAATGTCCATTAATAATGAACTGGACAGTAGTAACTTTGTATGGTGACAGATGGCAAACTGCAGTGGGCATTATGTAATGTACATAAATGCTGAATCACTACATGGCACAGCTGACACTAATATCGCATGTGAACTATACTTAAATCAATAGGGGCACCTGGGTGGCTCAGTTGGTTTAAGCATCTGCCTTCAGCTCAGGACATGATCTCACCATTGGTGAGTTCAAGCCCTGCATTGGGCTCTCTGCCATCAGTGTGGGACCCACTTCAGATTCTCTGTCCCCTCTCTTGATGCCCCTCCCCTGTTCACGTGTGTGTGCACGCTCTCTCTCAAATAAACTTTAAAAATAAAGTAAAATAAAATGAAATAAAGTAAAATAAGATAAAATGACTACATACACCCTACCAAAATAACGGACTGGATAGATCAATGCGGTACATCCATACAGCAGAGTACTATTGCATCTATTTAAAAAAACAATAAGGTAGTTACATAATTACTGATCTGTAAGGATAAGCTGAAAAGGGAAAAAGAAAAATGCCCTGTACTATGTACTGTATGCCACAATTTGGGTGTGGGGGGGGGGAGGGGTGGTGGTGGTGGTGGTGGTGGTGGTATAAGTTTATGATTGAGAATCATATACAATCTCTGGAAGGATACAAAGAAACATACTAATGGAGAGATGGCGAGAAACTGATGGGGTGGGGCTGGAGGGGAACACAAGGCTTTTACAGCAGGTCTATTTTTATCTTTCAAGTTAGGGATCATGAGTTACCTTCATAACAGTTTGTTGTTTTTTTTAAAAAAATACCAAGATGAATACAGTTCTCTAACATAGTACCTATCATTAAGAAAAATGAGGAGGAAATGTTTATTGAAATTCCAATCTCAAATGAAAATGAAACCAACAGTAAGTAGTTTCAAGATAAATTTCTATACGAACTTTTCCCTGAAAATCATCAAACATGAGCTATCACATTTTTGTTTTATGAGTCTACAGTCATAAGCAGCACACACAGCTCTTGCAGCTTGAAAGACACTTGAGAGAGCACGTCCATTCGGCCAGAGCAGTGTTTACTGGAGCCCTAAACCCTAGCAATCCTCCACCCCAGCCAGTCCCCTCCTGTCAAAGGATACATTTCTCAACCTTCCTTCCATTGTCTAAATACTTGGAGCTAAGATGACTCCTTAAGTGAAGAAGAGATGCCTTCAAAATGATAGCCACCAGTTCACCAATCATTAATTGTAGGAGCAAAGAATCGCTATTGCTAAAAATTTTTGCAAACATGCATACACTGTATTCATCTACTATGTGTAAAAGCTTTTTCCATCAATACATTTGAAACTGAGATCACATGGGAATTAAAAGCCTGAAGAAAAAAATATTTAAATAAATTTCTTTCCCTTATACTCTGTGAATAATAATAAAGAGAAAGGTGAACGATTTTCAAATTTAAAACTTTCAGTTATGCTCTTTCAAATATTGCTAAAGCTAAAGAACCAGATTTCTTTGGCTTATTTTGTTTCAAGCGCTTAAATGTTTTTTAGTAATGGCTGTTCTTTTAATAAGACTGGTCTAAATAAAAAACTAAAAAGCCAACACCCACATTCACTTCCTAATTATTTCAACTACCATTTGCTTAAATGAGATCGAATGCCTTCAACCAGTGCTAGGCATGTGCTGAAAGCAGAAATCACTCAGTCATTGCCACTGAGGGCTAGGGTGGCCCTTCAGAGGGAGCAGGTGGGAAAGACTGCACATGTATATATTTTCCTGAGGAGAGATCTTAGCTAGCTTCAAGTTCCCAAACAGTCGTGGAAAAATTTATCAAGTAGGCAAAGTGAACCTTCAGAACCTGCAAGCCCCTTACCCCCATTTAACCTTCCCCTCTGACAGGCGGGGCTTATTTTCCCCAATAAGGAAAATGAAACTTAGGGAGTTAAAGTAACTTGCCCACGATCATATTAAAGTCAATAAAAGGAGCTCACAAAATTCAAAACCAGGTCAAACTCAAGAGCCTATGTTTTCTCCATTACACAACTCCCCTCATTTCATACATTAGCCTTGAAAAATGAAAGGTCAAACACATCTCTCATGCAGTTTATAAAATAAGCCTAACAAATTAAATGGATGTCTAAAAATATATGGCATGTTAGATATACTAGGATGAATTTAGGAAAACACTGGGAAAAAGCTTTAAGATTTCTAGCAGTGATTAACTCTGGGACTTAGGGAGGGGACACAGGCCTAAGTCAGAGGTAGGGATATCTTTTTTTTTTTTTTTTTTTAATTTAATTTTTTAAAATTTACATCCAAATTAGTTAGCATATAGTGCAACAATGATTTCAGGAGTAGATTCCTTAGTGCCCCTTACCTATTTAGCCCATCCCCCCTCCCACACCCCCTCCAGTAACCCTCAGTTTGTTCTCAATGAGTCTCTTCTGTTTTGTCCCTCTCACTGTTTTTATATTATTTTTGTTTCCCTTCCCTTATGTTCATCTGTTTTGTCTCTTAAAGTCCTCACATGAAGTCATATTTTTGTCTTTCTCTAATTTCACTTAGCATAATACCCTCCAGTTCCATCCACGTAGTTGCAAATGGCAAGACTTCATTCTTTTTGATCGCCGAGTAATACTCCATTATATATATGTACCACATCTTCTTTATCCATTCATCCATCGATGGACATTTGGGCTCTTTCCATATTTTGGCTATTGCTGATAGTGCTGCTATAAACATGGGGATGCATGAGTCCCTTCGAAACAGCACACCTGTATCCCATGGATAAATGCCTAATAGTGCAATTGCTGGGTCGTTGGGTTCTATTTTTAGTTTTTTGAGGAACCTCCATACTGTTTTCCAGAGTGGCTGCACCAGCTTGCATTCCCAGGAGGTAAGGATATCTTTAAATAATTTTAAGTGATTATTTAAGGCATTAAGGTTTTTGTTATTTTACTTTTTTGTGTCTTAGGATAAACTAAATTATGTCTAAAAATCTCTTCAACCCTAGGTTTCTAATAATTTGCCCTAAGAGTGTCAACTGCCAAACAGGAATGTGAGGACAAGAGTACATACTTACCAGGCTCAGGGCAGGCCAGCAAAGGAAGGACTGCAGGAGGAAATCCAGAAACGTACCAAAGATACTCTGTATCTCTCCAGACATCCACTATCAGCCTTGGTTGGTTTTTAAAATATGAACCTCCTTCCTAAACATATCCATTCTGAGAAGCTTTTACATTTCCAAATACAAATTTTACAAACTTATTAAAAATGTACATTTTCATGTGCTTTTTAATTTTCTTAAATAGGTGGATGGAGTTGGTGGGGGTTTCATGTACTTTTCTAAATTAGAAAAGTGATTTTGGCTTTATATAAGTCATTTAAAATAGTTAATATAGTAAAGCTATTTTAGTCTTTAAAAGAATTATTCTGGATAGCAAACTTTTCCACACAGTTAACACTGTATCAATCATTCATCTCAAAATTCTGTTTCAATCATCTTGGACCAAAGCCTTTAAGATATGCATTAGATAACTCGATACCTCCTTTAGTAGATTTACTGTGTTAGAACAAAGAAATGAAATGAAAGAGTTTTAATTTTTAACAGATAAAAGGATATATTACCGTGTACTAGAATATAAGCATATTTTGGTGTACGTCTCTGTAGTATGCCTATATTCTTTAAGACGATAAACTCCTAATATGTCAAAATACAAACTCCCACAGATGAGTCCTTATTTTTATCTCAGGCATGAAATACTTGTCTGAGAATTCCTAATTATATAGCACTGTCTTCCAAAACAGACCATGCAGAACCATATGTGGGAATTCACTATATTTTTTTAAATGGTGTCATTTCAAATTGGTAAAGAAAATAAAATGATTGGGTTGCCTGGGTAGCTCAGTTAGTTAAGACCTCAGCTCAGGTCATGATCTCACCATTAGTGAAATCGAGTCCCGCTTTGGATCCTCTTATCCTCCTCTCTCTCTGCCCCTCCCCCCACTCTCTAGTGTGCATGTGCGCTCTCTCTTAAAAAATAAATAAATAAATAAATAAATAAAACAAACAAAACAAATTTCACCAATAAAATCACTTGAAAAGAAAGGAAAAGAAAAGAAAAGAAGTGATTTCCGATATTTTCCAAACCATTTGGGAGAAAAAGAATGATATCCTGTAGCATCCCTCCAGATGCACCAAGACTGAAAAAAATGAAAACCACAAAGCACTAGAAGTCCTAAGTGAAATTTTTTTCCATAATCTTGGCATGGGAAAGCCCTTTCTAAATAAATCAAGAAGCACAAAAGTTATTTTATTTTTTTAAAGGAGAGGAAGATCAATCTACTAAATAGTAACTGAAAACATTGGACCAGCCAAAAGGCCACATTTGTACAGGCTTCAAATGAGTCAGAGACCCAATTTGCAAGAGTTTGTGAACAAGCAGATCACAGTTAAAGAACATATTTAACCTCATTCAAGATCAAAGAAATGCAAATAAATAATCTTTAACCTACCACAAAACAAACCTTCACGTGGGCAAACATGTCCCTCAGTACAGTCCTGGGGAGTCTAAATTAGCAGAGTATTCATTTTGTAGGGGTATTTAGCAGTATCTACCAATGTCTGAGTACATATTCACTTTCACCTAGTGATTCCATGGCTAGTTTATTCAAGAGACATTCTCACTCAAAGGCAAAAAAGGCTATTCACCAAATTACTGACTCTTACCATGCAAAACCACCTGTCTACCAGTAAGGAATTGGTTAAATAAATAATGCTCATCCATACAAGGTAGAACTGCACAGCTTTTCAAAAGAAAAGGCAGATCCGCATCAATATGCACAGATCTTCAGGGGCGCCTGGGTGGCTCAGTTGGTTAAGCATCTGACTCTTGACTTTGTCTCAAGTCATGATCTCATGGTAATGAGACTGAGCCCCACGACTAGCTCCACGGAAGATTCTCTCTCTCCCTCTCTCTCATGCTCTAAAATAAAGGAGTAAGTAAATAAAATATGGACAGATCTCCAAGGTATAACTAAGGAAAAAGACAAACATCTAGTGCAGGATGAATGTCTCAGTATAAATTTAAGAAGTATTCATATACAAGCCAGTATATTGGTAAAAATTTTCTGAGGATATCCTCAAAATTGTTCACAATGGATGGGGGTTTAGAAGCTGGAAAAGAAGGAAGGCTTACTTTTAATTTTGTACTTTTTGGTTCTATTTTATTTTTTATTATGTGAATGTAGTAATTTCAGTAAAAAAAAAAAACAACTTTGAAGTTGACTGATTTAATTTTGATTAATTTTGGGGTGACATCACAGTATTATACCTATTATTCTACCAATACACCCCCAAGATTAGGTCTAAAGATGGCAAGAGTTCCTGTTTCATGTCATCTTTTCCCTTCACCCTGCTCTACACCTCTGGGTCTGTCCCATCTTTATACACACATCTTCTACTGGATTATAGAAGATCTACTAAGCATGAGGCTGGGTAGCAGTTCTCATTTACTTCCTTCTTAAAACAATTCTGAAAATTGGAATATCTCATTTAAACTTGGCCTCAATTTATAACTATGGCTAGGATATCTGCCAAATCACTTTATAAGTTAAAAAAAAAAAAAAAAAACTGAAGGGAGTGCCTGGGTGGTTCAGTCAGTTAAGCGTCCGACTTCAGCTCAGGTCATGATCTCACAGTTCGTGAGTTCGAGCCCCGTGTCAGGCTCTGCACTGAGCGCTCAGAGCCTGGAGCCTGCTTTGGATTCTGTGTCTCTCTCTCTCTCTCTGTCTCTGTCTCTCTCTGCCCTTCCCTTGCTCGTGCTCTCTCTCTCAAAAATAAACAAACATTTAAAAAATTAAAAAAAAAAAGTAGAACTACCATATGATCCAGCTATTTCACTTCTGTGTATTTATCTCAAGAAAATGAAAATACAAATTTGAAAAGATATATGCATCCCTATGTTCACTGCATTATTTACAATAGCCAAGATAAGTAAACAATCTAAGTGTCCATCAGTGGAGGAATGGATACAGAAGATGTGGTATATACACAATGCAGTTATTATTCAGCCATAAAAAAGAATGAAATCTTTCCATTTGCAACAACATGGATGGACCTAGAGGGTATTATGTTAAGTGAAATAAGTCAGAGAAAGACAAAAACCCTATGATTTCACTTATATGTGGAATCGAAAAAACAAAACTCATAGATACAGAGAACAGATCAGTGGTTATTAGAGAGGAAGGGAGTTGGAGGTGGGCAAAAGGGTAAAGGAGGTCAACTGTATGGTGACAGATGGTAAATAGATTTATTGTAACAATCACTTCGTAGTGTATGCAAATGCTGAATTATTACATTGTACATCTAAAACTAATATGTGATATTACCATTTTACCTCAATTAAAATAAACTGAAAAAATCTAAGTCTACTGTTTGAGATACATGAAATTTACAAAACAGGGTTAACATAATATACATAAGGCTAAGGAAAGAATAAACCTAACATTTACTAATTGTTATACGCTAGACATTTTAAGTACATTATTTACTTTAACCTTACAGTTCTAAGATAGTGAGAACATCACCCCATTATACAGATAAACTAGGGAGAAAAGTAGGAAGAGGGGAAAAGCCCGTTATTTGAGACCTGCATTTACTGAGCTTGGAAGTAATGCCTCTATGGGGGGTGTCCTAAAGAATCACATTTGAAGTTAAGAATCATGACGAATACCCAAGTGTTCACGGACAGATAAATGAAATGTGGCATATAATACATACATTAGAATATTATTTAGCCTTAAACAGGAAAATTTTGACACATGCTAGAACATGGATGAACCTTGAAAATACCATGTTAAGGCGGGGCACCTGGCTGCCTCAGGTGGAAGAGCATGCAACTCTTGATGTAGGTGTTAGGAGTTTGAGCCCCAAATTGGGTGTAGACATTACTTAAATAAACTTACAAAAAAAGAATCATCTTAAGTGAAAAAAAGCCAGACACAAAAAGACAAACACTGTATGATTCCATTTATATGACATACTGACAGTAGTCAAATACACAGAGAAAGAAAATAGAATAATGGTTGCCAGGGTCTGGGTCAGGGGGAATGGAATACAGAATTTCAGTTTGGGAAGATGAAAAAGTTCTGGAGATGGATGATTGTGTTGTTTGCACAACACCGTTAACGTAATTGATATAATTTATGCCACTGAACTGTATGGTTAAAATGGTAAATTTTAGGGGCGCCTGGGTGGCTCAGTCAGTTAAGCGTCCGACTCTTGCTTTCAGCTCAGGATCTCACCAGGATCTGGTTCATGAGATCCAGTCCCTGCTCTTGTCCCTACTCTTAGCGAGGAGCCTGCCTGGTGTTCTCGCGTGTGCACTCTCTCTCTCTCTCTCTCTCTGCCTCTCCCCCACATGCGCACACATGCACTCTCTCAAAATAAACATTAAAAAATGGTAAATTTTATGTTATGTATATTTTAGCCCCCCCCCCCCGCGCGTGCACACACACACTCACGAATCATGATGAATGTATTTTGGTTTAGAATGTTCTTTAAGCCTTTAGCAAATAAAACCTAACTTTATATTGGCCATTAGGAATTGTAAAAAAAAAAAATTCTGGTTGCTAAGGATTACTGAATTGCCCCCTTAGCAAGATAAAGCACTTGAGTCAGTAATAATTGGGATTCCACATTCCTAGAACAGGTCTTAGGAAAAGGCCCAGGAAAAATAAACCTATTCTCTTCTGACAGAATTGTCTTGGGAAACAACAAGGAAAAGCAGAGCCCACTTCCAATAAAACTCATGGACAGTGGTTCTCAAAGTATGGTCCCCATGAACCCTTCACGGTAGTGTGCAAGCTCAAACATAATTTTCATAGTAATATGGAGATATTATTTGTCTTTTGGTGTTAACATTTGCACTAATGGTACAAAAGCAGTAAATAATACCAGTGCTGCCTTCTTAGAACAAAGTCAACGTAGCGGCATCAAACTCTTAAGTCATCATTTTCTTCAACACCGTGTACTCAAAGTTGTGTGTGGGGGGGGGGGGGCGACTAAAAATGCCCTTGAGGAAACAGTAAAAATTACGAATTTTTATTAAATCTCAACCAATGGCTACACATCTTTTTATCTCTGTGTGGCAACACATAAAGTACACATAAAGCACTTCTGCTGCGCACCAAAGCATGAGTGGATCTTGAAGAAAACCACTAATGTGGTTGCTTGAATTATAAGCCCAACCAGCAGCTTTTTTCATCACCTTTTTTTTCAAAGATAACCAACCCGTGCTTGTTTATTCAGACTTGGGTATTTGGCAGATGTAGTCTCCAAAATATATACACTGAGCTTGTTACTTCAAGGCAAACAACTGACAGTATTTATTGCCAGTGATAACAATTGAGTTTTTAAGCAAAATTGAGAATTTCTGAAAACTATGTGCTACCATAAGTTTGACAGCTTCCCAATACTTAAGACTTTACTGTACAACATAGGGAATGTAGTCAATAATATTGTAGTAACACTGTACGGTGACATATGGAGGCTACACTTAAGGTCATAAGCACTAAGTAATGTATAGAATTATTAAATCACTATGCTGTACACCTGAAACTAATATAACATTGTTAAAAAAAGACTCTGCGGAGGACATCAGTGGTGATATTAACAGGATTTTGATATTATATAACAAAATGTGTCAACATTTGGAAAATCAACACAATTGGTAAACCAATTTTTTTTAATGTTTATTTTTGAGACAGAGAGAGACAAAGCATGAGTGGGGGAGGGGCAGAGAAGAATGCCATTCTTCTCACTTTAATTCCCTTGATCTATTTCACCCATTACCCCACCCACATCCCCTCTGGCAACACCAGTTTGTTCTCTGTATTTAGGAGTCTGTTCTTTTACTTTGGAAAATCAATAATTTTTAATTTTCAAAAAACATTAGGTTAATATGTGGTAGGCAGCTTCTGACATGGTTCCCAATGATCCCAGTGATCCTCCTCATATTCACAACCTTGTATAATCCCCTCCCCTCGAATGTGGCTAGACCTAGTGACTAACTTCTAATGAAGAATCTGGCAAAAGTGAGGGGATGTCACTTGTATGGTTATGTGACAAAAGACTGCAACTTCCTTCTCTTGTGCTGACATTCTTGCTCATTCTGATGAAACCAGCAGCCATGTTGTGAGATGCAGATGGAAAGGCCCATGTGGCAAGGAACCAAGGGAGGCCTCGATCCAACAGCTCATGAGGAATTGAATCCTGCCAACAATTACAATGAGTGAACTAGGACATGGATCCATCCCCATTAAGCCTTCAGATGACAATAGTCCACAAGATCCTAAAGCAGAGGACCCAGCTAAGCCACACCCACACCCCTGACCTATAGAAACAGTGAGATCATAAATGTTGTTTCAAGCACTAAGTTATACAACAATAGATAACTGGTACAACATTAGTTCATTTTAAATGAATAATAATTTAAAATTTGTTTTAGTATCTAATATGTGAAATACTAGCTGTAACCCACAAAAACAAAAGCACCTTGGGGTTCTCAAAAAAGATTCTGAAACCAAAAAGTTTGAGAACTGCTGTCCTGGCTGTGGCAGAACAGGAAGAGAGACAGACTAAAAGCCCAGCTTGGCCAAACCATGGTCTAAGGGAGGTCCTTATCTTGGCACCCTTAACCAAACAGATCCATCTCTAGAGAACATGGCCACAGGACCTAGTGTGAACAGGGAGAGGAGTGCCATTTCCTCTGGCTCATTCAGAAACCTCTCCAACAGTACTTGATACGCTTCACCTCATTTAATCCTCAGAACTGTCTTACAGGCAGGTATGATGAACAAATAGGCTCACTTGATAAGGCAATTTTAGCTAGTTTGTGTTCAGTCATGAACCTAGGGCTTGGAAAGCAGAGACTGAATTCTTAGTTTTCTCTGTATCATTCCAGAGAATACGTTCTTCCAAGGTTATATTAAAAAATAAACGTGGGGGGGGGGGGGCGCGCGCACCTGGGTGGCTCAGTAGGTTGAGTGTCCGACTTTGGCTCAGGTCATGACTCATGGTTCCTGAGTTCCAGCCCCACATGGGCTCCCTGCTGTCAGCGTGGGGCCTGCTTCGGATCCTCTGTCCCCCCCACTGCTCACACTCTCTCAAAAATAAATTTAAAAAACATTAAAACAAAAATTAATATGTTGAGGCACATGGGTGGTGCAGTCAGTTGAGCATCCAACTTTAGCTCAGGTCATGAGCTCATGGTTCATGAGTTCGAGCCCTGCGATGCTGTCAGCATGGAACCTGCTTCATATCCTCTGTCCCCCTCTCTGCCCCTCCCCTGCTTGCTCTCTCTCAAAAGTAAGTATTAAAAAAAAAAAGGGGGGGAAGACTTCCCAATTCAAAAAATAAAATAAATGTGGTGATGGTCACACAACTCTGTGAATACACTAAAAATCACTGAACTGTATCGTTTAAGTGGGTGAATTGTATGGTATGTGAGTTATACCTCAATAAAGTAGTTACCCAAATAATGAATAAATTAAAACATAAATAAAGCCAGAGAAATAAGAGTTCTGAGGAGGGATAAAAATTGGAGGTAGTAAGTGCTAGTTGTCCCAACTCCTAATTTTTGGCAGCAAAAGGCTCCAGGATGATCTGTTGCAATATGTTTGGAGGACGGAGAGCACATGGAGGCATTAATAGTAAATGAGAAAGAGGGAAACCAGTGCTGAAGTTAGGATGAGGGAACCTGATTTCCCCCACTGGTGAAGAAGCCAAGAGTGAGCAAACAGATCCGGAAAAGGTCTAAGTTGCGACACAGCTTCTGTAGCCTTATGGCCTCCCTGGCAGTAGTGTTACCATCTCCAGTGGTAGGTGCTAACATCTATATTAGAATGTGCACATCATTTGCCTTTTAAAACAAGGATGATGGCATTAGATTTCACGTGTAACTTCTATGGCTATTTATTTTATAAAAATAAAGGGTGCTAGACTCTGATTTGTAAAATCACTTCTAGCTCTAAAACTGTAACCCAATGATAATCTGCAATCTGAGAGATACCTGCATTAACTTAAACACCTATCTAGGAAGCTAAAGTATCAGGAAACCCAAAAATTTTAATGCCCAAAGCTACTGAAATATGCTTGGACTTGACCGATTTTGCAGAGGGGAAGGGCCTGGGTCACAAAATTAGCATCTTCAAGCCACAGACTCCTGAGATGTAAAATGATCTCCTACTTTTATGAGTTACCTAAATGGAACACCCCATCCCAATTTCATGAAGTCACACTTCACCAGCTCCACATTTACCAACTATGATGCACCTCTGAACATCAAGCTATTTCTTTTTTCCTGTCCTACTTACCCAGACCACTTTAGTTCTTTGTTAACACTGTGTTGTGTGGACTTTAAGACAGGTAATTTAGGGGAGCCTGGGTGGCTCAGTCAGTTAAGCACCAGACTCTTGATTTCGGCTCATGTCATGATCTCACAGTTTGTGAGATCTGCGCTGAGCACAGAGCCTGCTTGGGATTCTCTCTCCCTCCCTCTCTCTCTGCCACTCCCCTGCTCATGTGTGCGCAGTCATTCTCTTTCAAAATAAACATTAAAAAAAAAAAAAAAGATAGGTTTTTAAAAAAAGGACTTTCTAAACCCTCTTTTCATTTGTCCAAATTACATTTAGAGGTGTTTCTGCGGGGAATTAAAGCATTCTTTATCATTTATCTTAAAGTCGACCATGAAACAAAAGCTATGAAACCTGTAAGGCTCAAAACTCCCCTCAAAACTTCCTAGATTACAATAGCTTTTCTATACCCCCAAAGATCCGACCCACCCTTTATAATCTGTTTTCATTTAGCAAAAATTATTTCTCTTTTCACCCACCACCAAGTTTTGCTTACATTTAACAAGGTGGATGTTTGTATTGACCATCGAGAAATGCGCTGAAAACACAAGACACATGGCATATGAGTGATAATTAGTTTAAAACCAAGCAAAAAAGAATTGAGGGAAGGGAAAAGGACTGGGAAGGGGAGGAAAAGGTAAAGGAGTTTCTTTGGGATATTAGATTAAAACTTGCTAGGTAAGCAGAAACTGTCCATGCAGTAGGGCCTATCAGTTGCACAATTATATATCAACGCTGGGCCAACTTCACCAACTCTGTGCTATGTTATTTAGGCAAGTTTTTTTGTTTTTTGACTGAGCCTCAGATGTCGTATCTATACACCTGGGGATACCACCTACTCTGCAGACACTAGAATGGAAGCACATTTTAATTCCCAGCACACTGCAGGAAACAGTGAGGACTCAAATTTCTTTCCTTTGAAACACACCTCTCTGTAAAGTGTTAAAATCTGAACAGAACATCTATTGAAAAATCTATTTAGTGAATCCTTCTGTGAAGAATTCCACACAAAAGCAAATCATACACACCCTGTTTCATGACATCTAGATTTGACATATACATTCCTCCATAAAATTTCTCTAATCAACTGTATGGTGCTAGAGGGCATTATGGTAAGTGAAGTAAGTCAAAGACAAATACCATGACTTCATTGTATGTGGAATCTAAAAAAAAATAAATAAAAAGCACGAACATATCCATAAATACAGAGACCTGAGGACTGCCAGAGGGGAGGGGGGTGGGGATGGGCAAAATGGGTGAAGGGGAGTGAGAGGTACAAGCTTCTAGTTATGGAATGAATACGTCACCAGAATGAAAGGTACAGCATAAGGAATACAGTCAAAGGTATTATAACAGCACTGTATGGTGACAGAGGGTAGCTTCACTTGTGGTGAACACAACATCAAGTACAGACTTGCTGAATCACTAAGTTGTACACCTGAAACTAATGTAACATTGTGTGTCAACTATACTTCAATTGAGAAAAAAAATTCTCTAGTCATGACCGATATAAATGAAACACATAATATACAAAACATCTTCCAGTAACAGTAAACAAATGTGGCATATTAAGATCTAAAAACATGGTATTAGTAAAGGAATGTGTTATATCTGGTCTGCTCTCATTACTGCTGCCTCTTTGGTTCCCCTTGAAAACGAAATTTACCGAAGTTTGATGACAGACAACAATGTTGTCAATAGAAGATCACTTCGATTCTTATTATTTAATCTCTGTGCCAAAAGAGTGGATATTCAAATCCACAACTGGGGAGAAAAAACAAAATAGTGAAATGGTTTCTTCCTACCCCACACTCTTGCTACACCCTGACTGGACTTTTCCTCATTTCATCTATCACAGAGAGATTCTGGGAAGAGAGAAGAATACAAAGGTTGGAAGATGGATTTACAAAATTAATAGCACACTAAAAGCAAGAGGAATGGATCTTTCATATATTCTCCCTGCCAGATCAAATAAAATTCTACATGCCCAGTCCCAGGACTGTGCTGAACACTCTCCATCAACTGTTACTCTTCACAACAATCCTATATGGTAGGTGTTAGCATCATCATCACTTTACATATGATGCAATGGAGGCTCAGAAAGATTGAGAAACTCACCCAAGCTTGCACAGCTAGTAAATGGCAGAGTCAAGAGTCTTGACTCCAAAATCCATACTATTCACCTGATAGTACAGTACTTATTACCACAGTCTAGATGAAAGGGTATTGGGTTCCAGACTCGGCTTCATCCCTTGGGCAAATTATTAGACCTTGCTGAGTAGTTTGTCATCTTTAAATGAGGGCAACGACAGCTGCCCAGCCTTCTCCATAGCATCCAGTAATGCTGAAAGAGTTAACGTATGTGCAAATATGCTGTAAAAATTATGGGGCACTATGTAGGTGTAAGATTTTGCTAATTTGAGCCTTGGTTACCTATCTTTATCCTTCCAAATGGTTTACTGACCTAAAAATAAGTTTAACAGTAGTTAAATAATTTTTAATATTCCCAAGCAAAAATTTAGTACTGGGAAAAAAAAAAAAAAAACCTACCTTAGACATTCTGGAAAAATGCAAAACTACAGAGACAGTGAAAAGATCAGTGGCTGCCAGTAGTCTGGAGGGAATAGAGGGAGGGATAAACAGCGGATTTTCAGGGCAGTGAAAACTATTCCATAGAATACTATAATGGTAGATACATGACATTATACATTTGTCCAAACTCTCTGAATGTATAACCCGAAGAATGAACCCCAATGCAAATTATGGACTTTAGTTAATAGCGATGTATCAAAATTGACTCACCAATTCTAACAAAAGCACCATACTACTGCAAGATGTAAATAATAGGGGTAACGGGCTGTGTGAGGGAATGTATGGGAACTCTGTAATTTATGCTCGATTTTTCTGTAACCTAAAACTGCTCAAAAAGAGTATGAATTTTTTAAAAATTCAACCTTCTAAAACAAATACTATATAGAAATTTAGAAAGTAATGATCTTGGTGTTCTAAAAAATGCCTGGAGAAAACCGCCAGAAGACTAGCAGAATGGACTCTCCGGAGCCAAGCGTAGACAAGAGGCCCACGGAAGAGGGTAAAAAATGCCTGGAATACATGACCGCGTATATCCTATCTTTTCAGACCAATGCTGTCAAACACAATTTTATGCCATGATGTAAATATTTTTGATCTGCTCTAATACAGTAGCCACTAGCCACACTGGCTACTAAACACTTGAAATGTAGCTAGTATGGATGAGGAATGGAATATTTAATTTTATTCAATTTCAATTAATATTTAAACCACCACATGCAGCTAGTGACTATCATCATGTCAGACAGCACTTTAGACAATTCAAGAGATCCCTAGAAATGTACGAGTATTAACTTCAGAAGAAAAGAGTTACCTCAAGAGACTATTCAATGAATGTAGTTATGAAACAATGACACAATTAACTGAGCTGGTGAAGGACTAAGTAGATGGTTCAAACAACTAGGAACCAATAAAGCCCATCTGCGATTGTTTTTCACTTTAAGTCCCATAATGTAACCAAAGTGACCACTTTTCCTTTAATTCTTTCAATATTTTGAAAACATGCCAATTAGTTAAACATCATTTGTGCTTCCTGAAAATAGAGTACAAGTCAAGTTATAATTAGGAATATATTTTTCAAGTTGATAACCCAGAGAAAATAAAAAAAATTAAGGGTCATAAACAAGTGATTTTTGCAGACACAAGATAGTCACCTAGTTTTTTTTAAACGAAAATTCAAAAACTAATACTTAATCATGTATTTCAATTCCATGTCATAGTCAAGTGGAAATCAAAAGGAAAAATGATGCCCAGAAAAACATGAGCAAAAAAAAAAAAAAAAGGTACATGAGATAAGTAAACAAAAATGAGACAGTACAGACACACATGACTATTCATATCCAGCTGTAACCCAGAGTGCTGCCTCAAAGGGTCGTTACCTCTTATCTTGGTCATTTAAAATGCTAGTTGATTAAACCTCAGTTCCTAATTCAGACTTCTGGTCCTTATCCCAGTGGCATAAAAGGGAACTTATGTCCTCAACTGTAGTGGCTTTTTAATCGGAGTCCTCCCCTGGGAGGCCTATGAAATCAAACACTGAGATTGGCTCCCCACTCTCAGGGAATAAATGAAGTGTCCAAAGTGACAGTTCTGAATCCCTAGAGTACATTCGGTCCACAGCTTCTCTTTCATTCCTTCAAGTACTGGATCTTTATTTTACAGTACAAAGAGAGGGAGAGAAAAAGAAGTAACTGAGAAGTAGTAACACCCTTATGCAGAAAGACATGAAAATACCCGACCTTAGAAACAGGCCCCCCAAAGCCAATTCTTGACACTTTGCTCAGATGTAAACCAAACCTTTGTTCTTTTTCAAGATGGTAAATTCGCATTAGAAAAATATTTCGTAATTTCACACAGGGGTGATTTTTGAGAGTATTCAAACACATAACTAAGTAATATTAAACAGCCCCGAGTGATCAAGCAGGACGTCCAACAGGTTGAACGTTTCGATATGTTCCACTGTAAGGAAAAAGAGACAGGGTTTTCACCTTTCCAGCGCCTTACCCTGCGGATTTCCACTCCTGGGTCCTGAAAGCCCTGTACCCCATTTGTTGTGCAATCTTTTTCGAACTCCACCCACTGACTCCAGAACAAGTGGAATTCTCCCATTCTGAAGGTCTCGATTTTCCTGTATCCAGGGAGACACTGAAAACTCCTTGACGTGAGTCAAGTAAGGCAAGGGGAACGGTCCAGCCTGCCTCCCAGATTAACAGAGACCAAAGGCCAGGGTGGGGGAGGCGGTCAAGTTTCCGTTCACCCCCCCAAAAAAAAGAAAAAGAAAAAAAGGAAAGAAAAAAAAAAGGAGGGGAAATAAAGAGCAAGAAGGAGGAGGGAGGCTAAAATGGGAAGACCGGCTATCACGCGATGCTGCCCCCAACTCTGCGGGACCCAGGTCCTCCAGCATCGTCTTCCCATCGCCGGCCCCACGTGTAACCAGGCCGGTGGCGCCCAGAGATGAGCCCCAGGGCCGGGAGCCGAACGGTCCTCCCAGCCCCGCGGCGCTCGCCCGCCCGCGCAGTGGCGGGGAGCGCAGAGGGGGCGGGGGAAGGGGGGCGCAGTGCAACCCCGGCTCCCGCGCGGTTATCTTACTGCGCAACAGCCTCGCCCGCGCCGCCCCGGCGCACCCCGCAGCGCGCCCTGCGCACCTGCCCGGTAAGAGCAGGACCGGTCACTGACCCGGGCAGCCCCCCGACGGCGGCGCCCAGCGCGGGGAACACAGGGAGCACCGAGAACACGCCGAGGGCGGGGGCTGGGAGAAGGAACACCTGGCGACCGGGGCTCCCCGGCGCCGGCCGCACGTGGCTGTCACACCTGGTGCGCCCCCGCCTCGCACCCCCTCCCCCTCACACGGGGCTGCGCCCCCTGCCCTCTCCCCGCGTCTGCCACGCGTCTCGAAACCCCAACCGTCGCTTCCTCCCACCCCATCCATCCCGGTCCCAGTCCCCCCCCACCTGCTCCCACTGTCGTCACCCCCGGGAGGGAAAAGGGCCGGATGTTCGTCCCGTGGCTAAAGGTAACCGGAGAGAGCGAAGATGTGGACCCCGAAAGAGCTAGCCCGAGCATTTCCCCTGCCGGCAACAACGCGGACGCCTCCCACACTGACCTTCTGCCGCGGGCTGCGTCGCCGTCCGCCCCGTCCGGTTTCAATAGCCTCTTCGGCGCCGCCGCCTCTTCCCCGCGCTGCCTCCTCTACTCGCGTCGCCATGAGGTGACGGCAGCAGCCAAACAAGCGGCCCGACAAGGGGCACGGAACCTTTCAGGGCCCCCGCGCCCCGCCCCTGAACCCCCACGGCCAATCGCCGCATGAAAGCTTGCCACGTGACCGGAGGAGGTTGGCCCCCGAGGGGATGGAGCGGGATGGGGGTGGGGAGCATTGAAGCCTGGGCTGGGCTTTTGCAGGGCCGAAGGGCGAACACAGGCCGCGCGAGCCTGCGCAGACAGGGAGAGGGACTCTGAAGCGGACTGCAAGTCCCAGCAGGCCGCGCGGCCACGGCTCACAGACCCAGCTCAGGATTGGAGCATAAGGCGGCATTCTGAAACGGGGAGACTATCCTCTGAGCTGCACATGCAGCCTACTGGGACTTGTAGTTTTCTGGAATCGATGAATCGGTACCGGAAGGTACTCTTTATTATCCTGAGGGAAAAGTTTAGAAATATTGCAGTGTTTGGGAGGGAGCTGAGTGGGCATACGTTGTTGTGTTTTTATTTCTGTTGCTCCTCTTCGGAATTGATGCTAAATTATTTAGGGATAAGGGGAAATCGTGACCTTCGCGGCGGGAGAGATGGACTAGCTTTCAGAATTTGAGGTCTCTGGCTGGGACACCTGCCCCGAGTCCTGCTCTTCTACCAGAGCTGTTTACCTGTCCCGAGCTGCGGGGTGGGTGCTGTGTCCTATTCACCTTGACTGAACCGCCCGGTCTTCTAACACAGTTCTCCATACTTAATACATGTTGAATGTATCCTATTTTCTCCGCTAGTCGTTTCGTTACTGAAATTTTTAAACGGAGTTTGCGGAATCGATTTTATTTTCTTGACAGGATTGGGGCGGGAGGTGCAGTTTTGCTCAGAAATATTCCCTGTTTCCATCTGATGGAACCAGATCTCTAAGGACCGAGTCGCTGAAAGTCACAGACCTCATGAAATTCTGATAATTAACTCATTATGAAAATTTGTGTAAATCCTTTACCATTTTTTATTAGAGTTGAATACAAAACAGTGGTATCAGACGCTAAAAATTTAATAATAGACCTGAGAGTAAATTTCAATATTGTGGAAATTCCATCTATGAATTTTAATTATTTCTGTAAATTTGGGGAAAAGTACCTGTATTTTCTTTCATGGGCAGAACACCTCAGTCCAGCTTTGAGATTTCAAAACTAGAGCAGTAGATAATGAACTCATACCCAGATTCTATATAAAGCTGATGGTCTCAGCCACCATGCCTCACCTTCTTAAAGGTAAAATTCCCAGCAAGATGCATAATAAATGTGTGGGTAATGCTTTTTCAAACCTGTTCAGGGAATGGAATGTTAAAATGCACAGTAGTTAAATTATGGTACAATAGAACACCATGCAGCTACTAAGAATGATCAACATTTTTAAAATATGACCTAGAAAATATACATAGCATAGTGAGCTTTAAAAAAAAAAAAAAAAAAAAAAATTCCAGGAGCGCCTGGGTGGCTCAGTCAGTTAAGGTGCCAGCTCTTGATTTCCGTTCAGGTCGTGACCTCAAATTTCTTGAGATAGAGCTCTGCTTGGGATTCTTTCTCTCCCTCTTTCTGCCTCTCTCCTGCTTGCGCTGTCTCTAAATAAATAAACAAACTTAAAAAAATTATTTTTTAAAAATAAAATAAAAATTCCAGGGGCGCCTGGCTGGCTAAGTCAGTAGAACATGCAACTGTTGACCTCCAGATTGTGAGTTCAAACCCCATGTTGGCTGTAAAGCTTACTTAAAAAAAAAAAAAAAAAAAAAAAAAAAACCATTCCAGGGGTGCCTGGGTGGCTCAGTTGGTTAAGCATCTGACTCGTGATTTCGGCTCATGTCATGATCTCACAGTTTGTGGGGGCCAGCCCCACGTGGGGCTCTGCGATGACAGTGCAGAGCCTACTTGGGATTCTCTCTCTCCCTCTCTCTCTGCCCTTCCCCCTACTTGTGCACACACACTCTCTCTCTCTCTCTCTCAAATAAATAAACATTTTTTAAAATTCCATTTGGGAGGGATGGGAGATGGGCAAAAGGAGTGAAGGGGAGTGAGAGGTACAGGCTTTCAGTCGTGGAATGAATTAAGTCACAGGAATGAAAGGTACAGCATAGGAATATAGTCATTGGTATTGTAACAGCACTGTATGGTGACTTGTGGTGAGCATAGCATAAATGTATAGACTTGTCAAATCATTCTATTGTACACCTGAAACTAATATAACATTGTGTGTCAGTGATACTTCAATAAAAAAATCCATTTGTGTAGAATTGCCTGTATGTTTATAAACAGATATTTAGAAGGATATTGACCGAAATGTTAATAATGTGTTTCCCTGGGTGGTGAGATTTGGGAGTATGTTTACCTCATGGTTTTCCGTATTGTTTGAGTATAAGTATGTATGGGGGGAAAGTCAGTAATTATCTTTGTTAAGAAAACAAGGGGCACCTGGGTGGCTCAGTCAGTTAGGTGTCTGACCTCGGCTCAGGTCATGATCTCACAGTTCGGGAGTTCAAGCCCTACATCAGGTTCTCTGCTGTCAGCACAGAGCCTGCTAGGAATCTTCAGTCTCCCCCTCTCTGCCCCTCCCTGCCCCTCCCTCTCTCTCTCTCTCTCTCTCTCTTTCAAAAATAAATAAACATTAAAAAGAAAGAAAGAAAACAAAAGAACTAACTTACCTCAAGTCTTAAAAGATGAAAAATACTGTATTTATTTTATTTATACATGTTCTTATTTCAAAAGGGATTTAGGTTGCTTGTAAACATATACACCATATGCCACAACACACGTGTGTATGTAGATGTATAGATCTATATCATGTTATTCATTCATTCGTAAGTATAAAAGGGGGGGAGGGAAATGAGAGTGAAAGTAGGAAAGGAAAAAGAAGATGAAGTCATGGGTGACTTGAATCCATAGAACACATGCCTTGAGGTCTTGTACACAAGCTGGAGGTGAGCCAAATTTTTATTCTGAGCTTCTTGACAGCTGAAAAAAGAGGAAAACACAATTTACAGAGTGATTCACAACACTGTAACATAAAAACAAAGTGGTTGCTCAAGAGAAACATAGCTATTACTGCTCCTGAGAGAAATGTGAATTTTAGAGGACCTATAACATCTTTAATGTAGGCAATGGTGGTTTTTAAATCTGTTCACAGTTCTTTGATGCTCCTTTCTTCAAAAGGTGGAGTTTGATTCCCCTCCTCTTGGGTGTGGGCCAGGCTTAGTAAGTGGCTTCTAAGGAATATAGCATAGCAGAGGTGATGCATAGCTTTCAACACTGGTGAGACAAATAGCTTCTGCCTGGCCCTTTAGGTCTTGGATCGTTCTCATATTCCTTGGGTCAGACTAACCTGATTGTTTTTCATATACCCTTTCTTTGTTTTGATTTTTATCTTAAATGTCTTCCAAAGGGTCACTGGCAAGCCTTAGTCGAAAGCTCTATAAAGCACTTTGCTGGGATCCATTGTTGGGGTTATATTTTAGGTTTTCAGGGGCCATCATTTTTTTCTTTCTGAGTCTTAAAAAGATACCCCGTAGTCTGTCTTCATTAATTATTTTCACATTTGCTCAAGGAATTGTCATCTGTTAAGAATTGTGCCTACCTTTGGGCACCTGGGTGGCTCAGTCGGTTGGGTGTCCGACTTCAGCTCAGGTCGTGGTCTCACAGCTCACGAGTTCGAGCCCTGCATCGGGCTCTGTGCTGACAGCTCAGAGCCTGGAGCCTGTTTTGGATTCTGTATCTGCCTCTCTCTCTGCCCCTCCCCTGTTTGTGCTCTGTCTCTCTCTCTCTCTCTCTCTCTCTCTCTCTCTCTCTCTCTCAAAAATAAATAAACATTAAAAAAGAGAAGAAGAAGAATAGAAACCTAGAAAAGGGAGAGTCAGGAAAGCCTGGCTCATAAAACCATCTAGGCAATGTTTGGGGGGGAGAGAGAATCCTAGTCAAAAAAGAAAAGAGAACTTCAAAAATAATGGCCCTATTCACAAGCCTAACTCCTAGTGTGGGGATGGTGGCCCCATCATCCAAATGTCTTTGAACAGGGAAAACTGTGTTGATGTCTTGCCAAACAACTTTACCATTAGAATCTGGCTCCCTCTGTGGATCTGACTACAGAGAGTGAATGTAAATATGTGTGCATTTCCATTCACTGAACCACTTCCCTTGCTTATTGTTAATAAAGGGACATTTTGACTTTGTAAATCAGGCCCAAGAGCTGTGTTCTGGAAAGAACGTATTGCGAGTGGTCCCTCCGGGAAGCCTCTCTGGTGCCCAGAGTGTCTTAGATGCACCACGTTATCCATCCCTATCAGGCTGTACTACTCATCCCGAGTCAGCCCCACTCTGCGGTATAAAGGCTTAATTGACTCTTTCCCGCAACCAGGTGATAAATGAAGTGAGGGTGAGGACTGTGCCCATCAAACTCCTGTATTACCAGTGCCCAGTAGAATGTCACACTGAGAGAAAGCTCCCATTACATACTTGAGAAAAAGAGCCTCTGAATAGATAAAATGTCCTGATCCCTCATTTTTCTGAACCTGTACAGATGAAGACCAAACCCTCAATCCCCCAAAGTGGTATTCCTTTGTGCAACCTCTTGGGGAGTCTCCTGGTAGCAACACTTCCCCCACCGCCCACCACTACACTGAGAAGACGTCAGCAAGCCGCAGGACCAAGATCGGCCCAGAATAAACTTGGTGGCAATAGAAAGTTTTCATTCATCGAGTAAACATTTGAGCACCTACCACATTCTGAGCTCTTTATTAGACACTGGGCATACCACAGTTTAGGATAAGGGCTCCCAGGCCAATACTAGACAGTGACATACACAAATGATGTAATTCATAAGATACAGGTATTGCAAAGGAACTTCTTGAGGGTTATTTTCTACTGCTGGTGAAAAGATCTAAGGAAGGTTTAAGGTAACATCTAAGCTGTGTCTTAAAGGGTCAACGGGAGTTAAATTAACCATGCCAGTTTAACTAGTCCACCTCAGTATTTTCAGAGAAAGAAAAGCTCCTAGTAGCCTATAAAGCCACCAAGAGTATTACTTCATCAACAGTTAAATTTCTTGTGGCACCTGGGTGGCTCAGTTGGTTAAGCGTCCAACTTGGGCTCAGGTCATGATCTCATGGTTTGTGAGTTCGAGCCCCGCGTCGAGCTCTGTGCTGAGAGCTCAGAGCCTGGAGCCTGCTGTGGATTCTGTGTCTCCCTCTCTGTTCCTTCCCCGCTCACAGTCTGTCTGTCTCTCTCTCAAAAATAAATAAAGATTAAAAAAAAAAGAGTTAAATTTCATGTTTGTTGGATACTACTGGGGCTGGAGGCAGTGGAAGGAGTATCTGCCTTGTCATAGAACAGAGAGCTTATTGTTTAATTCGATTACCCAATAGCATCCTTGCGAGCTAACCCTGATTTTGGTGCTTATAGGAATTTGGCCAATTGCAGGATTTGCTATACACTTCCACATTGCTGGCAGACGCTAAAAGATTTAGGCAATGATTTTACTTTATACCCGGATTGCTCAAGCATATTGATGGCAGGTCACGGAGTGTACTATCAGACCGGCACACACTGGGGAGCCAGCTCCAGCAGGAGGTGGATACTTCCAAAATTCTTATCATGTCTGGAATATTGGGAGAGTACATGCGTTTCAAGAACTCAAATACGTATATTGCACATTTGAGTATAGGCATTCATGAATTTTTGTTCTGATTTCCCCAAGTCTGAGCTTTAATTATATACTTTCAAAGAAATGGAAACTATGTATATAAAGACAATAAAGAGCACAAAACATTCATGGGTTAGGCTCTATTAAAAGTCACCATATAGAGGAGCCCACTGGCTCGGTCAGTGGAGCGTGTGACTTTTGATCTCAGGATAGTAAGTTCAAGCCCCACATTGGGTATAGAGATTACTTAAGACAAAATCTTTTTAAAAATCCCTGTATAAATATCAACTTTTCCTTGAGAAAATATTCTACCTGAAATATTATCTCTTTTCAATGTTTTCCAGAGTTGGTCTAAGAGCCCCAATTTAAAATTTTCCTTGGATGATAAATTACATATTCCAGGTCTCCCTCCAAGATCTAATTTGGAGAAGAGTGGCATCTTTAGGAATATTTGTCTTTCCATGCATGAATACAGTATATCTTCCCATTTATTTAAGTGTTCTTTAATATCTCTTTACATCGCATATACGTCTTTTGTCAGATTTTTTCCTAGCTTCCTTATATTGTTTGTTGCTAAGTGGTAAAATAAAAGTAAATGAAATATTTCAGACATAACAACAAACTGTAAAGCAAATATCACTGTCTGCAGGTGATGCATCAGTCCTCTTTTGCCAAAAGAATGTAACAATGTAACCAAACCCAAGTTCACCTGCCGGATGCACAAAGAGTCACTGAGATATGGAGTGTGCAGCAAGGAAAGGGTTTGAGAGGTAGCCAAATGAGACAGGAGAGCAAGACTCAAATACACCTCCCTAAAGGAGAGTCAGGGGAATTTAAAGGGCAATGAAAAAGTTGCAGCTGTACTTTATTAAAAAAAACTTTTTAGTGTTCATTTAAGTAATCTCTACACCCAACATGGGGCTTGAACTTACAGCCCAGAGATCAAGAGTCGCACGCTCCAGCAACTGAGCCAGCCAAGTGACCCTCGATTGATGTCTTCAGAGCAGCTCTCCTGAATAGTAGTTTCAGGTTTGTCAGAGCCTTGCTGGTCCAAGCAGTGTTCTTTTTGGTGCTCTCCTTGCTGAGGGTGGAGGGAACCTGCGTGAGGAAGCCACAGCTTAATTCCCTTTAGTGTCACTCAAGAATGGGTGGTCAGCAGCACCTCATAAGGTCCTATCTAACGAGGTTGGAGCCGGTCCTCTGGGCACTTTCTCTTCCAGGTTTTTAATAGCACCAAGTCTCCAGGATTCAGGCAGTACAAGGGCCCATATGCGGGGCTCATCGACCTGCTGGAAGCAAACCTATTGAACATATCTGATATATATATATATATATATTTTTAGAGACAGAGAGTATGAGTGAGGAAGGGGGCAGAGGGAGAGAGAGAGAATCTTAAGCAGGCTGCATGCTCAGCACCGAGCCTGACACGGGGCTCAATCCCACAAGCCTGGGATCACAACCTGAGCCGGAATCAAGAGTCTGATGCTCAACTGACTGAGCCACCCAGGTGCTCCAGGATATATCTGATAGTATCCGATTCCCTAAGGTGAGCCCCATCGGGAACTCCTAAGTCATGAAAGGGGTGTAGAAACAGTCTTCTATGTAAAATTTCAGAGGAGCTTAAACCAAGCCGACTTCTACAGGCCACTCTTAGCTGGAGCAGAGCAGCGGGCAAGGCTTTTTCCCAATTTGAGTTGGTGTCCTGGCATCTTGACCAAAGTTCATTTTTGTTTTGTTTTGTTTTTCCAGTTGGTTGGGGTTTTTAGGAAGGATGTAATATCCACTGGGTGCCCCAGGCATTGGACATTGCTTGTGTGACTTGGGCCACAATTGCCACTCCATTGTCCCTCTCAACTATTAGCAGCAATCCAAACCTGGGAATGATTCTGCTTAACAGTGTTTGACAACTTCTGAGGCCTTCTCTGAACAGCAGCGAAAAGCTTTAACCCAACTTGTAAAGTTGTCTACAAACTCTAACAAATATAAAAATTACCTGTTTTGGGTGTGCCTGGCTGGCTCAGTCACTAGAACATGCAACTTGATCTCGGGGTCATGAGTTCAAGCCCCATGTTGGGCATAGAGTTTACTTTTAAACAAAATTACCTGTTTTTGGCATCATGGTCTAGTCTGTCAGTCTTCTCCAGGTTTGGTGCCTCTAAGTTATATACCTTTTAGAACTGGTGGGGGCCCAGTCTTAGGATTACTTTTAACATAAATGTCTTATTTCAGAATTGTTCTTTGAAGATTGGGACCCACCAAATACTTCTGGATCCACTGAAGAGTAGCATCTCACCCATGATGGGTTTTGGTGAATATGGCAACCAGGATAAGGATTCATTATATTTCCAGCTGTCTTTAGTGCCAGCATCGTATCCAAATCCCCATTCTTTAGCTCTCCTGAGATTCTCCCAGGAATATTGGGGCGGATACTTAATTAAGTCTCTGTCCAGTACTAACGCCATTATAGATGGTTTTGGAATCTTTGTACAGACTGCCAGGTTGGCGCATTGGTCTCCTTGATTATTCCCTTGAGCAGTCAAACAATTTGGGGTGTCCTTGGCATTGGACCATAGCTGATGGGTCACCACTCCATCTAGCTCTTTGTTGTCCCTAATCCATAAAACTGCTCCCATCCATGATTATCTCAAGGTCTGGAATTTCCAGTGGCGGACCCATCAAATCAGGACACAGGAATAAACTTGTTCCAGCGATCTGAGTGGCCCACGCAGCAACAGGCAAACATGGGCTAGTGTGACCATTTTCTCTGAAGTTTACCTCAAGTTTTCTAGCCTCAGTTTGCAGGTCTTCTGGAAAAAAGGGCTAGCTTAGTTCTCAATGATTTCAAGACAATGGGAGAAAATTAGAAACCTCAGTTTAATCAGAGACCTAATAAAGACAACACATACAAATTTTGTTTTTCTAGACAGATTAAAGATAATGGCCTTGGCTTACAATTCAGACAAATAATCTCAAAAAACTGTCATTTTAACAGAGAAGAAAACCAAATCCCAATCTCATACAGTGTACTGGATATTAAAACTCTTATTCCAAGATGAATTTTTAACAACTTTCTGCCATCTCTTTTTTCCCTCCGTGTCTCCTCCCATGTTGACACACAGTTACTTTGACGAGAATGTCCAGGGCACTGCATGGATCTGAGTTGTGGATGCTGTCAGGGACTGCCTTGGCTGAAGACTGCTGCCTCATGAAGGCCATGCCCTCTTCCCAGGTGGTCACATCCAATGACTGGAAGGCCATGGCTTCTTCTCAGGTGGTCACATCCAATGACTGGAAGGCCATGGCTTCTTCGCAGGTGGTCATATCCAATGACTGGAAGCCCAACCCTTTTGCCCCCATTTTGGATGGTTCTGAAGGGTAGTCCAACTTTTGCAACTGCTGAGAATCAGCTAAGCCTTCTGTTAATGTTTCATCACTGCTCAACTTTCACCTCATCTTGCCCTTTTACTCTCCCTTCTCTTCCCCAGGTGTTGATCACTCCCTAAGAAACTTTCCTCCATGCTCATTCTCTATAAGCTTAGTCCAAGCGGTGTACAAAATTCCTTACCAAAGATTCCCTTCTCACAAGCCTTCTACAACTTTCCTTTTTTATGTTTAGATTTTGCTCTAAGTTTTCCCTCTTTAACCAGTCTCACTTTCCTTTCATACAGAGTTGTTTCCCTTACTACTTCGTCTTAGATGACCCAAAAAACTTCATGAAGCAGTAGACACAAAGCTCTAAGTTTTTTTTTTTCCTTTTCTGACAAATTTTGCAATGGAGATAACATGAACTTTTACATTGATTTAAATTTTTTTTTTCTTATTTTAGAGAGAGAGGGATAGAGAGGGCAAGTAGGGGAGAGGGGCAGAGGGGAAAACAGAGAGAATTTTAAGCAGGCTCCATGCTCAGTGAGGAGCCAGAGGTGGGGCTCTATCCAACAATCCTGGGATCATGACCTGAACCAAAATCAAGAGTTGGACGCTCAAACGACTGAGCCACCCAGGCACCCCATGAACTTTTACATTTAATGCTGATAATTCTAAATATATGTCCATTTTAATTAAACTAACAACCTTAAATTAGCTTTAATGCCAAGTGTTTCCCAAGATCATGTGAACTTGAAAACTATCTGAGTTTTAAAATTCCCAATTCTTGGGGTGCCTGGGTGGCTCAGTCGGTTGAGCATCTGACTTTGACTCAGGTCATGATCTCATGGTCCATGGGTTTGAGCCCCGCATCAGGCTCTGTGCTGACAGCCCAGAGCCTGGAGCCTGCTTCAGATTCTGTGTCTCCCTCTCTCTCTCTGCCCCTCCCCTGCTCATGCTCACTCACACGTGCTCTCTCTCTCCTTCAAAAAATAAACATTAAAAAAATGTTTTTAAATTCCCAATTCTTACAAGTATTTGCCTTTAAACCAACTAAATAGAGCTCTTTTACAAATTAATTTTAGCGATACCATCAGGAGGTAGAGAAAAAGATCTCACATTTACGATATACATGGACACATATACGGATACACAAGATGCAAACAAAATCTTAAAGGCCCAATTTCTCAGTATCTCTCTCTTCCAAAACAAATCTAGTTGCAAGATGGTATTATAATTTATGGATCTGTTAATTGGTCATTTTTCTCCAGAGTCTAGCAAATATCTAGCCAAGCAGCATTGCAAAAAAACAAAAAAACAAAAAACAAAACAAAACAAAGCAAAACGGTTGCCCAATTTTGGAGAATGCAGCCCAAAGGGCTGCATGCAGGGATCAAATTGTCATTTCCCATTTTCCAATTACACCATGGCCAGTTTTATGCAAAGACACCAAAAGATGCAGCAAGAAACAAACCAAATAAAGTCCAGAGTAGCTCTATGAGCATTGGTTCCTCCCTGAAAAGTTGGCATGTCACTGAACCAAATGGCTTCCTCTCTAGCCTTAAAAAAATTTTTTTTAAATAAATGTTTATTTTTGAGAGTGAGAATGAGTTGGGGGGGGGGGGTGTGGGAGGGGCAGAGAGAGAGAGAGGGAAGCAGGTTCTGAGCTGTCAGCGTGGGGCCGGAACTCATGAACTGCGAGATCATGACCCGAGCCCAAGTCAGATGCTTAACCGATTGAGCCACCCAGGCGCCCCTCTAGCCTTTTTTTTAAGCATACAAGAAAAGGAGGCTAGGAGAATCAAACCCCTTATGTGGAGGCAAGCAAATGAGAGGAAGAAGACTGAGAGAGCCAAGCCAAACGGGAGGAAGAAGCTCCTGTCACACAAAGTACTCACCAAGAGAAGTCTGTCCAGACCAAACCTCAAAACCATTTCCAAACCGCAAGACTTAGATTAGGTGCTTCGGGTCAGCCGTGCTCAATCGGGGTGGGGCCCTGGGGACAGTCCCGAGGACAAAGATCTAGGCAGCTGCTGAGACTCTTCACCAGACTCCTGTTACCGGCGGGGGGCCCCGAGGAACCATGGGCACGGAACTCCCCACTGGCTTGCCAAATTTGTAACCAAACCCAAGCTCCTTTGCCTGACGCACAGCAAAGCCGATCAGAGACATTGAGTATGCAGCAGGAAAGGGGCTTATTCGAGAGCCGACCAAAGGACAAGAGAGTTAGCCTCAAATCCGCCTCCCTGACGGAGGAGACTCGGAAATTTAAAAGCAAAAGAGGGGTACAGTGGGTTAAGCGGCTGACTCTTGATTTTGGCTTGGGTCATGGTCTCGCAGTGAATTCGAGCCCCGGTCAGGCTCTGCGCTGGGATTCTCTCTCTCTCTCTGCCCCTCCCCTGCTCTCATGTGTGCCCACGCTCTCTCAGAAATAAATAAACTTAAAAAAAAATAAAGGCAAAGGAAAAAGTTCTGGGTAAAAAGCTGCACCTGTGCTTATTAGTCTGCAGCTGCAGTGCGTCCCATTAGCCACATTCGGTTACCAATTTCAACAAGACAGTTATGTCACAGATCAAATTTAATGTGAAGATGATTCATCCACATATTGGAGAGGGAAAAGGGAACCCTGAGGTCGCACTTGCCGGAAACAGCTATTGCTCCTAGGACTGGAGGAAACAGAGAAGTGGGAAGTACTGGGGTGACCAGCGTGGAGGGGGGTCCGCACCTCCGATGAGGGGGGCACTGTCGATACCGGGGTCTCTCAGGGAAAAGCTGCAAATGGGAATTAGCTGCTCCCGTTGAAACTAACGGCAGCCAGGTGAAATCGATGGGGACAAAGCTAGAAACAGGTCCTCTCTCCAGCACGCCCTGGAGGGGCGGGTGTGAAGTTCTGAGAGGGGAGCTTAAGGCTCAGCACAGGTCGTCAACTTCTGGCTGCCCGGGGTCCTGGAGGCCCTCGGCTCAAGGTGGCTATAGTGGTGTCAGTGGCTGGATCATGGGGAAGACTAGGGAGGGGAGTCCTGGCAGAGGGGTCTGAGTGACCCAAAGGGCAGAGGGACATATTCACAGTGTCATTATCAATGCTAAATTTCTTTTTCTTTTAACTTTTTAATGTTTATTTATTTTTGAGAGGAGAGAGCGAGTGAGCAGGGGAGGGGCAGAGACAGAGGAAGACACAGAATTCGAAGCAGGCTCCAGGCTCCAGCTGTCAGCACAGAGCCCGATGTGGGGTTTGAACTCGCAAACCGCGAGATCATGACCTGAAGTCAGATGCTTAACCGACTGAGCCACCCAGGCGCCCCATCAATGCTAAATTTCTAACAATTTTTCATCTAATCCAATGTCCAGTCCGTTTTCAAATTTACTGTCTCATTTTTTTTTAATTTTTTTAACGTTTATTTTTTATTTTTGAGACAGAGAGAGACAGAGCATGAACGGGGGAGGGTCATAGAGAGGGAGACACACAATCTGAAACGGGCTCCAGGCTCTGAGCTGTCAGCACAGAGCCCGACACGGGGCTCGAACTCACACTGTCTCATTTTAGATATATGATACACAATTAATATCTAATACACATATTAGATATAAAATACATACATAATGTATCTGCTATATATTTTTAAATTTATTGAGGTGAAATTTGTATAAAAGTAGCCATTTTATTATGATTTTTTTGTTTAAATTCAACTTAGTTAACATACAGTAGTCTTGGGTTTAGGAGTAGAACAAAAGTAGCCATTTTACAGTGAACAATTCAGTGGCATTTGATACATACACAACGTCATGTCACCACCACCTCTATCTAGTTCCAAAACATTCCCATCATCCCTGTAGTCATTAAGCAATTTCTCCCCATTCCCTCCCCCAATGAGCAATCCTTGTTCTGTCTCTATGGATTTACCTATTCTGAATATTTCATATAAATGCAATCACACATGGGGTGCCTAGTGGTCTCAGTGAGTTAAGCATCTGACTCTTGATTTTGGCTCAGGTCATGATCTCACGGTTTGTGGGTTTGAGCCCCGCATCGGTCTCTGTGCTGAGCAGCACCCGCTTGGGATTCTCTGTCTGCCTCTCTCTCTCTCTCTCTCAAAAATAAATGGATAAACATTAAAAATAAATAAATAAATAAATAAATGCAATCATACGTGACCTTTTGTCTGACTTCTTTCACTTAGCATGATGTTATATAGATATCTATACATCTATATATATCTCAATACCTTTAATACCCTGAAAGAAAATTTTTTCCCACCAAGAATCATATACCCAGCCAAAGCATAGATAGGGAATGAACTCAAGAGTGGCTATGTAACCTGCTTTGGCTATTGGAAAGTAGGTAGAATAGACAATATCACTTCTGAGCAGAAGCTTAAGGGTCATCTCTGGTTAGCTACATTGTCTTTTCCTCCAGTTTGACATTGATGTCCCAGCCAGGGGCCTCTCCATCCCCTTGGTCCTGGGAAGGAGAGGCACAGACCTACAGCCAACCCATGAGGGACACATAACACACCTGAGAAAGGTTTGTTGTTGAAGACCAGACAGGTGTTGGGATCATTTGTTACCAAAGCGTAACTTAACCTTGGGTAACATACAAAGGGGTAACTCAGAAAAAAGAAAAATATGAAATCCAGAAAAAGGGACCCGATCGAGCAAACCAGAGAAAGGAGGCCTTGACTGGAAAGAATGAACAGTCCAGATCAGAACAGAAGGGAGTAGGTTTCCTGGAGGGATGTCTCCTGAATCAGATAAAATGACTCAATTACCTGAGGTGTTATAATGTATTGAAAAGAGACTGCATTGAATGTATTCGTAGCAGAGACTCTAGAAGAGAACTGGGTCATAGAGGTATAGAAAATTAAGCACATAGGGGCGCCTGGGTGGCTCAGTCGGTTAAGCGTCCGACTTCGGCTCAGGTCACGATCTCACGGTATGTGAGTTCGAGCCCCGCGTCGGGCTCTGTGCTGACTGCTCAGAGCCTGGAGCCTGTTTCAGATTCTGTGTCTCCCTCTCTCTCTGACCCTCCCCTGTTCATGCTCTGTCTCTCTCTGTCTCAAAAATAAATAAATGTTAAAAAAAAAATTAAAAAAAAAAAAAGAAAATTAAGCACATAAAAACATAAGGCAATAGTTAACTCAGAGACAAAAAAAGTTGAAGAAAACTACTATTTCATAGGGCACTATATGACTAAGTTGTAAATAATATTCACATGGAAATAATGTAAAAAGGAGATTAACAAAATTAAAACACAGTTATGTTTTTATGGGGAAGTGCGTGTGCATGTGTGTGCTTCAAGTTTCTTTAATTGTTTCATAATCTTCTCTCCATTTTGTTTTCTCTTTCTGGACTTCCTCAAGCTAGAGGTTGTACATTCTGGAATGATCCCCTAATCTTTACCTTTTCTCTTCTATTTTTCTGCCACTTATTTTGCTCTGCTTTCTAGAAGATCATCTCAACTTTGTTTTCTAATACTTTAGTGAAGTTTTGACCTATGCCATCATATTTTAATTCTCTAGACCTATTTCCTGCTCTCTGAATGCTCTTTTTCTATAGCATACTGTTATTTTTTCATGGATGCAATACTTTCCAATATCTCATTTAAGATATGAGAGTTTCTGTTTGTTTTAGGTTCATTATAGTTTCCCATCAACCTTTCTTCTAATGGTTTCAGCATCATTGGTGATTATTAACTAAACCCTTACTTCATTTGGCACCTTTTGTATTTATTAGCTGGAGGGTTTTTTTTTTTTTTTTTTATAAAAGAGAACTTTCCCTCATCAATTCTTTGTGTCACTGACTCTTCTTCAAAACTCCATCTATGTCCTGAATATAGTAACCAAAGGGCAAAGAATAGCCAAGACAATTCTTGAAGAATAAATAGTTTGTCTAATCAAAAGAAACCTGGGCTCTTGGAGAATTGCCTGATTCTATATCTGAGTCAGGACATATAAAAGACGAGTATGAAACATCTTGTGTACGTGTGCATGCCTGTGTGTGGCTGTGCGTGTGTGTGAGTGTGTGTATCCAGCAAAACAATGAAGCTATATCAAAAGCTACTAACTTGAGTCAAAAGGGCTCCGGGGCCTACTCGTAGAAGCACCTATTGAACTAAGATAAGAATTTACAAATCAGCGAAGAGAAAAACTGTAATGAATAGACACACATCAAATATATTTAAACCCATAAGTTCATACGGATACTTAACTGACCCCTGGTCTAGAACCTCAATTATCCAAGTTGAGGTTTTTGTAATTCTTTGACTTTTCTTTCTTGGTCTCAAGGAGGTACCTGTAGCACCAGCCATCACATACAGGTTCCAGGGAGCAAGAAGGAAGAAAGAAGGAGGTTGATTCAACTTTTCTGAGGATTCCCCTAAAGACTTTTACTTGCTTCTCATTGGCCACTCTCACTGGCTAGGAATGCTGTTCTCCCATTTCTTTCTTTCTTTCTTTCTTTCTTTCTTTCTTTCTTTCTTTCTTTCTTTCTTTCTTTCTTTCTTTCCCCCAAAGCTTATTTATTTATTTTTGAGGGGGCGGGGTAGGGGCAGAGAGAGAGAGAGGGAGACAGAATCCCAAGCAGGCTCCACACTGATGTGGGGTTCAAACTCACCAGCTGTGAGATCATGACTTGAGCCAAATCAAGTCTAACTGACTGAGCCACCCAGGCATGCCCCTATCCCATTTCTAATTCCTAATATTATTTGTGCCTTCTTTTTCATCTTGATCAAATCTTTCAAAAAAATTGTTTAGCTTCTCTGATTCTTTGTCTTGTGCTCCTGCTGCTTATTATTCTTCCCTTCTAATTTCTTTGTCTTCGCTTATTATGAAATCATTTTATTTTTCTATTTTGTCTTACTATGCCCAACACAGACATTTCTGAAAATCTAGACAAAAACAGAGAGTTTTTAAAAAGGCACAACCAGCCTTAACATTTTGGTGTAAGAATCATTTTGGTGTAAGCATTTTTCTATGCACATACATGCGCAATGCACACATACACGTGCGTTTTGGGGGAAGAAAAAAATGTAACCTTATTAAATATATTTTTGTTATTTGCCTTTTATATTTCATCTAACATACTGTGAACATTCTTTCCTGTCAAATACAGACCTCCGACACCATTTTCTTAGGCAGTGAACAAAACGCTTTATCCCAGAGAAATCACACCCAGAGCCTCCATGAACAAACAGATGCAATAGGGTCTGGGCCGACTAGGGAGGGGGCCTTTCTCTGCCAAGCAGGCATCAGCCAATCTGGGGAGCGTTAATCTCCAGGGCGATGACTCAACTTTGATTTGCATCACCATAGTGCACCGCAGGCAATATATTTTCCAGTTAAAAGCCAAAGGTTTCCTTTAAACCTATTATTTCAAAGAATGAGACTTTTCTTTACCCAAATGGCAGGAAGAGCTGCTGCGGGCTCTCGAGCTGGTTTTAACTTCACCCTCAGAGCACCAGGAGTGACAGCACCTGGCAATCCTCTCTCTAATGGTGCCGCTCTACTCCTGCTTCTCTTCCGATAGTACAAATCTTTTGACTTTCGTTAAATATCTCTGTGGATTGGAAACAAGCTTGAGTATCGATCTTTTTTGAGCCCTTGTACGTGCTGGGCTGATATTTGTGTATAATGGTCGATCTTGTAGCCACGTACTTTTTACGCGGTTGTGATTTCCTATCTTTCTTTTTCTGTCTCTCCTAAATTGTGAGAGGGCCCTCATTTTTCTAGTTCTGTAGTATCTGATTTTCATGGTGGTTGTCTTTGTTGTTGTTTTTTACTGTTTACTGTGTTTCAAGATTATGCAGACGAAGTCATTCTGCTCTTTTGGGTCTTGCTTTTTCTGCTCAAACATTTTGAGATTCATGGATTCGTTCACATTCCCAGGTGTAGCTGTTATTTATTCATGTTCTTTGCTGTGGACTCTGGTGTATATTTCCATTCTGTGTTGATGGTCCTTTGGGTTGAGGGCAGCCTGAGGCTCCTAGAACAAACACTATTATGGGTATTTTGGCACATGTCACATTGGATATATCCTGCCATTTATCTTCCATTTTACTAAGTAATGGTAACTTTCTTCACAAGTAGTTATATCATTTTATACTCCCCGGGAGGGGACTTGCTGGTCAAAGAGAAGTGCGTATTCAACTTTGCATTTAAGTAATGCCAAGTTTTGCTTTCCCTCAAAGAGATTGTACCAGTGGACACGCTCGCCAGCAGTATATCGACCGTCCAGTTGTTTGACACGCTCCCCAACTTGCTATTTTAAGACTTATACATTTTTGAGCATCTGGTGGGTGTGAAATCCATCACTTAAAATGTTTGCACATCGTTCCATTATATGGATGAGCCGTCACTTGTTCAAACGAAGATTCTGATGTAGAACATATAGGTAGTTTCCAATTTTCCTCTTTTATAGCCAAAGCAGCACTTGTCCAATTTGTCAGGATAAATTCCAAGAGTGAAAATGCTGGACTAAATGTTCTGCACTTTTAACATTTTGATCCATATCATCCAACTGCCATTCTGACGGATTTTACAATTTTGCATTCTCATCTACAGTATTTGCATTCCTTTCTCCCCATACCCTGGTCAAAAGTGGCTTTAAAAAAAAGATCAGGGGGGCCTGCGTGACTCAGTCCGTTGAGCGTCCAACTCCGGCTCAGGTCACGATCTCACGATCTCACAGTTCGTGAGTTCGAGCCCCCGCATCGAGCCCTGCACTGACAGCTCAGAGCCTGGAGCCTGCTTCAGGTTCTGTGTCTCCCACTCTCTCTGCCCCTCCCCCCGCTTACGCTCTGTTTCTCAAAAATAACTAAAACATTGAAAAAAAACTTCTCTTTATAATCTAATCTTAATTTTAGAAGTCAAATGATAAAGGCTTTCAGGACAGCAGACCCCTGACTTGCCCTTCCCTATCCCCACTTCCCAGGAGTCATCATTTTTTTTTCCATTTATTTGTTTTCCCCCAGGGGCCATCATTTTAAACCCTTAGCAGTTTCATCTGTTTGCTTCTGTAGCTCATAATATGCTCATACCACCCTTTCTTGATTTTTCAGTTGTAAATTGTGGGAAAGGTCTCTCTAGTCGCCTATGCCGATACCAATTTTCCCTGTCTTTAGAGGGGGCACACCGTTGGGAATTCTGAGCCTTTCAGGGTTCTGAAACATCAGAATGTCTTCCTCATCATCTGGTTACTGTTGCCTGCTTTCCTGTTTTTGTTACTATGAATTTATACCTTTTCTTTTTACTGCGTTACTGTCATTTAGTGGGATTTGTGGATGGGGTGGAGCTAAACGCATATACTTAGTCTACCATATTCAATCTCAAAGCCCAAGATATCGTAGATTTCAGAAAACTAAAAACCACTTTGAAAACAGAATTAAAATCGTATCTATTTTACAAAGGGTAAAAATAGGGTAACATTTAGGACACGGGATGGACTTTGAAAACCATTCCATGGCTGGCTCTGTCAGTAGAGCATGTGACTCTTGATCTCAGGGTTGTTAAGTTTGAGCCCCACACTGGGTGCAGAGATTTCTTTAAAAAATGAAAAAACAAAAACCAAACAAAAACAGGAAACAGGCAATTCTACCCTTTCATTTTTCTAAGGAAGTAACTCAGCGCCCCCCTGGTTATTTTGCCCGAGCAAATCTTTTTCCCCCTAGGCCCAGAGCTTTGCAAATCGGGCTGCTCATCGGAAAGACTCAGGGAGTTCATTAAAACAAAACAAAACAAAACAAAACAAAACAAAACAAAACAAAACACCTACGCCCAGGCTACATCCGGAACCAGTTAGTCTCTCTGGGGGTGGAGGTTGGGCATCAGCATTTTTCAAGCTCCCAGGTAGTTCTCAAGTTCAGGGTCACTGCCCTAGGCCAATAAATCTACTGGCTCAGCCGGTTCTAAAAGTGTGGTACTTCGGACTCTTAAGACGTGCATCCCAGGTTCTTGTTAGGAAATTACTTTGTGTGTTGTCAGATTTAATAGTGTCTCTTTTCATGCCTTAATTTCACAAGCACGTGTTCTGTTAGTTCAATTACCAAAGGACACTAATCTTTCTGGTGGCATTTTTTTTTTTTTTTTTTTAAGTAAACTCTACACCCAATGTGGGGCTTGAACTCACGATGCCGAGATCAAGGGCCACATGCTCCAACTGAGCCAGCCAGGCAGGTGCCCTAATGTATCTTCTGCCACACTCTTTCGGTAGTGGGGTACGCAGTTCTCACATCACATTTATAGCCTACAGTGTCTTCATGAAAGAGTTAATATTGTTGAATGATGTGGCCATTTTGCTGCATCTGGATTTTTGCGCTAAGTGATGGCAGAGAATAATATTATGTTCTTAATGGCTATTTTCATGATTATCATGTGGATGCATCAGTAGTAGTCACCAAAATCCTCTATTACGTTGAACTGATCTGTTCTATTAGGTCACAGGCTTTTTTATTTTCTTTTTTAAGTAAGCTCTAGGGCCAAAGTGGGAAGCGAACTCATGACCCCAAGAGTCGCATGCTCTCCCCGACTGAGCCCGCTGGATGCCCCTGTTAGGTCACGGGCTTAATTTTTTCCCTCAGCTTTTTTAAAAAAAAAAATTTTTTTTAACGTTTATTTATTTTTGAGACAGAGAGAGACAGAGCATGAACAGGGGAGGGGCAGAGAGAGAGGGAGACACAGAATCTGAAACAGGCTCCAGGCTCTGAGCTGTCAGCACAGAGCCCGACGCGGGGCTCGAACTCACGGACTGTGAGATCATGACCTGAGCCGAAGTCAGACACTCAACCGACTAAGCCACCCAGGCACCCCAAGATCTGAGTGGGTTAGAATGATTTTTTATTATGAAGGACAACCCACTGCACTTGAGTAGAAGTCTACAGTGAAAGCAAAATGTGTTCTTAAAACTCAGTACTTTCTCAAGGAAGTTTTAATTTTTTTTCCTAATGTTTATTTTGGAGAGGGAGATGAGGGCGTGCGGCAGAGAGGGAGGGAGACACAGAATCCAAAGCAGGCTCCAGGCTGTTGGCACAGAGCTTGATGCTGGGCTTGAACTCACGAACCATGAGATCATGATCTGAGCTGAAGTCGGACTTTTAACCGACTGAGCCACCCAGGCGCCCCGTAGCAGTTTTAATCCTAACACAAGCTTACGTACCAGATAACTTTGAAATAACCGCATGTGATTAAAGCTTCATGAATATATATTTGTCATCTGTCATGACTCATTAGTTTTCTAAGCACCATCTTTTTCGGGTATTGTAACATGCATTTTGTAATTTTATTTTCCTATCAACATAGTCTGGAGATAATCATTTATTAAAAAGGACTGTTTCCCCCTCAATAAAACTGATTATATAAACGGTACCCAAATTTCTGCCACTTATATTTTTAAAAGCTGAAAAATAAATTTGCTAAAATTAAATGCACCTAATTTTCACAGGTGAAAAAGGTTTATCTTTACTTTAAAATGGAGGGAAAAATCTCACTATTACTGGAAAGAACTCCATAAAATTATTTAAATTATATTGGGGCACCTGGGTGGCTCAGTCGGTTGGGCGGCCGACTTCGGCTCAGGTCATGATCTCGCGGTCCGTGAGTTCCAGCCCTGCATTGGGCTCTGTGCTGACAGCTCAGAGCCTGGAGCCTGTTTCAGATTCTGTGTCTCCCTCTCTCTGACCCTCCCCCATTCATGCTCCGTCTCTCTCTGTCTCAAAAATAAATAAACGTAAAAAAAAAAATAAAAAAAAAATTATAGCAGCACATTCACAGTCCTGATTTTTATACCAAAGCTGTCAAGGAGGGAAATGAAATACTGCAAGGTAGATGTGATCATGAGGGGTTTTTGTTGTTGTTTTGTAAACCTTTAAAATGTCCTAAAAATCCTATTTGTAATAGTTTGAGCATGAAAAACCATCTTGGTTACTGCAGGGCATCTGAAAGCACTGTGAGTCACAAGTATAATTGCTGCTTTATTTCCTAAAAGATAAGGTTCTTTGGTTTAACTTTTCAAAAATTACAAATGGAGATTTCCCACTTTGTAGAAGTTACCACTCTTGCACAAATGGAGTTCCGACCTTGTAACTGAGTTGGCTGCGGCAACGGTTTTCACCCGCTTGCCATAAACTGCTGGGACTACAAATAAACACAGTGCAAATTTCTACACAGTAACACTCATGTACCGAAAATTGGCTTTAAAGACATAGGTTGATACTCTACTACCCTTTCGACTATTTTTACTTGATTTCATGTGCATAAACATGCCATACACGGCGCCACCCATCATCCTTTTTAGCCTTCAGGGGACATGAGCCCTCTGATATCGCTCAAGAACCTCAGAGAAAACTCATCAACGTGTGAAACAGTTCGCAGAGAGCCCGATCTCTGCACTTTGTAGTGTTGTCATTTTCCTCTGGAATGTGTGATATTAGAGATATCTGACTGGACAGGAGTAGTCCTGGTCCCCCTGGAAACCTGGAACAGCAGAGGGGTCTGTAACACCAGCTAGAAAGATACCATCATCCAAGGACACTAGTGGAAAGGGAAAAGTAAAAAGCACCAACAACCTTGGCTGCCCTGAGTGCCTTAGTACGTTAGTCCAATGTGCCTCAAACTGTAAAGTTCATCCTTTTTCTCCCCAAAGACTTATTTTTAAGTAATCTCTACACTCAGTGTGGGGCTGGAACTCACAACCCTGAGATCAAGAGTCGCACGCCCCACTGACTGAAATAGCCAGGCGCCCCTGTAAAGCCCATTCTAATCCCTGAGGATCTTGGTAACGTGCAACCTGGGGCAGCAAATCTGTGGCCGGGCCCGAGACCCTGCAATCCTAGCAAACTCCCAGGGCAGGCCACTGCTGGCTCCTGAGCCGCACTCTGAGTAGTGAGGTATAATCCCCACGAAGAAGTAGGTTTCCATGTCAGCGTTCTAAGAAGCTTGCGTGTTCTTATGCTCAGTATGGCTTGTTGGCTACCCCCAAGGCATGCAATAAATACAAATCTTTCACTAAACACAGTTACAAATTATTTCTCCCTTTAAAAGAATATACTTCAGGGGCACCTGGGTGGCTCAGTCGGTTGAGCGTCCGACTTCAGCTCAGATCATGATCTCACGGTTCCTGAGTTCGAGCCCCACATCAGGCTCGCTGCTGTCAGCACAGAGCCTGCTTGGGATCCTCTCTCCCCCTCTCTCTGCTCCTCCCCCGCAAGCACTCTCTCAAAAATATTAAAAAAAAAAAAAAAAAAAAAGGAATACACTTCAGTTACCTGTGTCATTTATAAAAGCATAAGTTTACTCCTATTTGAATCATAAAAATAGAGCATAACTGTATTTTTATGCTGTGTATAAAATCATTTTATCCTTTTATTTTCATAGAGCAGTGGTAGTTAGGTTGTTTTTAAATGCAATAAGAGTATAATGTAAAGTTGACAGTAATAACTGTAACATGTCTATTGTCATTTTAAGTTTTTTTTACTTTCTCTGAAAGCTTTTTTTCTGTTTATTCAACAATATGAATTCTAGTGCATATAAGAGCTAAGTGCTATCATATTCTGATCTGCTTACATCCAGGATTTTTAGCTACTTAAAGGCATTTTACATGTTTCTTGCCCTCCAGAAAACTTGATTAAAAACAAACAAACCAAATTTTCCCCTCAATAGGGTTATTTTAGAAGTTGCCAATCACAGTCTCTGAACCCGAACTCAGTAATCAGCAACTGTGACACCGCAGTGGAAATCCCTCGATAGTGGGGTCAGTGGTTTCGTAGAGTACATGCGTCTATTGCTATAATCCAAGGGATCCTACCGAGACAGTCTGGTTCACTCACAAGCGTGTACACCAAGCTCCAAACAAGAGCAAAGCTCTTGGACCCAGTTCTCTCATTGACTATATCTTTGCCAGAGGACCAGGGACTAATTTTTATGGTGTCCACAATATAAATATGTACACTTTTCCTATAAAGGATTGTCATAATCCTCTTCCCTTGTATGAAATAAAGGTTCCTTGCAAAATATAAAAGTTTCAGGAAGTAAATGCCTTGGAAGTGTTGTGACATTAAGCCACCTTGTTCTTTTAAAATAACCATATTCTATGAACACGGGCCTGCTGGTGTGCTGGGATTGAGCAGTGAAGTTCCCTAAGTTGTACTCAGAGGAACACACTTTTATAAAGACTGACAGTTTAATTAAGACAAACAAAGCTGAAACATTTATATGTGGTGATGATTTTCACAAAAACAAGAGACTGTAAGGTGAATGGGCTTCTTGAAGATCATTAATATAAAAAGGACGAAATGCCCCGCTTTCTACAAAAACCGTGATGTGAAATTTAGGAAAGCAAAAATATTAAGTGTGGTATAGTTAAACAAACAAACAAACAATACAATAAGAAAGAAAGAAAAGGCCCCAGAGGGAAAAAAAAAATGTTTTTGCACAGTATTTCTCAATGTCAAATTGTGTGATGTTTATACCGTTAAAATTAACAATTATCTTATCCTTAGGTTTCTAGATGGAATTTTAGAAAATAGCAAGAAAATAGTCTTGAAAGTGCTTCTTTTTAAGTTCTTTGGTACAATTTGGTCATTTTGATAGTTATCAATCCGTTAAGTACTGTAACATACATGTAGCAATGAAAATGCAACAAGAAGTACAAATGTTTAGAAAACCACAATTGAAGAATAAATTATAATTCTGACCTCACGGAAAAGCGTTTCTGTGGCAAAGATACCATCCTGACTACATGAACATCTCTAACTAGATTTATATTAAAGAAATATTACATAAAACATCTTTTTGAATATTAGAATAACTGTCCTATGTTTTTTTTTAAAAGCAGAAAAGGCAAATTTCAGCTTGAAAAAAGAATAATTTTGAATTTCATAAAGTTATACCAATCTTCTCTGCCTTCTAATTCAGTGAGCGTCATCATCTAGAATTTAATGTCAGTTACAGAATGTTAAGGATTATTCTTTTATTTCAGGAAAGAGCTAATTTTCCTCCTGCAGCATTTTCTCTATTTCCTTATCCCAGTTTTCATCTCGTTTCTCTGATTCTGTCACCACTTCATATTCTTGCAATTCCTGTTGTAGTTCTTTTTCCCAATCTGCAGACTCCTCTGAAAGAAACAATTGAGAAGGTAAAGATTCATAAGGCCAGTTTTAACAATTCGGTCGCGTATAATTACCTGTGGAAGTCCCTGCCATGGTAACGTTTAACGTCTCAGGTTTCCTCACTGCGTGTGCTCAGAAAAGTGGACCAAATTTTAACAATAACCAAAGGGAAATAGGATTAGAAAGATAAACTTGTTAAGAGCCCTAAGTTCAGGTGTTATTTTGCTTTACTAAAACCTCTGCTTTTCCTTATATTTAAGTGGATAATTGATAATTAATATGCGGTTGCAAATTGAGTTTTACTGCTATCAATGACGACGATGGCAGAAAAAACAGCTAATGTTTCTTGAGCACTCAGGGCCAGGCACTGTACTAACTGCTTTCTACATACCACTTTTTTTCTTTCACCCTGAGAACAATCCAGGGACTAGATATACTGCTGCACATTTTACATGGTGGAAAACAGAGGCTTAGAGAGGTTAAGTGGCTTGCCTAAGAACACACAGTTTGATAGCAACAGACATACAGACGGAGGCAGATCCGGAGGCTTCAGTCTCTGTGAAAGCACGTTAGCAGTGGTCTCCCTAGATCGGCAACAATTACCAGAACCTGAAGTCAGGAGGTCTCCTGCTGAAGCCTGGCCCCTCACACTGGGTTTACTCCTCTTCCGAGCCAACATTCAGAACTGCAACTTTCTGCTTGGACATTCAGTATAGGTGTAGGGGTGTGTGGGTGTGTGTGTGTGTGTGTGTGTGTGTGTGTGTGTGTACGTACATGCATGTATGTATGTAGACGAGAAGGCATCTGCTATGTTGTGTTAAAAAACAGAAAACAAACCAGCTATTTAAAAAGCAAGGCTAAAATTGATTTCATTTTTAAGTGATCTCCTATGGCCAACATGGAGCTTGAACTCACAACCCTGAGATCAAGGGTCACATGCTCCAGTGACTGAGCCAGCCAGGTGCCCCCATTTTTATTTTTTAAAAACAAACCTTAAACTTAGTAGCTATAGGGAAAAGAAAAACCAAAACCAAATTTTTAATTTTTTTGGCAGCAGGACCTCAAGGGAAAGGACACAGTATGCTGCTTACCGGGTGCCAGACTCCATGTTGGTGGGGTACCGTGGGGATAACAAGAACAAGGTGTAACTCCCTTGAAGAACTTACAGTTTAGGTGCGGGGGCAAGATAATGAATATGTATAAGAATATTACGTGGTCCAAATTAAAAGTCGGGCAGGAATTCAGTGAAAGAACAGATTGCTCACAGCAGCCAGCCAGCACCTAATGAATCCTGCTGCAGGGAGACTTCCAGTTTCCTGTGGGGCCTCTGCTACCAGCCATCGCCGGCAAAAAGGGAAGCGGTGCACAGCCTGCCCTGGGACTGCCTACAACACGCGGGGCTCGTGGGGCTCTTGCGCCTGTCCTTGTGAGGGGTCCGGCAGCCAGCTTTATCAGAAAACAGATGGGGGTGGGAGGGGTCTGAGGCACCTAGTGAGCCCGAGTTTTCACTTCCCCTCTGGCCTTCTCTTTCCCCCAGAAGCTCTTCCCTCCTCCTCCCTTCCCAAGCCTCTCCCCCAGAGTCCCTCCGTGGTGCGCAAACAGGGTTCCAGTTCACCTCTGGGAGGCTACTTTTCTCACGGGTGCTCTCTGTACAACCGGGTGAATAGCTGACTCTCTGGGTGCATTTGAAACCTCAGAAGGCTTCATAAACACTCTTAATGTGATGATGATTAACCTGAGCCTTTGCTTTTCATCCAGTAGAAAGCCAGTCGTTCGCCCTGATGTGCCAAAGAAAGCAGCCTCCCCTCCTTCTACTTGTACTTTGTCTCGAAATTCTTTTTGTTTTTTGAAAGCAGCCTGCTCCTTCCCAGAAGCAATGCTCTTGTGGCACACAGCAGTGAGGAAAAGAATCTTCTATATGTAAGTATAAGCCCAAGCAGAAGGCTGGAGGGCAGTGTCTCTAAGTGAAAGGGCATGCACTGTCGCCTGTTGCTGTCCCCATGTTCTTGGGGCTCAGGTGCCTTGGACCAATCATATAACCTCTCTGGGCTCAGTTTCTCCTCTCTACACTCCGGTGCATGCTTCAGGCAGGGGAATGTGAGGTCTGGTCACACTTGCCAGAAGCTACCTTCTAACGGCAAACAGAGAAGCAATTCTGATGCAGAAGTTACAGTATGTCTGTAGATCTGCTTCAGAATGACATTTTCTACAACCAGCTTTGGAACTGGAAAAGAGCACAGCTATTTGCTTTGTTTGGTACCTTCTACTACGGCTGTCTCCTCCTCTTTTTTGTCAAGAACCAGTTGCTCCATTTCCTTCCTTAGATCCTCCTGATTTAAGTTACAGCTATCAAAGGCATCGCTGACAAACTCAGAAACCCCTGGGCTGGTAGAAATCTCCTCTTCATCCTGAAATGCAACAAACGAGCTTAGAATGGTTTTCTACGTGGCATTTAGCACAACATCACTTTCATGTCCTTCCTCCACTAGTCGGATGCTCGCTGTTCTCCGGCCTTCTACCCTACACGGCTGCGTGGGCACCAGATGAGCTACCACCTGAATCCACTGTGCTCTCCCTCAGTTCGGGCCACTCCAGTCATTAGGTCCAATTCCTGAGAGCACATCTAGAATGACTGATGCCAAGGAACCGCCTTCGGTCTCAGCTACATGTCCCTAACTGTACAACTGCTGGAACCCTCTTCAAAACAGCTAAGACCCGTATTCATAAGTAGTTTCAAATGGGATCTGAGACAGTTAACACAGAGTTACTTCACTTCCAGACATCAACTACTAGGTACAATGTAAAACTGTATTACCTCTTGAGTTTTAAGCTGAGATTTGATTACGACAGGCGGTGTTTTGGGCCGTACTGCCTCTAAGAAGTGAGAATAAAAGAGATAAAAATGGCTTGATTCAATTCTGAATACATATTATAGTAACAACTAAAGTAGCCACAAATATGACGATACTAAATAATTTTCATAAATGAGCTTTTATGTTATGCTTTTAAGAAAAAGCTAGGTGACACCATCTCAACCTCTTTCTTTTGGGGATATTTTTACAGGTCATCCTATTTGATGCACCTCTTTTAAGATTTCCAAGCAAGAAATAAATTTTGACCTCAGTGTTAGCCGAAGTCAAATTCAGGAAGAGTTATACTTCTTCTTTTAGGATAATGAGAATTCAGTCATTTATCAGATTTTCCTTTTGTCATGAATGCTAGAAAGCACAAAGCAAAGTGCAATGCTCAGTCACAGCATTTTCTACCTTGTGAACCTTACTAGGTGTATAGTCTTTATCGAACCCTGTCTTAAGCCTGTTTTGTTACACAGGCAGTATTTGGTTACATGGCATTTCCCAATAAAATTAGTGAAAACAAAAAGCAAAGAATAATACACAACTGGGATTCTTTATATGCAAAATGCCAAATTGTGCTGTGTAGAGCAACCTCATTCCATTTCCCTGACCCTAAATGCAGTGTCAAGTTCTTTTCTAGTGGTCTGTACAGCCTGTGCCTTAGGATACATGGTTTTGCTTAATTATTTAAAATTCTATGAACAGGTAAGTCTCTAGTTGTAATTAGCACCTATACACAGGTGTTCATTAAACGTGACAAATGTGACATAAAATACCATTCTTATTTTAATTGCTATTACAGATCTTCAATTGTTGCTAATATTTTAAAACACTTCCCCAGCAATGAGGGGTCAATTGTCCCAAGAGTGCAATGTGCAACGGGATGGTTCCTCGGTCTGAGTCAGACACTGGCAACCTGGAGTGGAATGGAGCTCTACAGATTACAGTACTAGGAGAACACCAGCTTGAACAGAAGGCAGAAAAACCAAGAAAAGCGATGGCCTGAATCGGTGGAGGACACAGGGTATGAAATGCTATGCGGTAAAGGGCCAAGAAAGAGATGGAAAGAGGACTAGTGACTAAGGGAGAAATAAAAAGGAAGAGATAAAAAACCCGAAGAACAAGAAAAAGAAAGCGAAGGAAAGGAGAGCTTGGGGGAAGACGTAGGAGCAGGGTCAGAGAGAGGGCAAGGAGAATGACTCTTTCCTCGGGAAAGGAAAGAATTTTCCAGAAGATGACAATGACATTTTTGGTATACACAAGATGACAAGCTCATGAGAGTCTCTGAGTTAAAAATATTTTTACAGTAACTCTTTGTTTTACACCGAGTCAAGTCTTCTCCCAGCATACCTGTCATTGGCAAGTCTTCGTCTCTGCCGTGGCTCTTCTCCTCCTTCCCGGCGGCCTGCTGCTGGGCGGCCAGGGCGGTGAGCTGGGCTGACTGCTTTATCAGGGAGACGCGGTAAAAGTAGTTCCTCCAAAACACTTCTTCCCTCACGCTTTTCAAGACAGACAATGACACATTTGAGAATGCACGCAACACATACAAACACATGCAGGGGATATTTGTTTCAGCAGAGGTGGGAAGAGATGTTTAGGGGCGTTACTTGTCTGCATGTGAAAATCACCTGGCAGGGGGTGCTGGTGACCAAGTCTTGTAAGGTAAGGGTCCACGTGGGGGTGGCATGGAATGGGGAGTGACAGCCTGAGCTGGGAGAGGAGTATGTCTGAGCAGGGAAGGGGGTGGTGGTGAAAATGGAAGACTGGTTACACGCAGGGGGTTGATCAATTAAGTAAAAATATTAAGGATAGTCGGAACCAAGTTTCTCACAGTCAGGAAAGGGAATGAGAAACATTGAAAGAGAAAGTTCTAGAGTGATCCCTGTTGTGAGGTAGCACTATGAATACACAGTTTTCATTTAGTAGAGATGCAAATGAGTATATGTGTATATACATGAGCACACAAATATTCCCCAGCTCTGTCCACTGAGTGAACCAAGGAGTAGTGACACCTCAATAGAAATGAGCATGCCTAAGTGCTCAGATCTTGGTGTCTATACACCATTTTCCACTAAAATGAATCAGAGTTTTTTGGGTAAATAGCCAATTCCAGGGTTACAGCAGGGAAAGAACAAGATGAGCCTAGACTACTTCATACCAGAAAGTAAGAAAGCACTCAAAAAATGAGGATGAGTCAAAAAGACACAGAAACCAACTTGAATGGGCTCCCACTGGCCAAGTTGGTGATAATTTGAGCATCAAAATAAATAATGATAGCAACAGATTATATCCATTGCATAAAACAGGACCATGAGTCTATATAGATACAAATAAATACATGAATACATTCAAAGTCTGATGAGGAATGCAGTATTTTTAAAGAGTTTCAAAGTACCTCCCCAGAAAATACTTAGTGATTTCAAAGAGGAAAGAAATAACTTTATAGTCAAGAAGTCTGGCAGAAACCACCTTCATCTAGTGACCAAAGTGTAGACAGTAATGGGACAAAATGGCAGCGTGCACCACTTGATAGGATGCAATAGATTGAAGGAGACCAATGAGACATGAAAACTAAATGCAACAAGTGAGCCTGTACTAGATCCTTTTGCTAGTACAGAGGACACTGGGACAAATGGTAAAACTTGAATGCAGTTGGGTGCCTGGCTGGCTCAGTCGGTAGAGCATGTGACTCTTGGTCTTGGGGCTGTGAGTCCGAGCCCCATGCTGGGTGTGGAAATTACTTAAAAAAAAAAAAAGAAAAGAAAAGAAAAAGGTAGATGGTGCCTGGGTGGCTCAGTTGGTTAAGCACCCGAATCTTGATTTTGGCTCAGGTTGCTGTCTCACGCTTGTGGGATGGAGCCCCGCGTTGGGCTGTGCACTAGGCATGGAGCCTGCTTGGGATTCTCTCTCTCCCTCTCCCCCTTCCCTGCTCACTCTTTCTCTCAAAAAATACCCCCCAAAGCAAAAAAAAACAACCCCATGAAACTTGAAAGGGGTCTGAGAATCAGAAGGTAATAATGCATAAGTGACCATTTCCTGATTCAGGTGGTTACAAGGTGTTTATGCAGGAGAAGCCTTATTCGTAGGAAACAGACATTAAAGCATTCAGGAGTGATGGAGCATTAGGTCTCAAATGAGTGAGAAAAAAGTTTTCATGTTATACATCCAACCTTTCTATATAAAGGTGTGATTGTTTAAATAAAATAATAATAAACATTGATGAGTATGCTTATCTCAGAGCAATTAAAGATCTCGAGGGTGGAAGGCAGAACAAAACTCAACAAAAAAACATAAAATGCACTCCCCTCCCCACCAGGTCACTGAACCAGCAACGGCTTTGGTGACCCACGGAGTTGTGCAGGGGCACATGTACTGGAGGAGTCACGCATTTTGTGTTCCCAGAACATGTTGCTACAAGTCATAAGAGGGTGGGAGAATGTGTCTCTATCTCCCGGTTTACTAGAAGGGATGGATGCAGGGTCTTAGAATGGGGAGAAACCTGAGGAAGAAAGTATAACTGAAAAAGATTTTGAAGGAGGAGAAGAGTATCAATGAGAACTAAGAAAATTCTGAGACCCAGGCTTACGGATGAGGACAGGACCTGCCTTAGGGTTGCCACATCTGTGACTGGTGAAGCTGGGCCAGGAGACGAGCTTTTTCAGTGACTGGGGCAAAATACAAGATTGGCGACACGAGCTGGGCTAGATAAGAAGCTGACGTGCTGCTAGACGCAGCCCATCTTTTCTTTCATTAATTCCACCAATGTTCACCGAGTGCCACAGGCATCAGACCCCGTGCCAGGTGATTCAGGGACGAATAAGCCAGATTATCTGCCAACACAGATGGTCACAGGAATAATGACCTCTTACTTGTTAAGTTCCTACTCGATGCCAAGTTAGCATGTCCCAACCTCGTGTGGTCTCACAACTCTCTTTTTCTTAGAACATCTCCTGGAAGTAGTTTGGCGGGAGGGAGACCTAGCTTAACAGCAGTTGGCGCGGGGTTACAGTCAAGCACAAGTTTACCTGAGCAAACAACAGTATGCTGCAGCCGTGAGAATAGCTAACAGAACCTTAGGTGGCACTACAGAGCGACCCAAGGTACACTCTAGTGTGCTCTACTGCAGGCAGACAGCACTTTACATTCCTTTCGGAGGACTCACTTTTGGACCGGTAAGCACCTGCATGTTGCGGGGATACAGAGATGAAGACACCTGGGGAACAAAGAAAACAACTGGGGCTCTTTACCCAGTTAAGTTAAAAAATCTTCAACTGTTAACATCACGTTGAGACAGAAGGGAGCTTAGCTACCCAGGAGGTAGTGAGCTCCCTGAATATCTTCAAGGTCACTCTTAATTCTGACCTCTATGAAAAGTCCAAAATGAAACAGGTATGCCGGCAATCTACAACAGATTACGGGCAATCTTCGTTCTCTCAATAAAGCTAAGCATCTGGACTGTTTTCTTTCCCAGACCCTCTCCCTCTTGATGGACGAGGAAGTGGTCACGGAGGCACACTATAGAAACACTACGTGACCCTCTGGAGAGTCACAATGCAGATGACATATAAAGGTTCTGAGAAGCTCTGTGATAAACAAAACCACGGGAGTTAGCAACTCCCAAATGTCCACTATCTGATCACTTAGGCTTTCATGAACTATTTTCAGGCACTAGTATGCTGTGAATACCCTCTGGGAAACAATGAGCATAGGTCACAGTCCAAGGCCGGAAAGGACTTGTGATTTCTCTGCTTTGTCAGAGTAAAGACCTCAGAGGGCGTCTGTGATGCAAGAGCAGGGCTCGTCTCATGCCAGCCCTGCTGTCACAGGGAAGCGTTAACACACTAGGAGGCATTTTGAAATACAGAGCAAGTTTGTTTTGATTTGTTTTCTAAATTGTTCCCCGGTTAGTGATGGCTTCTGCTTAGAAAAAGTGTCTCAAAGGACCAAAGCAGGAGTCCTAGATTTGTGTGTGATGGCTCATGTGTTTTATTATGGAAATTTGAACAAAAACAAAAGTGGAGAGACTAGGACAAAGAAGGCCCCTGTACCTGTGACCTAACCAGCAATCACCAGCATTTTGCCAATCACACCTCATGTCTGTCCCTCTCTTTTCCACGCATGCCCTTCTCTGGGTATGGGTTGGAATATTTTAAGGCAATGCCAGATATCACATCCTTCCATCCACAAATATTTCAGTAAGCATTTCTAACGGGTAAAGACTTATAAAAAATGATAACCCTAATTTCTAAATGATCCCTAACAGAATTAGCAATAGGAAACTGGAATTATATTACTCAATAGACCATTTAACTAGCTAGCAACAAACCAGAAATACTACTTGCCAAATACCAATTCTCCCAATCTTTTCAAGACTCTAAAATTACTGTCAGCAGTAAGAAGACATCCAGAATTGTCACTAAGCAATGCTGTGGACACCTAGCCACATGCCTGCCATGCGTAACCCTGGGCCACATGCCCCACTGCCTCGGGGTCTCGGGACTGTCCTGAGAGCATTGGCAGAGAGCCCGCTGTGTGACCTAAGGTGATTTGAATGGTCTTCAAGTTGATGGAGCCTTCAGGTACAAAGCCCACCCAAACCCCAGAGCTTTGCTACTCTTCTCTCAGAAAGAGGCAGTTATTCAGAATAGGTACAACCTCGGGGTGCCTGGGTGGCTCAGTCGGTTAAGCGTCCGACTTCAGCTCAGGTCAGGATCTCGTGGTCCGTGGGTTCGAGCCCCGCATCAGGCTCTGGGCTGATGGCTCAGAGCCTGGAGCCTGCTTCCGATTCTGTGTCTCCCTCTCTCTCTGCCCCTCCCCCGTTCATGCTCTGTCTCTGTCTGTCTCAAAAATAAATGTTAAAAAAAAAAAAAAAAAGAATAGGTACAACCTCAAATTCCAAGATGAAAGAGCTTCTATCAGATATATACACATGAACAGTTCAAAAGCCAACTCTCAGGGTTTTGTGAGCATAATAGTGAAAAAAAGATCAGTTGATAATTTTTTTTATATATTCTTCACTAAAAATAGCTACTTTATCTATCCACCTATCTACCTATTTATTTTCAAGTCATCTCTACACCCAACATGGGGCTTGAACTCACAACCCAGAGATTAAGAGTCATGCCAGCCAGGTGCCCCCAAAATAGCTATTTTGGACACAGTCTAAGGATTAGATTTGTAATGAGATTTGAGCCATTCTAAAATAATAGAAAAGGAATTAAGTAAATCAAACCCCCCAGGACAGAGAGAACTGGCGAGGAAAGCACAGTGGAAGGGGAAAGGCCGATGGGCCAGCAGCAATCTACTCTGTAGACCGGAGAAAGCTGTGGTAAGCCGCCTGCAGGAAGGGCGGCTGGCGAGAACGGGCCGGTTCACCCGGGGTGCGCTCGGACAGAGCCAGGGACGGGAGGCACAGGCATCTCTGAAGGCCGGGTTCGAGACAGGAGGCATGGTGGTGAGGCCCCAGAGGAGCAGCGAGCTGGCTGACACCCTCACCGCCCCTTCCAGCTGGGGACTGTGCTTCCATGTGACAGAGAGCCACAGTTCACTGTGAGCTGAGCCACTCCACACTAAGGCAGCTGGCGTGGCTGAGACTGGTCAGGCAGGAGGTGGAGTCCTCTCAGGGAAGCCACCCTGTCCGAAAGGCCTGTGGGAACACACAGCTCTAAGTGCCCTTTCCGCAGGGTGCCTTCAGATACGAAGAAGGACGGATAAGGAAAGCCTGCAACATGAATCACAGAGCCCAAAACAAACACAAAAATTCAAGAAAAGCACCGAGACAAAAGGGTATTTCAAGAAAACTAGGTTCTCAGAGACCAGGAAGATACTGTACCCATCCAAAAAGAATAGAGTGCTATAATAATGGAAAGCTCACGGAGTAAGAAAGACCATGGACTAAAAATGCAATAGATTCAAAACAAGGAATTGGAATTAAAAAAGGTGAGCAAGAGCCCATGATGGCAGAGGGGAAGGGAGGAGACCCACCCACCGTGGGGGGCCTCTGCTGATCCCGGTCAGGGCTGTGTCCCTGAAGACATTATGCTTGCACGGGAACTGAAGGACAAGCAAGACTTTCGGAGGAGAACAAGGCCTGCGGGCAGAGGAAAACTTTGGGTGGGAAGGAGAACAAGAACACTGTTGCTAGAGAGCAGAGCCAGAGTGTAAAAAGGTGGTGGGCCAGGTCCTAATGAGCCCCGGGGACCTTAATTTTATTTGGTAGACACGGCACGTTGGTTGTTTCTATCGGAAACTGTGTTTTAGCTTCTAACTGGGGATAAAACAGCGCATCTTATCTCCACCCCAAATTTCCTGTTAGGCCCACTCTCAGTTTCGATTCTATGGCTGTGTGTGTGTGTGTGTGTGTGTGTGTGTGTGTGTGTGAGAAAGAGAGAGAGAGAGAGAGAGAGAGAGAGAGAGAGAGAGAGAGAGAGAGAGAGAGAAAGAGAGAAAGAGAGAAAGAGAGAAAGAAAGAGACAGAGAGCGCATGCACACCAGCTGAAGGGCCACAGAGCCTATTTTCATGAAGACGGAACAGGAAACTGCTCTGGCCCCCACTCCAGGATTCTGCCCCGACACTCTGCATATGACCAAGGCCACTAGAAAATGCCAATATGTGCTGTGTGAGCAGCGTAGCTCTGGCTCAGGAACACACTGCTTACTTACAGTTTAGGAACAAGGGCAAATCTCATCCTACTCAGCAGCTCGTCCTCTTGGAGCATGATCAGGGCAACAGGGTACATCTGATCAAAGTCAAAATTAAACTGCACTCCAGCTGGAGGGTCACGAAGGAAATTCCTCTTGTCCTTTGATGAAAAGGGGAAAAACATGGGGAAAAATGTAGACAGCAATTAATATGTAACAGTGCATCACCAGTTTGACAAATATTCAATTCTCCTAAAGATTTCAGCCACAAAATCCACTGAAGTATCATTAACCTGTCTGCTTGAGAGTGGAGAATGACCAATCCTGTCATGTATTTATTATTTATTTTTTAAAGTTTATTTGAGAGAGCAAGTGCACACACAGGTGCACACATGTGCACGAGAGGGAGGAGGGGTAGAGAGAGAAGGAGAGAGAATCCCAAGCAGGCTCTGCCCTGTCAGCATGGAGCCCCTGAGATCATGACCTGAGCTGAAACCAGGAGTGGGACACTTAACTGAGCCACCCAGGTGTCCCCTGTCATGTATTTTTTTAACAGTCTCCACTGAAGAGAGCCTTGTGGGAGGCCAGGAAGTTCAATCATGCAGTTAGTTGAAATTACAGAGTTTCAAATCATATGAATGTACATTTGTTCCAGCGAGTATCTTTATGTGAAAACTACTGTAAAATAATCTTAGAAAATTGGCTGCTTAAATAATCTTAGAAACTGGCTACTATCGGGGCACCTGGGTGGCTCAGTTGGTTAAGCGTCCGACTTCAGCTCAGGTCACGATCTCGTGGTCCGTGAGTTCGAGCCCCGCGTCAGGCTCTGGGCTGATGGCTCAGAGCCTGGAGCCTGCTTCCGATTCTGTGTCTCCCTCTCTCCCTGCCCCTCCCCCGTTCACGCTCTGTCTCTCTCTGTCTCAAAAATAAATAAACGTTAAAAATTAAAAAAAAAAAAAAGAAACTGGCTACTATAAGCATCAGTTTCATCATATCTTGCCCGTGTTAGATTTTAACCATATTTTTGGTTTTTGAGATGCCTACATCAATAAAGAACAAATCTGAACTTAAATAGGGTTTAGTTATTTTACCTTCTCATGTAAAAATTTCAAAGTCTAAAAAAATTGCCATATCACGTTTCACCTGGATTTCTACAGTAGCCGCTGAAGGGGCAAGTATCTCCAGTCCCATTTCTCCCACCCAGAGCAAGCAACTTTCTACCCTGTCCCAAGGAAAACATGTTTTACTGGTCACTAAAACCCTTAAATGACTCGTTTGTCGCCTTTGAGATGAAACCTAAACTTACCAGAATGGTACAGAAAGGTCTTCATGATCTGGCTCCATATCCACACCTGCACCTGCACCATGCAGTCCAGTCATATCCGAATGCTTACAAAACCCCCTACCTGAATGTCAAGCCCTGCCCCACATCCCCCAAACATCCTCACACCCTCCTCCCAAGACTTATGACTCTACTCCAACGTCATCACTTCTGGGAAGCTGCCCTGAGATCATCCTCTTCCCTCTTCAAAATCAGGGACATGCCGCTTCCCTTGGTGCTTGGGTGGGTGTCCCGCACGACAGTGTTCAGCATGGGGGCGATGCTATGTGTGACTCCACTAGCAGATGTCCAGTAAGCCTTCGGGCTCTGGAGGGCAGGTCTCAGCCACCTCCAGGCCCAGGACTAGGCTGGCCCAGGGGAGGTTCTAAACACAATTTTCTGAATTGCATTCTCACAACTACCTAATGACAGCTGTACTATCAATTTCTTTTTTATGCATGATGCCCTGAGGGGTGCCCCAGCACGAGAAACTTAAAGGTCTACTCTGCTATAGGCTCTGAATTGTCCCAACTAGTGCTTGGCAAGTAGGAGAATGTAGCAACTCTGATGGAGAGACTGCTAATCATCTCCCAGTATCCCTTCCTCCCTCCCTTCCAGGATCACAACTCTTGAGTTCCAGCTGGGCATGTGGCCACCCAGCCAGAGACTGGATTTCCCAGGCTCCCCAGCATTAGAAGTGGCCATGTGTCTAAGTTGCCAAAGGGATGTAGGCCTGAGGGATAGGTGCAATTTCTGAGTCTCATCTTCCAAATGGTCTGGTGTACCCACCATCCTCTTTCCCAGTTCCCACAGGCTGGAACACAGGCACGGTCATGAGAGCTGACTTAACCGCAGAGAAGGCAGACAACAGTCTAGGGGCTGGCATAGGATAAGATTAAGACAGGAAATACTTGGGTCTATAGATGAGTTCGTGGGAAAAGCACACCTACGTGGACCATCTACCTCTAGACTCTTACATGAGGGGGGAAGAGGGAGGGAAAGTCACAGCTTGTTTAACCTACTGTATTTTTTTATTTCTTCACTATAGCAATTTAGTCTATCTCTTAAAACATTCAGAAGCCACCATAAAGGATGTACTGAAGATGGTTCAAAGCCTCTGGGTCATGCTGGTATCTTGAGTGCTCTCTTGCAGGCATGTCTGTGTGCAATGTTCACTGCATCATCCATTCAGCAGATGCCCACTGAGTACCTGCTGTGCCCCAGGCACCGTGCCACCTGCTCAGCAGGGCACAGCACAAATGGAGTCCCTCCCTGCCTGCACAGCGTTTCCATTCCACTTGTGGGGTGGGGGAGTGGGAAGAGACAGACAAGGGTTTAGACTGCTAAGGCTATGAGATGGGGTGCCTAGTAGAGGGCTGAAAGGGTGGCGAGGGAGGTGACCTTTGAGATGAGATCTTGTGGAATGGTGTAGGGTGGGCTTCTAGGAAGAGTGGACAGCAAGCACCAGGCACTGAAGCAGGACAAAGCTTGGCTCACTTGTGTTCCAGAAAAAAACAGTGGCTGGAACACTGGGACCCAGGGCAGTGGGGCACGAGGGAGGTGAGGGATGCAAAGCCAAGGGCCTTCGAAGCCAGTGGAAGGGGTTTAGATCCTAGCCCACGCGAGACAAGATGCCATTAGAAGGCTCTATGTGGGAGAGTGACACGAAGGGATTTACATCATAAATGGGACCCCTGTGGCTGCTGTGAGCTTGTAGGGAAAGGGGTAAGGATAGGACGGCGGCTGGGACGCTGAAGGCAGGAGATGATGGCATTGGGACCGCTGTGGTGGCAGCAGCAGTGGAGAAGTGGTGTAGAGGTATATCAGGAACATAGCGTTGTCAGGTTGCAGCAGGCCCAGGCGGGGTGGGGGTGGGGTGTGACTGAAGGAAGACTCTTGGGTTAGTGACTAGAACAAACTGGTGGATGACTGGAGTCTTATTTTGAGATGGAGAAGATGAGGACAGGAACAGGTCTGGGGGACAGAGGAGCTATGAGGACTTACTTGACTGTGAGTATCTGATGTCTGCCCTCAAATGACAGTCTCACTGTCCCAATTCTCTTCTGGAGATAAGCATTATGTGATGTCAGCATCAAGTTTGGCCATAACACAGTAAACAAAACACATGGTGTTCATGCTGAACTTGTAATGGATGCTCAGGCCTTTAAAGGGCTTACTAATGGAGGGGCACCTGGGTGGCTCGGTAGGTTAAGCATCTGACTCTTGGTTTCCGCTCAGGTCATGATCTCACAGTTCATGGGATCAAGCCCCATGTGAGGCTCTGTGCTGACAGCGTGGAGCCTGCTTGGAGTCTCTGTCTCTATCTCTCTCTGTGCCCCTCCCCTGCTTGCACTTGCTCTCTCTCTCTCAAAATAAATAAACAAACTTAAAAAAAATCTTTTAAGGGGTTTACTAATGAAAAAGAAAAAATCTTAAAAATGCCCTGGGGGAGGACAATGGAAGCAAAGTAAAGCCCAGCTCTATGTCTGTTTTCTAGACTGAAGTTCCATTTATGACTTTGGTTAAAAAAAAAAAAAAAAAAAAAAAAAAAAAGAGTAGATTAAAAACAAAGCTTGAAAACCACTGATACAGTCAAAGCCCTATTTGCTGAGTCCCCTGCCAGGCAGGTTGCTAGGTGCTGAGGACAGAGATCAAAGCCAGTCTCTCCACCCACTAAGAATCCACAGCCCAGTGGAGACACATGTAAGGAGTGAGTGTCACATTTGGGAGTCACAGTCATCACGCCTGCACGACGGCAATAAAAGGCCCTACCTACCTCATAAACGTACAGTGAGGCTTAAAGGAGATAATGGGTAAGAAAGTTCTTTCTGAAAGTGTCAGGTACTGTACAACTGTTAACTGGTATCACTATGTTCCCTCTGAAATCCCAAGAGAAATCTTTGTAGGCCAGCAAAGAAAAGTTTATTTCTTTCAATTTCATTTTAAAATACATATGATAGTTAAGGAGAAAATTTAGAATACAATCTTTTCACTCAGATAAACTAGAATGATATCTAGAAACTTTGTATGATAGCATATCTCAAAAGATTATCTTAATAACATAAAAGAATCCTTTTAAGGCTGAAATAATTATTTTGTGCAACAGATCATACTTTTCTGTTAAGAAAAAAGAACTTAAGGAGAAGTTAAAACTTGGTGGGAGGGGGAACTTAGGGGGAAAAACCAGCGAAAGTTGATGTGTACAGTTCTAGTATCTCAAAACATTTTAAATACTATATAGAAGAAAAACATTCTATGGATAAAGTCATGATAGGAAGAAAGTATCTCTATACAGGGAATCACGAGGTACTTACAGCAGATAAGGCCAAGATTTGCTGTTGAATTGTTTCTTCATCATTACTATCAACCCATGGTGGCACTGCTGCTTCTAAAGGTTTTAATAATAAAGAAAAAAAGAGAAAAACATGTTACAAAGGTTACACTGCAATCGTGGTTTGAAAGAATAAGTTGCCACATAATCAATGTGGCAATTTATTAGTGAGCTCCAAGTATGAACATTCATCATAATTCCTAGACTTAAGATATGAATCTAAAGCATGTACGCATTTGGTAAAAAATTACTTGAGTTATATGGTAGAGAAATTGGACAACACCTTGACCAAGTGACCCAAATGATCATCACCAATGAAAAAGAGATGGTCATCGTAGGCCTCCAGATGGGCTATCCTGAGAAGGACACAACATCATCTATGTAGTATTCTGGCCAAGAATGCATAATCTGAATCTAATCATGAGGAAATATCAGCCAAAGCCCAACTAGGAAAGGTCTATTTAAAAAAAAAAAAGAGGAGGCCAAGGGGGCGGGGGCAGAATATCCTTTGAAAACATTAATGTCCTAAAAGACAAAGGTCCTGGATTGGTGCAGATTAAAAGAGGCTAAGACACATGAGGAAAGCTATGCTGCATGCTGTATTGAGGGAGAAAACATACAAAGGACATTACTGGGTCAATGGACAAAATTAGAATATGCACATCGTATCAGTGTTCTTTTCCTAAAGCTGGTAACTGTCTGGTCGGTGATTATGTAAGAGAATACCCCTAATTCTTAGGAAACACACATTGAGTGGAACAAAAAGACACACACATAGGGAGAAAGGGTGTAAAGGACAAGGCAGTTGGACTAAAACCAACAATCTAGGGAGAGGGGGTATGGGTGTTCTCAGTACTCTTTTTTTTTTTTTTTTAATATATGAAATTTATTGTCAAATTGGTTTCCATACAACACCCAGTGCTCATCCCAAAAGGTGCCCTCCTTAATACCCATCCCCCACCCTCCCCTCCCTCCCACCCCCCATCAACCCTCAGTTTGTTCTCAGTTTTTAACAGTCTCTTATGCTTTGGCTCTCTCCCACTCTAACCTCTTTTTTTTTTTTTCCTTCCCCTCCCCCATGGGTTTCTGTTAAGTTTCTCAGGATCCACATACGAGTGAAACCATATGGTATCTGTCTTTCTCTGTATGGCTTATTTCACTTAGCATCACACTCTCCAGTTCCATCCACGTTGCTACAGAAGGCCAGATTTCATTCTTTCTCATTGCCACGTACTCAGTACTCCCTTTATACTCGCAACTGCTCTGTAAATTGAAATTATTTCCAAATAAAAAGTTCTTTTGAAAAAGTCACTGTACTTGATTCATGACAAAAGGTGATAAGCAGTTAGGAACTGAGAAGAGGGTTGTCAGGAGTGAAAGCAAATAAACGGGCAAATCAGGAAGTAAACAACAGGGCTGGGATCTACAACAGACATGTTGTCTTTGGTGCTCACAAGAAGAAGGGGATTACAACTCATCAGGCTTATACTGTTGGGTGACAAATGCAGCCACTGAGAGGTGAGTCCCAGGGGTCTTCTGCAGAGACCTGGGAGGTGATCTTGGTCTAGGAGGAGTTCAGTGCTGGGTGTGTGTAGGGGGTGTTCAGAGGGAGCAGCAAGTAGGAAATAGTGGAGACAAAGCCAGTGAGCATCCGAACTGGGGCTACCATCTGAGCTGGGGCTGTGGAGGTGGGAGGTCAGCACAAAAGATACATGCAGGGGGTCCTAGTATTTTCAACAAAACACCCCTGCCCTTTTCTGTCATGCGGCAAAAGTCCAATGGAAGAGACATCCTATTGTGTACCAACTGATAGAAAAGTTATGTGTATGTGTGGATAGACATATGGACAGACAGACACCTGGCTCATTCTTAGGCTCATCTTAAACAAGCAAATGGTGGCAATTATAATCCAAACCCTGTTAAATATAAGATAAAATAAGCATATTTTCATACTTAAAAAAATTGGGGTAAAGCCCCTTGAAAACACTATTTGCTTTAATATTCTGGCCTCCAATTTAAGTCTATTCACCTTGGGTGGCCTCTCCTGGTACTACTTAACTCTCAGATGAGGTCCTCTCAAGGCTCAACCTACCGGTATGGATGAGACACTCCCTGCCTCCCTGTTCCTCTGAAACTGCTCTTTTTAGGGTGACCAGTAACCTCCCGGTTGTCCAACCCACGGACAGTGCTTAGTTCTTTTCTCTCTAGGCCCAGTTTCCTTCTTTGTGAAAGGGAGATAAGAGTAAGTACTTCTGAGTTTCTGTGACCGTTAAATGAACAAATGCACAAGGAACACTCACATGGTGCCTTTCCTCATGGTCCTTGTAAATGGACTTCTTAGCCGACCTAACTCTCCTTGAAATTCTCCCCTCTCTGGGCTTCTATTGCTTCTCTCTCCTAGCTGTTGTCTCTTGGTAAGTAAACGGGCACTGGTTTTGATGGCAGATTTGTTTCATCACTTACCAGCTGAGCAACCTGCAGCGAATTAACCTTGTTGACCCTACCTTTTAGTAAAGAAGATGTTGCATGTAAACATCAGGCACTCAGGAACTGTCAATTTCTCCCATTCCTTCCTTCCTGCCAACACTGTTAGATCTCTGCTCAGCTCTCTTCATGCTCAACACACTTCTCACTGAGCTCACCTACTCTCATGGTTTTTACACAAATTGACTTCTAATCTGTATCAGTAGATGGAATTCTTCATGCATGCTTCACACAGGAATCAACTGCTCCTGTTGGACCCCGTTCAGTTAATTTAGAGCAGTGCCGACCAACAGAACTTTCTGCACTGATGGAAATGTTCTAGGTTTGCACTGTCCAATATGGAAGCCACTAGCCCCTTGTGGCTATTGGGCCTTTGAAATATGACTTGTGCAACCGAGGAATGGAATTTTCCTGCATTCCCTTCCCTGCCTTTGTACATGTTCCTCTCACCTGGGGTCTAATGGGTGTCTCAAAACTGAAAGTGCCTCTGAGCCTTTCCCCTGCTCACTCAAAGTTCCTATCTCAGAGGCCCTGACCAGCTCCTACCCCAAGTCTCCAAGCCAGGATCACTTTCTCTGCTATCCTAAGGTAGGCTAATTTGTATAGATTTTTTGTCCCCAAAGCTGCTTTCCACTTTGAGTTGCCTGACCTGCCACAGGACTAACTAGCTCTTTTTGAATTTGTGGCACTGCTCAAACTGATGGAATTGTTTTACCCTTTTGCCAAATTCAAAGACAAGAGGCCGGTTTTGTGTTTGAGTACATCCAAACAGTAAAAGTAGACATTTTGAGATCCTGTAACTGCAAACATTTAAACAAGCATTTGTCAGTAATGAAATGCACTAACTTCCTCAAACACTCCATGACTTTTCATGGCCCTCTGTCACTCCTCTAGAAAGCTCTTTCGTTTTTATCTCCTGAAGAGAATGGGAAGGGAGCCAACTTCTGCTAAGTGCCAATTATGTGTATATCACACAGTGTGTTGGCCATGTTATAAAATGAGAAATGAATGCTCACTCTGTCACAGCCAGCTCCCCAGAGGGGCTGTCACCAGTTCCGTGGGAACAATTTCCTCCCTTCCTTTAAACCCCAAAGGTTTATGAGCTTGACTTCCCCACTAGTCTTTGTGCTACCTGAAGGATGGGGGCTGTTACACATTTTTGTATTCTCAGCGCCTCAGTGTGGTGTCTGGCACATTAATAGGTGCTCAATAAAATTTGGTAGGTGAGTCATGTATAAAAACCGATATCATACCTGACTTTTTGGTATGCTGTTCCTCAACAAATTTTTTCTGTTCCTTCTGAAAATCTCCTATAATGGTCTGTTAAAAAATATATAAAGAGTCAAATTACTTCGAGAAGGTTATTACATGTAAGATTTGTGAAGTCATTTGAGACATTTTATTAATTTTATTCAAATAAAAAGGTTAAAAAAGTGATACTTCACCCCTTCTCCACCAAAAGGGAAAAGCAATTCAATAGTTTTGAATTTTAAGTATACAACCTTTTTTATGATGGATTATCTTTTCAAATGCAAAGATAAAATGAGTCAAAAATTGAATTTTTGTTTTATCCCAAAAAACAATAAAAGCCAGGTCAAATCTCATCCTAACATGTAGTACACACAGCAAAGCAGCTAAATAACAAGCTATCTGAAGTTTAATTGATGGCCTCCTTAGTTCAAATAATTACCAACATAAATGAAATTCCCCAGGCCTACACCCTACCACTGCAGGAAATGAACAAACTCATTCCTTAGAGTCTGAAAATGTAATTCCTAATGGGACTTTAAAAACTTAAGTGAATGATGCCAAGGCATAAATATTTGGAAACAGTTACAGTTTAAAATTAAACTCACAATATAAAAAGTTCAGTATTATGCAAAAGTATCAGTGTATTTCAGAATATATTAAAATTAAAACCAAGGTTATTTAAATCATTGCTACTTCTTATACAAAAAGAAGAAAAAAACCTCCAAGAGTCTCAACAATTAATATTTTTATCAGAATATGATATCCAACTTGGATTAATGACGTTCATAAAAAGGGATAATTATATTTAGCTGCTAATCAATTTGAAAAGATGTTGAAATGTACCTTATCAATGATGTCATCTATCTTTCCTTCTTCTACTGATTTCTTTATTGTTTGTGCTGTTTCAGCAACTGATTCAGTTATCTTTTTTGTAGCAGCAGTTGCAAAGCTAAATAGATAGTCTGTAAAGAATAAAAGACAGTCTATGCTCCATTCAAGTACAATGGTTATTATATTTGTGATTCTTCCCTTAAAGAGCTCTCATGAGAATCTTCAACCATAGGGCATGTTTCTTGTTAACTAGGACGTGAAACGAGAACCACTGACAGTACCCCACCTTCTGGGTGGACCCGCCGGCCATCCATACCCGGCCTTTAATTCATCTCTTGCAAGGAGCGTTAAGCATACGCCTCCCTTCTCCCCCAGTAGTCTCTAGTTCTAACTTATCTCAGCAAGTAATCTCCCTTCCAACTTCACAAATAAGATCAAGGCTCCTTTTCACTTTCCTTCCTTTCTAGACCCTAAATATCCTATTTTATTTTCTCCTTCCCTCTTGTTCAAAGAAAAAATGTCCCTCCCTCCCTAGATTAACCCATCTCGTGATAAATCTGGGGGAATTTTTAATAAATAGAAATCTTGGCAAGCCCTAATATAAATATAAGTCCTTCTTAACTAATAATAATGAGCAAATACGTAGAATAAAATTAAAACCGGAACATATAAACTTTCACCTTTACAAAAGCACAAAATTAATGTTTCTAAAGACCCGAAAAGACATTATGTATCAAAGCTCTATTGCAACCGCAACATAAAGGCCTGTATGTAAACAAATATCATTTCGAAGTCCACAATGTATACAACATAGGCTGCGGGAAGCAACCTCAGGCAGGTCCTGAAGCTGGACCCGCTGGGGGATGCTCCTGGGCCACTGCCTTCCAATCTCATCTAGTGGGAGATACTCTCTAAGTTAGGGCACTCTTGCCTCTGCTACTTGCACGTGAGGAGGGGCAGGTGGGTTGACTCTTACAACACTCAGGGAGAAAACCCAGATAAGAATGGCAAAGGGAGCTTGGCACACCAGATTAAATCCTCACTGGTGGCTGGTATCACTTCCAGAGAATCAGGTAACTTGTACCACTACCTGGGAGCAGCAGTACTATCTCCCCATCTGAATGACCTTCTCTTCCACTTTCCATAGCCTTTACCATAAAGAGTCTACTTTCTCCCATTGCGTCTGGTGGCATTCACCTGTCCATGATGTCAACACCCCATTGTGACTATAAAACGGGACACTACTTGCCTATGGTCTCCTTCTCACCATTCTTCCCCCTCCTATTCTACATTCATATGATCCCAAGAAATTCTTGAGTATCTCCAAGGAGGTTTCAGATACATTATTCCTAGGTTTGAAACACCTTTATCTTCCCTCCTTTTATCTGGCTTAACTCTGCATATACCGTGCATCTCCACTTACATATCGCTTCTCAGGAAATGTTCCCTGGCTCCTTGACTGGAGTAGGAGCTCCTGAGATGTGTTCCCTCAGCACCTGTGTTGCCCAACCAACAATATTCATGACACTCTATTGATTACTTGGTGGATCTGTCTTCCCAGACAGACTCAGGGCCCATCCTAAGTTCCACTGGGGCAGGGACCAAGGCTGTCTGATTCACCACCGTATCCCCAGTGAGTGACCAATAAGTCCTTGTTGAATGGACAAATGGGGGGCAACATAGTAAGTTTTAGGGAAGGGTTTTAGGGAAGTCCCTCATTTCTGTTTGGTTATGATTAGTCTATTTACAATAAATTGGGTAGACAGCCAGATTATTTTGTAATAATATTCTTTGCAGAGAGTCAAAGAAATCTGAAGTTCTAAAAGAGCAGGGTTCCTTTTAAGATTTTCTCTCAGGAAAATGTTAAAAAAATTTTTTTGATGTTTATTTTGGAGAGAGAAATAGACAAAGCGCAAAGCGGGAGGGGCAGAGATAGAGGGAGACCAGAATCTGAAGCAGACTCCAGGCTCTGAGCTGTCAGCACAGAGACCAACACGGGGCTCGAACCTGTGAACCCCAAGATCATGACCCGAACCGAAGTTGGACACTCAACCGACTGAGCCACTTAGGCGGCCCTGAGCCACCTAGGCAGCCCTCAGGAAAATGTTTTTAATTAGAATCATCATTTTTATGGGGCGCCTGGGTGGCTCAGTCAGTTGAGCTTTCGATTCTTGGTTTCGACTTAGGTCATGATCTCATGATTCATGAGTTTGAGCCCAACATCCCGGCATCAGGCTCTGCATTGACAGTGCAGAGACTGCTTTGGATTCTCCCTCCCTCTCTCTCTGCCCCTCTCCAACACAGACATTCTCTTGCTCTCTCTCTCAAAATAAATAAAACTTAAAAAAAAAAAAAAGAATAATCATTTCTATTCCAAGGAGTACTGCCATTTAAAAACTGGTATTTTAGGGGCGCCTGGGTGGCTCAGTCGGTTAAGTGTCCAACTTCGGCTCAGGTCATGATCTCATGGTCCGTGAGTTCAAGCCCCACGTCGGGCACTGTGCTAACTGCTCAGAGCCTGGAGCCTGCTTTGGATTCTGTGTCTCCCTCTCTCTGACCCTTCCCCAGTCAGGCTCTGTCTCAAAAAATAAATCAACACTAAAAAAAAAAAAAAAAAAAAAAAAAAAAAAATTAAAAAAATAAATAAATAAATAAAAACTGGTATTTTAGGGGCACCTGGGTGGCTCAGTCGGTTGAGTGTTTGACTTCGGCTCGGGTTGTGACCTTGTGGTTCGCGAGTTTTGAGGCCTGCATTGGGCTCGCTGCTGTCAGTGCAGAGCCTGCTTCAGATCCTCTCTCGCCTTCTCTCTGTTCCTCCCCTGCTTGCTCTTTCCAAAATAAACATTTAAAATACATAAATAAATAAAATCTGGTATTTTAGCATAAATATCTCAATTCTCAGATTTTAATGAGGTACAGTACACTGAACACAGAGAACACTGGAGAAAGTATAGTTCTCGCCCTCAAGGAATGCCCATTTCCAACCAAATAAAAGACTCAAAGACAAGCGGAGCAAGAATAATCATTAAACAGAAGCACTCAGAGAAGGGAGTAATTAGAGAGTGGTCTGGATTGTGAAGTCAGAGGGAGGGGGGGCATGGGAAAGCATGATAGGAGATTTTCAGGTAAGAAAGCTCATGAAGATGAGAAGTGGCTTATTAGTTTTGCAAATTAACCTATCGGCTGACACCAAGTTAAAGGCAGTTTTAACTACATGGTTAGAAAAAATTGAGACTAAGATAAGAGTTAACAGGAAGTAATAGGAGTACAATGTCCATTTCGAGAACACAGGCATAAAGAGAAGGTCTCAAGTGAAGCAGCAACCAAAGAAAAGGAAGACTAAATAAAATGTGTCCAGTGAGCAAGACTAAGCAACCTTATGAAAGGAGGGGGCAAATTTCAAACACTGAAAGCAGTCATTTTACCTTCATTTTAGACTCATAATCATCCTGGGAAGAATAGGTGTAATCTGCCCAGTTTACAGATAGGTAAGCCAAGGCTCACAGAGGATAAATGATTTGCCCATTAAGATAGTGGCAGACTCTGCTGATGGCCTAGCCAATGCCTATTCCCTTCCTCCTTGGCAAAACAACCCCAGTTTGGTGGGAGCTTATCAAAGCTGGGGGTGGTCTTGGGGACTTCCGACACAATCAAGGTGGTTTTATTAAGCCTCTGTTAGATTTTCCGTAATTTGCAGCTGACTTTTCTGTAATTTGCAACTGATATCACAATAAAGACAATAGTACAGAAAACTCAAACACAGGCTATCTGCTTCTAACTGGCAAGCTTGTGCCCCAAATCCCACACTGCCTCATGTCAGATGAGCAAGTGACAAGGGCTTGAAGAACTAAATGGAATGATAAAGTGGGGGGCGCGGAGTGGCTCAATTGGTTAAACGTCCAACTTTGGCTCAGGTCATGATCTCACAATTTGTGAGTTCAAGCCCCACATCAGGCTCTATGCTGATAGCTCAGAGCCTGGAGCCTTCTTCAGATTTGTGTCTCCCTCTCTCTCTGCCCCTCCCCTGCTCGCATTCTGTCTCTCCCTCTCAAAAATAAATAAACATAAAAAAAAAAAAAGATAAAGTGGGAAGGTTCTCAAAGGTTAGAAAAAGCATTAAAATTATCAGAAGAAAGAGAAGAAGGTAGAGTTTGCTTGCTGCTAGAACAGGAAAGAAAATGAGCAGATAGTGATTTCTAAGGCAAAGCTTTAGAAAATTAATATTCTTAAGGCACAAAATACTGTATTTCATAAAATTTTAGAACCTTCATGTTGGAGGACTTTAGAGGTTACCTAATTGAACCTCTTATCCACGTAGCCCCACTTCTAGGGATAGGGAGCATGTGACTTCAACGGGTAGCCAATTATTACTGTTATCCCCTCTAATTAGGAAATCTTTTCATTTGCCTTGTCATTCCTACCTTTCAGACTTAGATCTGTCCTTTTAACTAACATAAAATGACTTTTCTATGAAAAAAAACTTTCAGAATTTTGAGCAATGCCCTTAAGTTTCTTCTTCAAGCCAAAATCCCCAGTTCTGTTTAGTATTGATCATAAGCCATGGGATCCAAGCTCTTGACCATTTGTACTGTCCTCTTCATGGTAAGCCAGAGTTTGTCATCAGCACTGAATTGGTTATTTTACTTCTGTATCAAAGCAGACGTATATTTTCCTATATACACACTAATTTTTGGAGCCCTTTTAGTCGTACACTAAGCAAGTTAGGCACCTAGAACTTAAAATGCACTTTCCCTACAGAAAAAGAGGATAGCCTAATTAACATAGTTCCACTGCAAATATTAATAGCATTTTTCTTTTTTTAAAAAAAATTTATTTACTTTTGAGAGAGAGAGAGAGAGAGAGAGATTGAGAACAGGGGAGGGGTGGAGAAAGAATCCCAAGCAGGCTCTGCGCTGTCAGTGCAGAGCCTAATGCAGGGCTCAAACTCACCAAATGAACCATGACATCATGACCTGAGCCAAAATGGAGTCAGATGCTTAACTGACTGAGCCACCCAGGCACCCCCTACTAATAGTACTTTTCAAAGGAGAAGAGACGATGGCCCTTCCTCCATTTCTGGGCATGGACTGACCTTAGGGATGGTTTTGAAAAACCCAAAGCTCATTTTTGGCCACTCTCCCACTTGTTTAAACTATGCAAACGACTCACGTATTGAACGTTCTCAGAGGTATGGACTTTTCTTTAAAAAAAAAAAAAAAAGTACAGGGGCGCCGGGGTGGCTCAGTGGGTTGGGCTTCCGACTTCGGTTCAGGTCATGATCTCATGGTTCGTGAGTTCGGGCCCCACGTCGGGCTCTGTGCTGACAGCTCGGAGCCTAGAGGCTGCTTCTGATTCTATCTCCTTCTCTCTCTGCCCTTCCCCTGCTCTCACTGTGTCTCTTTCTCAAAAATAAAATAAAAACATAAAAAAAATTTCTTAAAAAAAAAAAGTATAGATAAACCTTCAATTTGGTCGACTTCAACAAAAACCAAACAACCAGTTTGCACTGAATAATAAGTTACTTTGAGGCATGAGGCCTTCAGGGAGGTTGGGAGGCACTTTTCAGTGAGTTCCCTTATCAACTGTCTCCTTCTGAAGCAGGTGATCCTAGGAGGCTGGAGTTTATCAGGAGGGAGGACCAAGGATGGGAACGTTTGGTTTTAGGTGACGGAATGGAATGTAGGCCTGGGTGTCCACCACTTGTAACTGGTGAGTTGCCTACATTTACAAATAGATCACCATGAACCAGAAGTATTTAGAGTCCAGCCCTGAAGGCAGGCACTCAACAAATGTTTACAGAACAAATGGGGCTCCCAGGAGAGTCCGTGTAGATTTTAAAAGGCTAAAGAAATGAATCTATTCAGTGGTTGTCAGGCTGAGAGGTGTTTAACTTCAGGTTTTTTAAATTTTATTTTATTTTATTTTATTTTATTTTATTTTATTTTATTTATTTTTAAAAATACTTTTATTTTATTTTTGAGAGACAGAGCACAAGTGGGGGAGGGACAGATAGAGAGGGAGACACAGAATCCAAAGCAGGCTCCAGGCTCTGAGCTGTCAGCACGGAGCCCGATGCGGGGCTTGAACCCACGAACCATGAGATCATGACCAGAGCCGAAGTCGGATGCTCAACCGACTGAGCCACCCAGCCGCCCCATAACTTCAGGTTTTTTTAAAAAAAAAGTTTATTTATTTGAGAGAGAAAGACAGAAGGAGAGAGTGGGAGGGGGCAGAGAGAGGGAGAGAAAATCCCAAGCAGACTCTTCGCTGGATCCCATGAACCTGGAGATCATGACCTGAGCTGAAATAAAGAGTCTGACACTTAATGGACTGAGCCACCCAGGTGCCCCTAATTTCAGTTTTTAAAAAATGAGTCTTTTTAAAGACAACATACCTTTTAGGATCAGTACGTAGAAATAAGAAAATATCTGATCATCTCTCTTATCTTTCTGAAGGTTTGTGTGTAAACAAGAACCTTTACATCTTTTTAAAATCACATAAATTTCAGAACCAAAAGAGCTCTCTTATTTGGAAACGACATTTGCAATGTGCCTGTGGGTGGGGAAGTTGGGATTCTCTGTCTTCCTCGTTCTCTGCCCCTCCCCTACTCTTTCCCTCTCAAAATAAATAAACTTAAAAAAAACCCAAACAAACATGAAATTAAAACATCTCTGAGCCTGACTCCCACTTGGGTAGATTCATGGTAGTACTTCCAGCTAACCTTAGCTTCCCCAAACACCAAGAGTCTGGTGAGGAAAGAAAGAGGTGGGAGCATTAGGCTCCAAAGTAGACATCCATATTGAAAATAAATCTATTTTAGAATATTCAGGACTTTGTTACTAAATACAAACATGAAGTTTCAAGTTGATGATAAAGTCCTCACTGTTTTTAATATAATTTATTGTCAAATTGACTTCCATACAACAGCCAGTGCTCATCCCAACAAGTGCCCTCCTCAACGCCCATCACCCATTTTCCCCTCTCCCCCGCTTCCCATCATTCCTGTTTGTTCTCTGTATTTCAGAGTCTCTTATGGTTTGCCTCCCTCCCTCTCTGATTGTAACTATTTTTTCCCCTTCCCCTCCCCCACAGTCTTAAGTTTCTCAAGATCCACATAGGAGTGAAAACATATGGTATCTGTCTTTCTCTGTATGACTTACTTCACTTAGCATAACACTCTCCAGTTCCATCCACGTTGCTACAAAGGGCCAGATTCCATTCTTTCTCATTGCCACGTAGTACTGCATTGTGTATGTAAACCACAATTTCTTTATCCATTCATCAGTTGATGGACATTTAGGCTCTTTCCATCATTCGGCTATTGTTGAAAGTGCTGCTATAAACATTGGGGTACATGTGCCCCTATGCATCAGCATTCCTGTATCCCTTGGGTACAAGAGTCAGACGCTTAACCAACTGAACCACCCAGGCGCTCCCAGCATGTGACTCTTGATCTCAGAGTTGAGAGTTTAAGCCCCAAGTTGGGTGTAGAGATTACTTAAAAAAAAAAAAAAAAGTGACTTTTAAAAAAATGTTTATTTATTTTTGAGAGAGAGCATGTGGGGGAAGAGCAGAGAGAGAGGGAGACAGGATTCAAAGCTAGCTCTGCGCTGCAGCAGAGAACTCGATGTGGGGCTCGAACTCACAAACCATGAGATCATGACCTGAGCCCAAGTCGGAGGCTTAACCAACTGAGCCACCCAGACACCCCAGAAGCGACTTTTGCTAGTTCCCTGAAGATCAACGAAAATGGCTCTCTATGTTGTATGAAATGGAGTAAACACCCATACCCTGCTTTTCCTAACATGGTCCCACTTGTATCCATCTCAACTACCTAACATAGCCTTTCTAGTTCTAGTCCAATTCATCTGACATCTTTTGAAAATGGCAAATTTGTTTCTCCTCAATTTTCTACACAGGAAACAGTTATTCCCTCTTTAGAGATTTTGTTGTACAGCACTTGGTTTTATTTCTTTTGTGCACTGTTTGGGGGCCTTGAGCTGAGGTTCTGTACTGCCATGATTTTACATTAGATCTATTTTCCCTGCCCCTTCCCCCAAACTTTTTGAATGTTACAGCCTTTCTTTCTTCTTTTAATGTTCATGTATTAATTTATGAGAAAGAAAGAGAGAGAACAAGAGAGGGTAAGCATGAGCCGGGGAAGGGGAGAGAGAGAGAGAGAGAGAGAGAGAGAGAGAGAGAGAGAGAGAGAGAGAGAGAGAGAGAGAATCCCAAGTAGGCTCCTTCCTGTCAGCAAAGAGCCTGACTCGGGGCTTGAACTCACAAACTATGAGGTCAGGACCTGAGCTGAAATCAAGACGCTTACCCAGGTGGCCGGTTTAGCGCCTTTCTTATTCTAACATGTGTTTCTCCACTTTCAGACTCCAGCCTCCCCTATGCTCTTCTTGCCTTTTAGCAGATTCTTTAAAAATGCTTGCTAAATTTACTATCTACCTTTGCCACAGTTCTCTCGCTTGTAGTGCCACCTGCTTTAGGACTCACCTTCTCAAGGATGTTTTCTTTGATCATTTAAGCCCGCCAAGGTCTCCAGAATCAGAATTACCAGAGTGATGTGTTTATTTTTCAAGCCTACTACTTTCACTGTCCTCCCTAACTAGACTGTGGCTCGCAAAGGGTACGGCCTTTCAAATGAGACAGACCTGGGTTCAAATTCCACTTCTACCATTTGCCATAGCTTTGAGCCAGTAACTGTAGGCTTGTTCTCCCAACTCACAGAGGTGTTTAACAGATTAAATGAGAAATCGTCCACAAGCCATCCGGTACTGAAACCTGCATCCCAGACAATAATCCACAAGTACTTTCCCGCCTTAAAAAAAAATTCCGCTGCACCTAAACCAGCCTGAGGGACGCCTTCGGTAACTCTTCCCGCAATTTACTTCAGACAACACACTCGGCGCTACAGACGCAAAAGGGCACTTTTCCAACCGACTTAAACTCCCCAACGCCCCCCGTCCTGGGGGTGGGGGGTGTGGAGGTGAAAGCTCAAGAAATGAATAAAAAAGATTCCCTGTCAAACCTAAAGACGTCGAGCCACACCGCTTTGCGGAGGCCCTGGCTCCCAATATTTACACACCTCGTAAGGCGGTGACCTGTCACCAGGAACTTGCCCACAATCTGACTGCTGGATGAAGCTCCAGCCTTGCCCAGATCCTCACCAACCTTTCCCGTCCCAAGAGGACGCACAGACACACCTTCCTCCCATTCCACCCTCTCCACACCCCCCAAGCAGTCGGGCCTGCGCCCCGGGCGTCAAGAGGAGGGAGCGGGCATCCCCCTACACTCTCTGGTCCCGAGGGCTGGAAGAGACTCACTGCCGAGGCCTTTCGCCTGGTGAAGGAGCTCCTGGTCCCCCGCTTGCTGCGGCTCCCCCTCCACCGACTCGGTCACCGCTTCGGAGCAGTTCTGGGGTGGAGCGTCTCCCTCCAGCTGCCTGTCTCCCTCAGATTGCCGGCCACCCGCCGCCGGCTGCTCCAAGCCAAACCAACTGCTCAAACTCCGGAACATCCCGCCCGCGGTGCCGCTACCGCGGTCCGGGTCACCGGAGACCCTAACTACACCGCCGGCTAGCGACTCCACAACGCTTGTCTCCCGGGGAGATGGCCAGAAATGCGACCCGCGAGCAGCCTGTCTATCCGTCTCCCAGTCTCTATGGCAGCTCCGCCGCCGGCCGCGCGTGCGTCACTTCCACCAAAGGCCCCGCCCCCGTGGGCTGTTTATTTCAGTAACTTTATGACGTGCGTGGAAAGCGGACAAAGGTTTTTCCCAGCGTAGTCCCGCCCTGTCGTCTCTCCTCCTTCCCCAGCGTTTCTAGGTGACTGACCCTGCCGTGTAAACGGGTCTTTGTCACTCTAAGCAGCTTGGCTGCTGGCTCAGCCTCGCTTTGTCAGGCCACGCTGGGCCGTCCACGCAGAAATGGAGGTCTTTAGACCCTTTCTGAGTCCGAATCAAAATTGGCCCCGGGCCTCTAGGTCCAACGACCAATTTACAGGGAATACAGCAGACTAAGGAAAGCGTTAGAGGACCCCGTGGGATGCGGGCAGCAGAATCTAAGCTGTGAGAAACCACAGGACAAACGACCTTGTTTCTTCAAATAAATTGCAACAGAGGGGAAGGGGAAGCTATAGGTTAGAAATGAATTTAGAGACATAACCCATGACAACCAGTGGATTTTATTTGGATACTAATTCAAGCAAACATTGGGAGAAAAAGTATGACGTTTATAAGAATTGGAAATTTGAGCAATGGATAGTTGATGAAAGTAAGGAATCGTCACATTAAAATTTTAATTGTAGAATACACATAAAATGTATCATCTTAACCATTTTTAAGTGTACAGTTTAGTAGCGTTAAGTGCATTCACATTGTTGTGCAACTATCTCCAGAGCTCTGTGAGTTGCAAAATGCATTAAACAACTCCCCATTCTTTCCTCCCACCAGCCCCTGGCACACCAATTTATTTGTCTCTTATGAGTGTGACTACTCCAGGAACTTCATGTAAGTAGAATTATACCGTATTTGTCTTTTTTGTGACTGCCTTATTTCAGTTAGCAAATACCCTTGAGGTCATCCATGTTGTGGCATGTGTCAGAATTGTCTTAAAATTCTGCCTTGGGGCGCCTGGGTGGCGCAGTCGGTTGAGCGTCCGACTTCAGCCAGGTCACGATCTCGCGGTCCGTGAGTTCGAGCCCCGCGTCAGGCTCTGGGCTGATGGCTCGGAGCCTGGAGCCTGTTTCCGATTCTGTGTCTCCCTCTCTCTCTGCCCCTCCCCCGTTCATGCTCTGTCTCTCTCTGTCCCAAAAATAAATAAAAAACGTTGAAAAAAAAATTAAAAAAAAAATTCTGCCTTAACAAAAGGCTGTGTTAAAAAAGGCTGAATATTTCTTTGAGAAAGAGAGGGAGAAAGAGAAAAAGAATCCCAAGCAGGCTCTGCATTGTCAGCATGGAGCCTGATGTGGGGCTCCAACCCATGAACCATAAGATCATGACCTGAGCAGAAATCAAGAGTCCGATGCTTAACGGACTGAGCCACCCAGGTGCCCCATACCACTGTTTGTTTATCCATTTATGTGTTGATGGACATAGGGATTGTTAATCTTTAAATTGTGGTGGTAGTATTGTGTGTATTTAAAGGAGTTCTTATATTTTAGAGAGTTGTACTGAGATATTTACCAATGAAATGATAGGATGTCTGGCATTTGCTTCAAATTAATACAGGATGGGGGGAAATGGGTAGGGATATAGGTGAAACAAGCCTGTCCAGGGGTTGACAGTTGTCCAAGCTGGTAGTTATACTTTATGTCTGCTGCTCTATACTTTTATTTTTTCCCATAATAACATGTAAATAAACAAAAAAACGAGTCAAGTAAACAACTACCCCTCCAAACAATTCATGAACATATTTCACAAGCACAGTCTCAAGCAATCCGTTGGCAAAGGACACCCATGATTCCTCCTCCCACCATTTTGAAAAGAGTAACTTAGTTCCAGTGACTTGTGTGAATACTTGGGGACAGATTGTGATAGATTATGATTCTGATTTCCCTGCTCTCCAGTTTTCCAGCCTGAGGTATATTTACAATTCAGGTCCAGGACTTTAGCTTAATAAACCCAAACAGCTTTATTGAGATATAATTCACATACTACGTAATTAATGTGTTTAAAGTGTACAATTCAATGGTTTTTGGTATATTACTCTTAATTTTTTAAATAGTAATAAAATATATATTAAAAAATCTGCCCTTTTAACTATTTTCAAAGGTACAATTCAGTGGCATTAATGACATTCCTGCCTGTTTTTAGAGTCAGACCTCTTAGGACCAATGTTTTCTAGGATTTGTGTCAGTGAGAACCTGAAGGTGGTCAACACTTTATTGAGAAGGGATATTTGGTTCAAGTATGATAGAAATGAGCCTAGAATTTCAGTCAGGAGCTTACAGGAATGAAGATTCTAACTTCACCATCTACTAAATGAATAACCTTGACTTGTTATTTGTCCTTTCTGCCCTTCAAGTTTCTTCACCTGCAAAAATATACAGCCAGGGCCTGGGGGGGGGGGGGTTGGGCTTTCAGTAAGCAGAGGTAGGGCCCAGCCTATTCCACTTTACTTTTGCTTTATCTCCAGGAGCACCCAAAACCACAGTGAAGGCTGTGTCTCCCAGGGAACAGACAGTTTTACAATTGTTCTGAAAGGTAGAATTCTTCAAAATAAAAAGACTGTAAAAGAGCATGAGCCATCTACTTAATGGCAGACTTCTTTATCATCTCTTTTTTATCCTTATTGCTATGCTGGTAGTAGGCCATTAATAAACACTTGTTGAATGAGGATATTCTTGTCCCACCCAAATCAGTCAATCTGAATCCTCTTATCAAATCTGTTTTTCTGCTAGATCCACTCCCCCCCCCAACAATTTTGGATTAATAATACAATAGTTATCATAGTAATCCCTTTGTATTCACAAAATATCTTTTATCTGTTAGCTACATAGATGAATAGACTAAGATAAGGATAAGACCCCACATCTTGTGGTGAAGAATCTGGCTTTGGGGGTAAATGTTTTACAGTGACTTTGCCACTCATATTAACTAATGTACCTTTGGTGAGGAAACTTCACATCTCTAAGCCTCAGGTTATTCATTATAGAAAGGGGATCATAGTAATTGTCCTGGTTATAAAAAGGGAATGAAGTATTGAAATGTGGAAGGAAGTCTTACATATGTGGCAGGTAAGTATCACCATTGATGTCAACCCATTTCATAAATGTTCTTTCCACAGGATCCTCTGGGAGACTTGTTTCATAACAAACCTCTCCATGCCTCCAGCCTTCAAAGGTGTTTCCTCCTTTTCAAAAAATGTATTTATTGGCTTTCATGAAGACTTTGGGCTTCCATACAGTTCCTACTGAGTGGAGCCTCTGTTTATTTTTCCAGAAGGTGACATCACCGTCCCTAGCTCCTTCCTGCTTCTTCCTTGACACTACTCTGTCATCCTTGGTGGAGAGAAACTCCCCTTTGCTTTGAAACTCATCTAATTTTTGCCATACAACCCTCCAACCATCCTTGTTGCTGTTATCTATTAGCTTTGGGATCACTCATCCACATTCGCTGAAGATTTGGTTTCTTGGCCTCCATTGGCTCATCCAAGTTCAAAGCCCTCACTGTCCCGCGCACCGGCCTGGTGGGTGCTAGGTCCAATTTCAGTGGTGCCCATCTCATTTGACTCTGTTTTAGCTGTCAGACCCTAAACTGTATCATCTCCTGGAATTACTTACCCTTTGAAGTCTCCAATGCCAACCCCACACTCTGGTGACAATGTGCCAGCTCCCTTATTCCCATAGTCCCTTTGTCTTTAGTTCTCTTTTCTTTCTTCTAGTCTGTCAGCTCCACATTGCTGTCAGTCCTTCCCTGCGTGGACTAGACTCTTAGTGCATTACCATAATCAGATTCTCTCAGGCCCTTAACTGCCTCACTCTTTTTCCCTCTACTCAGCCCACAAACTGCTTTAATCATAAATATCCATATTTATAGATCTACCTATATAGCTGGCAAAATCATAGCTGGCCACCGTTATGCAACAGTGGTTATGACTCCTCTAGGTCTTCAATGACACTTGTCTCACTTGGCACTCTAGTGACTCTCGCTGATTATTCACAATTTTCACCACTTTCCTAACTCTTCTATCTCAATTCCCATCCCTTCTATTGTCTAGTTAGATCCTTTCTCCTTCAGCGGTTTGTGTTCCTCCCTTTGCCTTAAAAACGTGTGTCCTCTCCCAGCCCCAGCCAGCCTCCAAACACTTTTTAAAAAATATTTTTTATGTTTATTTTTGAGAGAGAGAGAGAGAGAGAGAGAGAGAGAGACAGAGCACAAGTGGGGGAGGGGCAGACAGAGAGGGAGACATAGAATCCAAAGCAGGATCCAGGCTCTGAGCTGTCAGCACAGAGCCTGATGCAGAGCTCGAACCCATGGACCTCGAGACCATGACCTGAGCCCAAGTCTGAAGCTCAACCGACTGAGCCACTCAGGCGCCAGAAATCCTCCAAATACTCTTAAACAGTCTGGAAGCCCTGATTGTCCTTTCCCAACCCAGCTTCGCCCCCTCTCCCCTTCACTATAGTGTTTGAGGAACTTTACTGATTTGTTTTATTAAATATTTTATTTAAAACTTTAAAAAATGTTTATTATTTTTGAGAGAGAGAGACAGAGGGCGAGTGGGGGTGGGGCAGAGAGAGAGTGATACTCAGAATCCCAACCAGGCTCCAGGCTCTGAGCAGTCAGCCCAGAGCCTTGTGCAGGGCTCGAACTCAGGATTGTGAGTTCATGACCTGAGCGGAAGTCCCACGCTTAACCACTGAGACACTCAGGAGTCCCCAAAATTGTATTCTTAAGTAATCGCAACACGCAACATGGGGCTGGGACCTACAATCCCCAGATCGGGAGTCGCAGGCTCCACCCAGCCTGGCGCCCCAAGGAACTTTAATGATTTCAATAGACGTGTCGAGCTGCCTCCAGACTGCAAGCCCCTCAAAGGCAGGAATCGAGTTTTATTTGCGTCCTCTTCTTAGCGTTCCTGCAGTTCCTGGAGTGCAGTAAGGGTTCCACAAACGTTTGTGACAGCGTGAAGCTCTTTACAGTGGTGAGAACTGGACGGGAGGACCCAAGCCAGGGTGAGCCTTGCCTGGAGGCAGGGGCTCGCCGGGAACGTGGCGTTCACCCGCGCTTCCGAAGTGCCTCTGCTAAGTGAGCCACGGAGGGGAGGAGCAGTCCCCGGGCTGAACGAGGCCTGGGGCCAAGTGCATCCAGGGCGGAGGGTGGCGGGAAGCTGTCTGTGCCTGAGGAGTCACTTTTTAGGTGCTTGTTTTGGAACACTGCACAAACGCGGGTGCAAACCCCAAGCTCACCAGCGTGAGTCAGCGGGGCCGGCAGCAGCAGGAGAGGGAAAGGTGGGCGAGGAGGGCGCCGCGCACCCCGAGGCCCGCGCGGGCAGCGGGAAGGACCCGGTGGCTACAAGCGACACCCCTAGCGGCGGCCCCTTCCCCAGCCCTACAGGTGAGCGCGGGCCCGCCGCGGGGCGGAGCGCGCCGTCCCTACTGGCCACCCTCCCGGCGCCACCACCACCGCCGCAGGTAACCCCCCTCCCGGACCTTCCCCGGACCCCCAGGGCCTCCGAGCCCCCAGCCCCGGCGCGCACGTGGGGCCGGGCGCCTTTGTCCGCTCGCCGATGGCGCCCGCGCCGAGTCGAGAGGGGCCGGCAGCCGGGCGCGTCCCCGCACCCCGCGCACGCAGACTGCCGGCGGACGGCGGACGGGCGGGGGCCGGGGCTGCCCTGCCCGCGCCCAGTGCCGTCGGAACCTGCCGTGCGGCGGCCCCGCGATCCGGCCTCCCGAGCGTCGCGTCCCCTGGGTGCGCTTCTCCCCGCACGGGCCTCGGAAGGGGGCGCAGGGGCAGGCTGCGCCCCGGGCTCCATTTCTCCCTGGCCTCGGGAGCCGGGAGAGCCCCGAGATGGCGTTGGCGGAAGTGAAGCCCCGCGTGGAGTGAAATGGCCTTTCTGTCCCCTCCCCCGCCTGGTGCACTCCTTAAACAACGACCCTAGCATTTTCCCCAGAATAGCTGCTAAGGGCGCGCTGTGGCTAAGTACGCAGCTGTTACAAAATAGCTTTCTTTTTGCAGCAGTTTTTACGGATTTGATGTGTAATTTACATGCAACGAAATGCACCCATTTTAAGGGTGCAGATCAGGGATTTGACAAATTATACACCCGTGTGATCGCTACCCCAACTTTGACGTACACCATTTACATCACCCCGGAAAGTTCCCTCGTGCCCCTTTCCAGTCAATCCACCCCTCCCCAACCTGCCTGATTTCTATAATAGCTTAGTTTTGCCTGCTTTAGAACTTAATAAAATGGGATCATTCAGGAAGTACTCTTGTTTGTGACTAATACGTTTTAAATGGCTGTCACTGAGAAGGTGTGTCTTGGTGCTTCTGACATTTTTAATTGCTCAAGGCCCGCAGCTGTCCAGTGTGGCAGCCACTGGCCACGTGTGGCTCTTGAGCGTTGGAAATATGGAGAGTCTGAATTGAGATGTGCTCGAAGTACCAAATTTTGAAGACTAGTACAAAAAAAAAAAAAAAAGGGTTGTAAAATACCTCACTAATGAATTCTGATATTGATTATATGTTAAAATGATACTATTTTGGATACATTGGGTTAAGTAAGATATTGTTAAATTAACTTCATCTATTTCTTTTACTTTTTAAATCGGCTACTACTACTAAATTTAAAGTTACACCGGTGGTTCCTGTAATGTTTTTATTGGACAGCAGACAGAGCAGCTCTACACACTCCTGTTTTACAAACTGTTTTACAAACAGTTCCGTTCACTGCATATTAAAAAAAAAAGAGTAAATGAAAACTTTAATCTTCAAATGGGGAAGAACATATAGATTCAGGGAAGTAGCCTAAAGAGCCTGATTTTTCTTACAGTTTTAAAACTTTGCTTCAAACTTACTGCCTTGCTTACAAGTCGAAAGGAGTAGGTGTCTCTTCGATATTAAGTTACATTTTCAAGAACATTGTAAAATATCTGATGTGCTTAAAAAAGGTTATCTTGTGCCTTTGAAAATATAAAAAAGTAGTAATTGCCAACAGCCCAACCACCTAAGTATTAAAATTTAGCTTTTTGAGGTACTTTTGATAAGTTTTCATTAAAAAATATAATTGAGATCATGTATTCGATTTTATATCCTTGTATATAAGGGAATTTTTTATGAAAAATTCTTAGGCTTTTTGACAACCACATAATGAGACTTCACATGAATGCACTCTTGTTTTCAATGGCATTTTTTGATTTTGCTAACTTTCACAAATAGGAAGTCATTTATTTTTATTTTTATTTAAAAATATTTTAATGTTTATTTAGTTTTGAGAGAGACAGAGCGCAAGCGGGGGAGGGGCAGACAGAGAGGGAGACACAGAGTCTGAAGCAGGCTCCAAGCTGTCAGCACAGAGCCCCACACGGGGCTGGAACCCAGGAACCACCAGTTCATGACCTGAGCCCTGAACTACAGAGGGACCCCAGGAAGTCATTTTAATAGTGTCACAGTGCAAGTATAAGTTACAGTTACAGCAGTGCTCATTTTGTACCGGAACCAAATGAGACTTTGTTCAACCCATGCCCAGCAAGCCAATAAAAACTGACACTGAGCTTTTTGCAGTAAAGGAAGATAGGCTATTTATTGGTGTGATGCTACCTAGGAGAACAGGGAGCTAATCCTCTAAAGTTCCTAACTCCCTAATGGTTTGCAAGTGAGGGATTTTAAGGGCAAGATTTGGGGCAGGGATCTCCTGAGAAGGTGGATGCCATGAGATCATGCTAACAGGTGCTCGGGTGCTCCTTCCTCTGACTTTGTGTTTATGTTGGAGATTTCATTAGGTACACCTGGTAATTACCTCTTTACTTGTAAGCGAATGGAGTTGCAATCCTACGGGTTCCTTGGATTGCTGTTCCTAGTCCAGCTGCGGCTCGGGGCGATATGACCTCTAGTATTCATTCTTTCCTCTCAACTGACAAAACGCACGCTGGCTTCAATTTGCCCCTTAATCCCATAGGAAAGGTGAAGTCCAAGAGGGCAGGGGTCTTGCCTTTTTGTTCATCCCCATAGCCCCAGGACCTGGGAGCATGTCAAGCATAATAGACATTTAATAAACACTTGTGAGCTGATTGAATGGTGAGCAGAGTGCTGTGAAAAATGCTAACAGCTAACTTTCATTGAGCACTTGGGCACTCTCTTTGTAAATGCCCACATGCCCGTATACCGCGGGCGCTATTATTATGTCTGTGGACTGCACAGGTAGGGAAATTCAAGGTTTAGAAAAGCTGAAAAAGTTGCCCAGGGTCAGAGTTGTAAATAACAGAGTGAACATTTGAACCCAGGCTGTCTGACTCTAGAGGAGGGGCACTTATCAAAACAGAAGAAATCAACAGAGGAGTGGGTAAGGGAGAGCTGTGAAGAAATTACCCCTATAATGACCACCTGGGCCAGTGGGAGTGGAAAGAGGCGAATATTCAGATGTATTGTGGATCCACAGGAGGACCATTCTGGGTTTGGACTGATTGTGAATCTTTTATGCTAAATTTAGCTGCAGTCAATGGAATGCCAGCTGGCTAGGGAAGGGGAACAATGGCACTGGATGTGATCACCTGTAGTGTGTAGACAAAGGTAGGTCCAGGGACTTAGGGAAGCCATTTGGGATGGGACATATGTGTATAAAAGTATATACTTATATGTATGTGTATATCTATATATCTATATCTGTATACTTTTTTAAAGTTTATTTATTTATTTGGGGCAGGGAAGGAGAAGTGGGGGAGGGAGAGAGAGAATCCCAAGCAGGCTCCACACCATCAGCACAGACTCTGATGCAGGGCTCCAACTCATGAACCGTGAGATCATGACCTGAGCCGAAATCAAGAGTCAGATGCTTAACCGACTGAGCCACCTGGGCTCAGTGTATTTTGTATGGCTTCATGTGTATTTTGGATGGCTTCAGTTTACTTGCCTTGACCATGGTCGACTAGTTTAAATTGAACTCAGAGCTCTGAAGTGAGGTATAACCTTATACACCTTCAAATCATGATAGTTTGTTTTGAAAGTAAATTACAAAATCAGAATGGGCATCAGCTGACCTCTAATCTATAGCTCATTCAATCCTCACAACCACCTATGAGATTTTTTAAAATTTTGGCTTATTTGAATATTGATTTTTTTAAGAAAACAGACTTCGTGTTTTTGAGCAATTTTAGGTTCATAGCAAAACTGAGCGGTAAGCACTGAGTTCTCATATATCCCCTGCCCCCACAGGCACAGCCTTCCCCACTGTCAACATCTGGAACCAGAGTGGTTCATTTGTTACAACTGATGAACCTACATTGATACATTATTATCATCCAAAGTCCATTAGACTACATTGGCGTTTGCTTTTGGTGTTTTACATTCTGTGGGTTTGGACAAATCCATAATGATGTGTATCCACCATTTAGAATATCACACAGAACAGTTTCACTGCCCTAAAGATCCTCTGTGCTCTGCTTATTCATCCTTCCCTCCCCCTAAACTCTGGCAACCACTGATATTTTTATTGTCTCCATAGTTTTGCCCTTTCCAGAATGTCAAATAGTTGGAATCATACAGGATGCATGTAACGTTTTCAGATTGGCTTCTTTCGCTTGGTAATATGCATGGCAGTTTCCCCCATGTATTTTCATGGCATGATAGTTCATTCCTTTTTAGTGCTGAATAATGCTCCAAGGAACTGCTATTTTTTTTTAAGTTTATTTATTTATTTGTGGGGGTGGGGGGAGTGGAGAGAGAGGGAGAGAGCATCCCAAGCAGCCTCCATGCTGTCAGTGCAGAGCCTGATGTGGGGCTCGATCTCACGAAAACGTGAGATCATGACTTGAGCTGAAGCCAAGAATTGGATGCTTAACTGACTGAGCCACTCGGGCGCCCTGGGACTGGTATCTTTTATCCTATTTCACAGATAAAGAAACAGGCACAGAGGGGATTAGTAACTTGCCCAGATACAATCAGTACAGATCAGTTTGATTATAGGTCCTTGTCTCTTCTGGGGCAGGTGGGTGGCTCAGTTGGTTAATTGTCCGACTTTGGCTCAGGTCATGATCTCGTGGTTCATGAGCTTGAGCCCTGCGTCAGGCTGTGTGCTGACAGCTCAAGGCCTGGAACCTGCTTTGGATTCTGTGTCTCCCTCTCTTTGCTTTCCCCTTCCCCTCCCACTCCGTGTCTCTCTCTCTCTCTCTCTCTCTCTCTCTGAAAAATAAATAAACATTAAGCAAAAATTTTACCATGCCTCTGAATTCCATGAAAATTTGGTTTCTCGTGATGAAAAGCAAGAGTTTTTCACGTGACAGAGTTGGGGTAAATGGAAAATCGGGGCAATGGAGCCAGCCACTTTGCTTGCAGAAAGTTTCCACAGCTTCCTGCATATCGACGAAAATGGAAAACCTAGAAAATAAGATTTTGTTTCAAAAATTTACTTTATATGGAAAAATGCTGTCTGCTTTTGAAATTCTGGTTTAACCCCCTCCTGCTTCACTGGTTTGAGAATATGTTTCTCTTCCCTGACCCTTAATTTTATTATCTTTCAGATTATATCTGGGTGCTGGCACCTAGCCACTCCTCTCCCAATGAAGTACATTCTGGTCACTGGAGGGGTCATCTCAGGCATTGGTAAAGGGATCATCGCGAGCAGCATTGGAACGATTCTCAAATCATGTGGACTCCGAGTCACTGCCATCAAAATTGACCCTTATATTAACATCGATGCAGGCACTTTTTCACCTTATGAGCACGGTATGAGAGAATAATTTCCCCGTCTTATAAAGCATGGGGTTAAATTGCAGTTCTTTCTTGTATTTTGGGTAATTTCTTTAGGATAGAGTTCCAGAAGTAGAGTTGCTGGATCATACATTATGAACATGTGTATGAGGATACCATTTTGATTGTACCTTTTGCAGTACAAATTATGTTTTTTATTTTACAATAAAGGTAATATACTTCTCTTAACATTTCATTGTTAAGAGAAGTCAGACAATATAGATCATATTGACAGTTATAGTCACAATATAGACTGTCATGAAGAAAATAAAAATCATCCATTTCCCACCACTTGGGGCAACTATTAGTAATGTTGACATTTGAGTATATATGCCAATTACTTTTTAAAAGATATTAGCACTTACATACTTTATTTTTTTTTTTTACTATTTATTTATTTTTGGGAGATAGCGCACACGAGCAGGGGAGGGGCAGAGAGGGCGACAGGGGATCCAAAGCCGGCTCTGTGCTGACAGCAGAGAGCCCTATGTGGGGCTCAAACTCGCAAACTGGGAGATCATGACCTGGGCCAAAGTCGGCTGCTTAACCGACTGAGCCACCCAGGAGCCTCTAGATACTTTCTTTTTAAACTTTTTACATGCAAGCAGGAAAGTGCATAGATCGTAAGTGTACCACTTGATAAGATGAACATACTGTGTAGCTGGCCCCCAGATCAAGAAACAGAAACCCCTCTTTGCTCCTTCCATCTTTCCCCACCAGAAACCACCAAGGTGACTGCTATCCTGTCTTCTAACACCATAGATTACTTTTGCTTATTCTTTTTAGCTTTATTCTTTTTTTACTTTTTCATCTTATTTTTATTATGTATTACATAATACACTGTGTGCTGCATAACCTACTAGTAGGGATAGATGAGCATTAACAGAGTTATTTTTCAACAATTAGGAAAATGCTTCCTTAATGTTCTCTAAACTTTTTGACACATCGTAAAGATTAACTCCAGACATTACTTTTGCTTTTTTTTTGAACTTTAAATGAATTGGATCTTATAGTCACACTAGTTTTTAATCTAATTTTTACAACAATGTAATGTGGACATTTATATATATTTTATACTCTTAAAGGCTGCACACAATCTGTACAATAATAGGAAATAATTTCCAGTGTATCGATATTATAAATAACACTGTGATGGAAATCTTGAAGTCTTATTTTTTTAAACATAAATGCCTGTGTGCAGAATTTTTGATGTCACATATGCTTTTCAGGCTTTTGGCGTATGATATATATTACCAAAGGTTTTTAGGCTCATGATCCCTTATCTATAACTCTAAAATCAAAAAAGTTCTGAAAACTTAGAATTCTTCATAAGTTTGTGGTTATTTATAGTCTTTTTTCAAAAGTTTTGAAAATTGAAAAATCTTCATAAAGGTGTGGCTATTTCTAGTCTTTATTCTACTTGGAATATGTTTTGATTCTTTTTTTAAAAAAATAAGGTTTATTTATTTATTTTGAGAGAGAGAGAGAGAGAGAGAGAGAGAGAGAGAGAGAGAGAGAGAGAATGAATCACAAGCAGGTTCCACGCTGTTAGCACAAAGCCTGATGCAGGGCTCGAACTCATGAACTGTAAGATCATGACCTGACCTGAAATCAAGGGTCAGATGCTTAACTGGCTGAGCCATCCAGGTGCCCCTGGAATGTGTTTGATTCTTTATTTCACTTGGAATGTGTTTGCATTTGAAGTGTTTTCTAATATATGGAGAGTTTTCTATAGTACCTTTCCATAATCTGAAAAACTTCAAATTTCAACTTCCATCTTGTTTCCAAGAATTTTCTGATAAAGGCTGTGTATCTGCACCAATTTATATATACATCAACTGCATAAGAAGACCTGTATTTTTATATCCCTGCTGAATATTATTCTTTTTAAACTTTACTAACCAGAGAGAAAACCAAAACACAAAACAAAACAAAAAGTACCTCATTGTTCTAATTTGGATTTCTTTGATTTTCATTTTGTCTGTGGAATGACTTATTGAAGTCAATGGTAGATTATATTTTTGTTTGAAACCATTACACAACTTCCTTCTGTGGAGTAAATTTCCTTGTCCCATTGACTTTGGACTTTGGTCATGTACAGTGGTTCAATCGTCCAGGTCTGTTTGGAATTTTCGTGGTTTTGAAACTGAAAGTCCAAACCCTGGGAACCCTATTAGTCCTGGGTAAACCCGAGAGATTGGTCACCTTATTTGGCCACGTGATTAGTTTTTCCCTAGGAGACATTAGTGAATGTGACATCTGCCTTGTTGAAGCAGAAATTTTCGGTACCGTGGCATGATCTGGCTCTGTCTCTTTGGTGCTTCTGCTCTCCTCCCTGAGAACTGCCTGCCCCGTGTAGGTCTGGGTCCTGGAATGAGATGGAGTAGACACACAACTGCCCCACAGCCCCCATGTAACTCAAGGGAGAAATCAATAAGCATTTTGTAAGTCACTAAAATTTTAGGGTTGTTTGGTGTGCAGCAAAATTGGCTAATGCCATGTGCTATGCCAATTTTCCTTTGGATTTTTTAAAATGATTTTCAAGAATACTTTATGTAAAGTGTATTAACATATATATATGTATATATATATATATATATGGTTTTACTCTATTTGAAATTTGCTTTAACATTACCTCTGTTTGTCACTGATGAATTTCAACTTGCCATTTATGTGATTAAATATATCAACTGTTTCCTTTATGGTTTCTGCCTTTGATGTCACTTTAGGCTTCTCTGCCACAGGAATATTTAAATACTCATCTATATTTTCTTATGGATCTATATTTATAGTTTCATTTCCTTTTGCTTTAACATTGATAACACATCTGGAATGTATGAAGATGTAACATAATTTTTTTTCTTTTTTCTTTTTCTTTTTTTTTTTTTTTTTTTTGTTTTGATTAGCCAACTATTCCTAATGGCATTTCTCAAAGATTTCATCCTTTTTGTGCTGCCTGGAAATGCCACCTTTTATTATATACTACATTTTTGTCTCTACTTAGGTCTATCTTTGTCCTCTGTTCTGTTCCGGATTTCTGTGTTTATTCCTGCCTATCATCTTAATAGCTGCAGCTTTTTATTATCAAGTAGGTCAGAGCTCTCCATATTCCTTTCTTCTTCCTTTGTTTTTTTTTTCTGAACTCCAAAATGTTTGTTGTGTACAGAATTAACTTAGGAACCATTGTGTTCAACTTTACAAGAAGTTGCGTCGGAGTTTTTGACAAAAAGTTCTTTAAATTTATGCATTAATTTGGGGAAGAATTGAACACCGAAAATATTGACTGACCCATTCAGGAGCTTTAGAAGCAGCTTTCCTTATTTTTATGCCTTCTTTATTTGTCTCTGAAGTAAGGTTTTTAAGTTTCCTAAATATAGACCCTGTGTTTCTTTGAAGTTTATTTCTGAGTGGTTTATTTACTTTGATTTTGTGATGCTGCTCTTAGGTTTATTATTATTATTATTTTCAGGTCCTATATTAAATTCTTTTATGTAGTAGGGATCTTTTGGATATTTTGATTCTGTACATTTGTGGATGCTATCTTATTCCATCTTTATATATATTGGAATATAGGTATGCATATGTATTTCGATCTTCCTTTACTCGCTGTTATTCATTACAAGGGCTTTTTATTATTTTTTGTGTGCTTTGTTTTGGTGATCACCTGTTTTTCTTTTTTTTTTTTTTTAATTTTTTTTTTAACATTTATTTATTTTTGAGACAGGGAGAGACAGCATGAACGGGGGAGGGTCAGAGAGAGAGGGAGACACAGAATCTGAAACAGGTTCCAGGCTCTGAGGGTCAGCACAGAGCCCGAAGCGGGGCTCAAACTCACGGACTGCAAGATCATAACCTGAGCCGAAGTCGGCCGCTTAACCGACTGAGCCAGCCAGGTGCCCCAATCACCCGGTTTTCTAGCAAATTAACTTTAGGGTCACCCTCAAGTTGAAAAAATATGTTGGAATTTTTATTATAACTACACTAAATCTAAGAACCTGTTTTGTTTATTTATTTTTAAATTATTATTTTTTAATGTTTATTTATTTTTGAGAGAGACACAGACAGAGCACAAGCTGGGGAGAGGCAGAAAGAGAGGGAGACACAGAATCCAAAGCAGGCTCCAGGCTCTGAGCTGTCAGCACAGAGCCAGACTCAGGGCTTGAACTCACCAACTGTGAGATCATGACCTGAGCCGGAGTTGGATGCTCAACCAACTGAGCCACCCAGGCTCCCCAGAACCTGTTTTAAAGACTTGTCATTCACATTTTCTCTTTCTCTCCTAGGAATATAGTGTGTATGTACTTTTAAATTTTTAGGAATTTAAAATTTCAGGACTTTACGGTTAAGCGTCCGACTTCAGCCGGGTCACGATCTCGCGGTCCGTGAGTTCGAGCCCCGCGTCAGGCTCTGGGCTGATGGCTCGGAGCCTGGAGCCTGTTTCCGATTCTGTGTCTCCCTCTCTCTCTGCCCCTCCCCCGTTCATGCTCTGTCTCTCTCTGTCCCAAAAATAAATAAAAAATGTTGAAAAAATAAAATAAAATTTCAGGACTTTAAAAATTCAACTGGGTTTGGCCTGAATCAACTAAAGAGATTTCAGAGATCTTCCCTTATGTGTCAGAAGTTAAGATGCTCAAAGTAAAAAGACTCCTATAGATTGGTGATTCCTCATTAACATGAGACAGTGGAATTTGGAGTGGAAATGAAATCTGGGGAATGTGAAAATAGTGCTATTTCATTAGTTTGGTCTTTTGTTCTTTAAGTTAGAGATCTTCCTGACCTCACGTAGGTACTTTCTAAGGTAGACATGAATGAAGGTATAAAAGGTTTCTGAGGAGTGCCTGGGTGGCTCAGTCGGTTAAGCATCCGACTCTTGACTTCGGCTCAGGTCATGAGCTCACAGTTCGTGAGTTCGAGCCCCGCATACGGCTCTGCAGTGCAGAGCCTGCTTGGGATTCTTTTTCTCTCTCTGCTATTCCTCTACTTGTGCACTATCTCTCTCTCAAATTAAATAAACTTAAAAAAAAAAAGGTTTCTGTTTCTGTTTATAAGCTAACCAACCTTCTTTTTTTGGTGTGAACATCTTGAAATCGGAGTAAATGATACAATTTCCTTGATCAGGGAGAGGTTCAATTCTTACAAGGTGGTTTTTGAACACTGGACTCCCAATCAGTGCCCTCAAGCAACAACGGAGACCTGGAGACATGCGCAATAGTTAGCACAATCATCCTTGTGTGATTAAGTCTTTATCTCTGTCCTTTTTCAGGTGCCGTTGTGCAGGTGGCTGGTTGCACACACTGGCTTTTTTGCCTGACTTTAACTAAGTTGCCCTGTTGGCCTGCTGGGGCCCCGCTTTCCATGTATTGTCTGTTTAATTGTGGCTTAAGATTCCTGAGATGGGAATTAAAACGTTCTTGTGCCAATTCCAGAATCCAGGACACTCATGCTTTGAAGTAAATTGCTATTTACCTAATGTGGGGCTCGAACTCACCACCCTGAGATCAAGAGTCGCACGTTCCACCAACTGAGCCAGCCCGCCGCCCCAAAAGCAAATTTGTAATATTTACATTGCCCCCTTTTTTTTTTTTTTTTATCTTAGGTGAGGTATTTGTCTTAAATGATGGTGGAGAAGTTGATTTAGACCTTGGAAATTATGAACGGTTCTTGGATATTAACCTTTATAGAGACAACAACATCACCACTGGGAAGATATATCAGCATGTGATCAATAAAGAGAGGCGTGGTGATTACCTGGGGAAAACAGTACAAGGTATTCTTTTCCATAAAGGTTAGCGAGACCTGTGTGCTGAGCACCTGCTCAAAATAGATGTGAAGATGAGAAGGTCCCTGAACTCTACAAGTACCAATCCTTTTCATATCTCTGCTTTCTTTTCCTCTTTGTTTTATTCAGAGGTGTCTACTTCACCCTCCATGTTCTTGATTGTATTTTCATCAGTCTTTTTGTTTATTACTAATGTCATTGTTTTTCCTAGTCCATATATCTGTCTTTAGCTTTTATGTATAAAATCCATGGAGAACCATATTCATCACTTTTACCTGATTGAGATGCAGATTTTTTTGGTTTGTTTTTATTTTGTCTGTCTCCTTTGTTCTTGTATCTTTGCATGGATCATACTTACTCCACTTTGAAGGACAGCGTTGGGGATGTACTGGGGGATTGAACTGGATTTCAATGGCTGGTTGGAGTGGCTGGTAGTATGGTCTGACCCTTTTTTCACCAAGCCTTTTCCTGAGTGGTAGGATTCTCTTTTGTCTTAAGAGAGACACCCTGTCCTCCCTTCTCTCCCTCCCATCCCCACCAACTCTAGTACTCATACGTTCCCACATGGTAAAGGTGATAGTTCCCCATCTCCTTTAAATCACTTACACGTTGGAACCAGCTGAGAAGTAGACATGGGGGTTGGATGGATGGACATCAAAAGATCAGCCGTGTTATTACTGAAACTGGATGGTGTGGCTTAGGTGTCAGCTACGCTTGTGGTTTCTAAGTTTTCCCCCTGAGTGTAGATCTTGGGAGGACCCATGGGAGGGAGCGTTGCTGCATGTATGTGGGTTGTTCCAGATGTACCGGTTGGTGACGACTTCCTGCCACCTCGAGGGAGCAGCAGGTGTGAGGTAGAGCAGGCAGCAGATCCTTCCTTGCCTCAGCTTCCCAGAGGGCGACGTTCCTGCTTCGTGTAGCCCATTAAGTTAGTTGGCTGTACCCGAGAGGATGTCGCCTTTCTGTCTCTTCAGCAGAGATCACTAGCTGCAGTCCTGCTCACCACCTAAGGGACCTCTGGGCCTCAAATCCTTGCTGGGCCGTCACCTTTTGTCCTCTTCACCTGACGTGAGCAGCCACAGGCCCCTGGTCAACATGAAGGTCTCATCTACACCCTGAGCAGACCCGTCCCCACTGGCTGGTGGGCTGTTGGGCCGGACCACTCTGTGTCTTTCTTCCCCGTGGGGTCCAGCATACAGTACCCTTGACAGCCCTCCCTGCAGGTTTTAGTTGACATTATGGATGTTTCTAGTTGAATCAAACACAGCATTTCTCTTTTCTGTTTCTTGTTCTCCGTGGTCGGTCAGTTTCAATAGAAATGACATACATTTAAGTGATTAAATCTATATTGTGCCTATAATATTCATTTCAGTGAGATGGATAATAACATGAGAAATGTAATTTGTCTCATTTGCCAAGTGGCTTTCAGGTTATTTGGGAGGTCTAAAGACACAAATACGTTCCTTTCTCCTTGATAACCATGAAATAAGCTTTTGTGCTAATTATTCCTTCTTTCTACAGTTGTCCCTCACATTACTGATGCTGTCCAGGAGTGGGTTATGAATCAAGCTATGGTGCCTGTGGATGGTCATAAGGAAGAGCCCCAAATATGCGTTATTGAGGCAAGCATAGAAATTTTTGTTTTGTAAACTTATATCCTGCTGGGTTTTTAAGCATCTAGCCTTCATTCATTCAGCACATATGTATAGACGGCCTCCCATGTGCTAGACACTGTGCTAGGAGGTGGGATTACAGCAGGGAATGACATGGATGGTCCCTGCCCTGGTGGTCCCAGATCAGTGGGCAAGATGAGCACTGAACATGGTGAGTACTCTTGGGATCGGTGCGCAGCCACCTGCATGTGGAGAGAAATTAGTTGCATGATGCATTCTGGTGAGTGCTCTTTGAGTACCGTCGACTCTTGAACAACTTGGGGATTAAGGTCGCTGACTTCTCCCCTCACCCCCAGTTGAAAATATCCCTGTATATCCATGTGTAACTTTGACTTCCCCCAAACTTAACCACTAACAGTGTACTGTTGACCAGAAGCCTTACCAATAACATACACAGTCAATTAACGCATACTTCGTATATGTATTATGTACTATGTTCTTATAATAAAGTAAGCTAGAGAGAAGAAAATGTTATTAAGAAAATCACAAGGAAGAGAAAATGTGTTTACAGTACTCTGCTGTATTTATTTTAAAAAGCCATGTATCAGTGAACCCACACCATCCAAACCCATGTTGTTCAAAGGTCATCTGTATTTACAAAGTGCTCTGGAAGTAGAGAGAGACGGAGTTAGGGAAATCTGATGGTGGTGGCGATCTGGAAGTGAGAAGTGAGTATTAGCTGCTTAAAGAAAGAATACAGTATTTGAAACCTATTATTTGTTTACTGTTTCCCTTCCTCTCCCATCCAAGTACTAACCAGGCCCGACCCTGCTTAGCTTCCGAGATCAGACGAGATCGGGCGCGTTCAGAGTGGTATGGCCGTAGACTCCCTTCCTCTCAATGAATGGGAACGTGCATATACTCCTTCTCTAAACGTCAGTTGACCCAATTGCTAGGCAGGACAGCAGAATAATGAACCATTTAGTTCCTATGGACCGCCTGCACAAATTCAGATTTCTGTTGTGACTTCCGAGTAGTATATAGCTCAGTGGTTAAGAATCTGGACCCAGGTGGCTTGGGTTCATAGCCAAGCAGCGCCACTTACCAGCTGGATGACCTTGGACAAGTGTGCTTCTGTGTGCCTCAGTTTACTCATCTGCTAAATAGGGATAATGTTTTGAGGCTTAAATAAGACACTTAGTAGTTAGAATGGTGTCAGATCTATAGTACGTACTCAAAAATTACTGGCCACTATTAAGATGCCTGTGTGACTTTTGGCAAATTATTTCTCAAAGCTTCAATGTACTCATCTATAACATGATAATTATGTAATATTGTAATACAAACCAGATGATATTAACAGGGTTGTTGGGAGGATTAAGTGCAATTATATAAAACACTTGGCATGTCAGGTGTTCACATTTTGTTAACAGAGCTGATAAACTTAACATAAATGTGCCGTGCTATCATTTATTAACCATAGATCATACTACCGTAGTAGCATACGATTAAGTATGTTAAACTTCATATAAATGTATAAGTGTGCTATGCAAAAGTTTCTCTCCCTTGCTATTTCTTCCTTCACAATTGATGAGGAAAAGAGAGGGTGCTTTCTTTAGAATTTTTTTAAAATTGGAGTATCAGACACAGACACAGGAAAGTGCAGATATCATAGGAATATAGCTTGATGAAGTTGTATAAACTGAACATACCTGCATAACTAGGCTGGCTTCTCTTAAAACGTATTTCTTTTTTTTTTTTAATTTTTTTAAATTTACATTTATTTATTTTTGAAAGACAGAATGAGACAGAGCATGAGCAGAGGAGGGACAGGGACAGGAGACACAGAATCTGAAGCAGGCTCCGAGCTGTCAGCACAGAGCCTGATGTGGGGCTCGAACCCACAAACTATGAGATCGTGACTTGAGCCGAAGTCAGACACGTAACTGACTGAGCCATCCAGGTGCCCCAAAACATATTTCATATCTAATACAGTGAATAGTTTGCAAACAGATTGAGGCAATGATAAAGGCAGAGTGTAAGACAAGGGAAAGGCAGATAAAAGCTCCAGGAAGAATAGCATCTGATATGAGAACTGGGACATAGCGTGACTCTTCAGTGAAGGAGACTTACGCAGTCAGTCTGTTATATGAATTTTCAGGTTTTAGAATCGATCCCCATGATGCATCAGAGAAGGCTTCAAAGCAGGGATGTAAATGTCATCAGCTTTGAAAAGAGGATTTGTGAGGTGGAGACGTGGCGGGTGCTGGAGAGGGAGGGAGGGAGAGAGGGAGATAAGAACCTCATTTTCCATTGTGAGGCAGCTGCAGATAACTGGTAGTGGTTGGCAAAAAAAAAAAAAAAAAAAAAAAATAGACGCAAAAGTGTCTCAGGTTAGGAAAGTAGCCAATAGAAGTAACGATTGAGATTGCCGCCTGGGGATGGGGCGGCAGAGAGCTTCGGCCTCATCCGTCACAGGAGGAAGTCGATTTGTGTTTTTATAGAAGGTGTCTGAAATGGGCAAGTTAAGAAAGAGTCAAGCGAGATGGTGTTTAGAGATGTGGAAGAAACCAGCAGAAGAAATCGTGAACGAAGGAGTTAAAGCGCTTGCCTTGGAGAATCTGGATTTGGGAGAGGAAGAGGTGGGGCACAGGACTCCCGCTTTTTATTGTATGCTCTTTCGAACAATTTGATTTTGTTGGGGCACAAGAATTCCTGTTCCCTTCGAGGTCCTTGTGGCTGAACTAAGAATCAAATTGGCATGAGACAGAAGAAAACCAAATTTAATAGCGTACACGTGGGCAATCCGCATAGACATGGCAATTCCAAGAGGAGTCCGACACAATGAAGTATATATGTCATCCTGAACTGAGGAGAAGGGGGTAGGTGTCTGGGTCTGCAAAGGGAAGGAATGTAACCTTCAAGAAGATGGAAAAGAGAAAATGCTGGGTTAACAAATGTTTACATTTGTTACACTCAGAAACAGCGAGACACAGAGAGGAATTTGATCAGACTTTGCTGAGTTCCTCCCTGTCTACCATAGTTCGTATCAGGATATAGTTATCTATGGTGATAGCTCTCTTCCTGGAGCAGGTCCTCTATCACAGTTCTACATAGGGTTGGTAAGGTAGGGTTGTAGGGTAGGTAAAGAGCTTTTTCTGAATCTACTGGGTCTTGATTGCTTTTAACTTAAAATAATCTTTATGTCAGACTGGCCCATCTTGGGGTGGCCTGCCTTTGGCCCCTACAATTTTTTTTAAGTAATCTCTTTGACCAACATGGGGCTTGAAGTCACAACCCCTAGATCAAGAGTTGCATGCTCTACTGACTGAGCCAGCCATGCACCCCAGACCCCTACAATTTTTAACCACGTGCATGACTTTTGACTTTTAAAAAACTACTTATTAATGTCAGCTTGAAGATGCCATTTAGCAATTTCAGTATCTTAAAGTTCAGCCCAAGGATGATTTCATTCAAGCCTGGAAGAAGGTAGGACAAGTCCTCACACCTCTGGTTTGTGCAGGTTACCTCGTTGTCTCCAATATGGTGGCTGCTCGCCCCATGAGGCTGTTCAGCACGTGAAATGTGGCCCATCCTAATTGAGATGTGCTGTGAGTTTTAAATACACACTGAGCTTCAAAGACAGCATAAAAAGAAGAATGTAAAATACCTAATAACTTGGGGGTGCCTGGATGAGTCAGTTGGTTGAGTGTTTGCCTCTTGATTTTGGCTTGGGTCATGATCCTGGGGTTGTGGGATCGAACCCTACCTCGGGCTCCATGCTGAGCATGGAGCCTGCGTAAGATTCTCTCTCTCTCAGGGTGCCTGGGTGGCTCAGTCAGCTAAGCGTCTGATTTCAGCTCAGGTCATGACCTCATGGCTTGTGGATTCAAGCCCTGCATCAGGCTCACTGCTGTCAGCCCAAGAGCCCGCTTCGGATCCTCTGTCCCCCTCTCTCTCTCTGCCCCTCCACTGCTCATGCTCTCTGTCTCTCAAAAATAAATAAACATTAAAAACAAAAGAAAAAGAAAAATGTTGACCACGAGTCAGTGATCAGGATCAATACTTTCCCCCTCCATCACTTATACTGGACATGCTACACATCCCTCCCATTTTGTTCACTCTCAGAGATGCACAGCTTCCACTTTGGTAGTAGCTGCTGTTCGCTGCTGCTTGGCTGCCTATGCAATGCTTGATTGGAAATCGCTGGAATTTTCCAGTAAAACTTGGTCATATCCAGTCATGTTGCTCTGGCCACCATGGCCACCTCCACAACCACCACTTAGCCACTGACTGGCCAGGCCACCGTAACTGGACTGGTTTGACAAGCCCATGCCTCCCATCGTTTGGCTACCATAAGCCCCCACCGCTTGCTCCCGCTGTAGAATTCAAGAAGAGTTCTACATATCTGTGTTGCGTATTTGCTTTGTCTTTTGACGTAGCTGCCACAACATCTTCACGAGTTGCAAACTCGACACCTGCTTCACCAGCGACTTTGCCATCAGAACCAGCTTCAGTACGTACTCTCACAGGGTTGAGTGGTGAAAAACAATCATAAATGTCGTTCTCAGTAGCTGTGTAAGATAATCCCCGCGTGTGTACACAATGTCCCGTTGTGCTCTGGAAAGTAGAGCCACCCCTCCATTATCTCTGATCAGACATTCCTGAAAAACAATAATTGAGGTCTCTTCCAAATCCGTCTGACCCAAATCCATAGCCATCATTATAGCCATTATTTAAAAAAATTTTTTTTATGTTTATTTACTTTTGAGAGTGAGAGAGAGAGAGCACAAGCAGGAGAGGGACAGAGAGAGAGGGAGACACAGAATCCGAAGCAGGCTCCAAGCTCTGACCTGTCAGCACAGAACCCGACGTGGGCCTCAAATCCACGGACCGTGAGACCATGACCTGAGCCGAAGTCGGACACTTAACCGACTTGAGCCACCCAGCTGCCCCCATCATTATGGCCATTATAATCATCATAGCCTCCGCAGCGTCCACCGTAAGCCCCTCACCTCATCTGTTTACAGCCAGCTCCCCTGCCAATGCCATGATAGCCTCTGCCAGCTCCAGGTCTGTGGTAGGGATCTGGCTGCTGCATGGCCACAAGCCTTTGTGGTGGGTCATAGTGAGTTCTAACTTCAGCTCGACTGCTCTTTAAGATTTTGATACACCTGTGCCCCATTCTTTCCTTATGTTTCTTTAGAGCCTTTTCAGCTATGAAATAACATTTTGGATATATTGGGCTACATAAAATATAATGTTAAAATTAATTTCTCCTGCTTACTTTTGTTTGCTCTTTTGAATGTGGCAGCTAAAAACGTTAAAACATTGGGCGCCTGGGTGGCTCAGTTGGTTAAGCTTCTGACTTCGGCTCAGGTCATGATTCATGGTTTGTGAGCTCGAGCCCTGCTTCGGGTGAACTCGAGCCCCACTTTAGGTAAAAACGTGAGCCCCTCCTCTTCGGGTGAGCCCTGCTTCTCTTTCTCTCTCTCTCTAGCTCTTTCTGCCTCATCCCTTGCTTGCACCCTCTCTCTCTCAAAAAATAAAAATAAAAAAACCAAATTTTAAATATTTTAATTTTTATTGGAGAGTGCTGGTCTAGCAGTTTCACTAGATTCTGCTGTTCTAGCAACAGGAAAGGCAAAAAATAGCCTTTTTTTTTTTTAAGACTATTAACCTTAATCACAGGAAAATTTCCAAATGGTCATGTGTATGCATGTTTTTGCCTCTGCTCTTTTTAAAAAAATAAATTATCATCACAGAAAAGGAGAAGGGGTAAATCTATTTTTTTAATGTAATTGAACTGCCTTTGAACATCATTAACATATAAGCCCAATTTGACCTTGAGAAGAGCCTTCTTAACCCTTCTTTTTCATTTTGTCTGTTTTTTAGCTATTGCTTAAAAACAATTTTTTTTTAATTTTTTAATGTTTATTTATTTTTGAGAGAGAGAGTCGGAGTGCAAGTGGGGAGGGTCAGAGAGAGGGAGACACAGAATCTGAAGCAGGCTTCAGGCTCTTGTCAGCTAGGAGCCTGACGTGGGGCTTGAACTCACGAACCACGAGCTCATGACCCGAACCGAAGTCAGACGCCCAACAGACTGAGCCACTTGGGCGCCCCTAAAAAAATTTTTTTTAATGTTTATTTATTATTTTTGAGAGAGAGAGACAGAGTGCGAGTGGGGAAGGGGCAGAAAGAGAGGGAGACACAGAATCCAAAGCAGGCTCCAGGCTCTGAGCTGTCAGCACAGAGCCCAACACAGGGCTCAAACTCACAAACCGTGAGATCATGACCTGAGCTAAAGTCGGACTAAGCCACGCAGACGCCCCTTAGCTATTGTTTTTTGAGAATCATCCTTGAAGAAAGCTTTTCTGTTTCCTTCTGGGGCCAGCACACCTGATTCTCTTTGTCATCATTTTACAAAGTTGCATACTACAGATTTAGACTCTAATTGTTGAAGATTCCACTTGTACAGTAAAATCAAGAATTCTCAATGACATTTCAAACTAAACTGAAATTTCCATCCCATCAAACAACAAGCAAACATTTTAGGCCTGTACTTGCATATTGTTCTTTTTTTATGCCTTTGTTCTTTTTATTAATTTTTATCCTGTTCTTGAATTGATTGGTTTGGCTTAAAAAACATTAATTTGGTGCTTAATGGGCACTGGTCCCAATGCTAGCTGCTAACCATAGGAAGGCAAATATGACCTGAGCCCTGCTCTTCAGGACTCCTCGTCTTCGTTTTTAATTTCTTGGAAACAGAGAAACTGTGACAAGTTTTCCCCAGCAAAGCTCCTTCTTCATATAACCCTGACATTCATATATTTGCTTAATGGACACTAGATCAGGCAGCCTTTTGGGCTCGTTTTAAGTTGTGCTCAACATTTGTGTTTGTGCACTATTTAAGCTTTTGATAAAAAGACCACCAGGCTGATTTTCAGTTTTAAGCGTGTAGAAGCTGTTAAAATGTCTCCAAAGCCTTTTGGTGAGGCTCTTACTTCTCAGACCCGTGGAGCTGACAAGCTTTATTTGTATTAGTCCAGGTTATCTCCACATACACCTGAAATAATTTATGCCTGGCTTAAAGGAATAAAAGGCTTCTTTCTTTCTCTCTCTCTTTCTTTCAAAAAAGAAAATCCTTTCCTTAAAGGCAAAACAGACATTGCACATCTCATAAATTTGCTGTTGCTTTGATTTCAACTTTGGATAAGTCTTAAAACATTGTTATGGGTGATATTTTCCTTGTTGTGTGGGGGAAATAATGAACTTAGGAGTATTCTAGTAATAATACAGAAGGTTTCTGATGACAATGATGGTAATCGGGAGCCAGAGGAGTGGTCATGGGATCTTCCAAATTGGCTGAGACTGTGCAGTACCACTGTAAGCCATGTGAGGGCAGAAGTGTATAATGTTTAAAGCTTTTTGCCTCCGTTTTCAGATTGCGCTTAAATTACCAGAGTACACCTATGAAAAAACAGATGTCCCTATATGGTTTAGTTTCAGTGCAGACCTTTTTTTTCCCTAAAATATTTTCCCATTAGATTCTGGTACCTTGCAGTTGGTGAGCACTTAAACCCCTCACCCCCTGCCAATTTCCTGATTGCATGTGATATTTCTAGGATTTTCATAATTAAGTTTGTCATTCTCCTACAGAAAGGTCGTATATTTCTATCTGTGCCACACCCAGAAAGCTTGAATTTTAATTGCGTTTTGTTATCTGACTTAAAATTAATAAAGAATCATTTTCTTTTCTGTAACAATGTAGTCTCGAGATTTCTTAGTTTGATTCCATTGCAGTTATGGTAACAGGTACTAGAATGCTGTTACCTAGGGCTTATATTGAATTTTGAGACCCTTCTGCCCTGAGATGACTGCTAAGCTAAACCCTGTTGGAGAGGGAAAATTTTACTGTTCCCCTTCAATGTTCTTCTGGTTGGTCTAAGAATCCAATTGACATGAAACAGATTAACTGGAGAAAATCAAAGGCTGTATTACATACGTACAGAAAATCCATATAAACATGAGAGATTCCCAAGCAATCAGGCAAAATGAGGCTTATATGACACCCTGAACCAAGGAGAGGAGTAGAGGCCTAGGGGATACAAAGGGAGGAAGGCCATTTGCAGGGAGACAGAGAGGATGTTTGGAAAACGGACTACCCTGTTATGCAGCTAAGTTTCTCAGGTAAAGGGGATCTCTGGGAATAACTTTCTTCCCGGTACAGGGATCCCGCGCTACCCAATGTAAATTTAGGCAGTTGAGGGGGAGGTAAAGAACTTTTCCTGAATCTGCTGGGTTTTGATTGCTTTTAATTCAAAATAATCATGGCAAGGTGGCATATTTCTGGGAGACCTGTCCTGAACCCCTTCAACCCCAGTGCTGTGTGCAGGGAGCTGGGCTTATGCCAGAGATAGGGTAGGGAGCAGGGCAGGTATGTTCCTACTCTCCTGGGGCTTATAGCTAGTGGCAGGAAACAAGTGCGCACGCGAAATAACAGCACCTGGTGCTGGGTTAGTAGGAAGGGCACAGACAGTGCTCTGACAGGGAGCAGTGGGAAGGAGGCTACTCTAGGTGGGTGGCAAGGTCTGGCTTTCTGAGGAAGACATAGCCTTTCAGGCTGAAGGATAAAGAAGAGATAGGTGTAGATAAATAAAGAAGGAGGGTAAGAGAGCTTAAGGGGCAGGAAGGAAGAGAGCGGCCCATCTGAGGACCTGAGAAGCCAGTGGGGCTGATGCACAGGCAGGGTGTGTGGGGAGTGGGGGGGCGGGGGGAGGGCGGCGAGCAGGGGCGTGAGATGAGATTAGAACCCTAAGCAAAGGCCAGATCATGTAAGGTTTTTGTTGGCTGCCTAAAGGAATTTAGATTTTATTTTGTGAAGCAGTGAGCTACTGAGGGTATAAGCACAAAAGAGATATATTGTGAGGTTTTGTTTTGTTTTAATATTCTGAGTTTTTATAAGGTCACTCTGCTGGTGTGTGACAGATGATTTAATTGTAGGATAGGAGAGGGGAGAAGCTAGGAGACCATTTGGAGGGGGAGGGGGGGCAGTCAGCCAACTTTTTCTATAAAGGGCCAGATAGTAGATATGTTTACCTTTGAGGGTCAGAGAGTCAACTCTGCCATTGTAGTGTGAAAGCAGCTACAGACAGTATATAAATAAATGGGCATACCTTTGGCCAATCAATAAAACTTTATATATAAAAGCAAGCAGTGGGGCTGTAGTTTACCACCCCCTAGTTTAGATTATTGCAATAATCCTGGCAAAAGGTGGTGTTGGCATGAGTGTCTAAGGTGGTAACGGTGGGCATAGAGAGCAGGGGAGAGATTTTCAAGAGGTTTTACAGGTATGACCCACTGGACTCAGTTGGATGAGGAAAAGTGGAGATCAAGGATGATTTCCAGACAGCTGGCTTGAACCAGTTAGTGGGAAGAGACGCTTTTGCTGAGATGAGGAGACATGCGGAGAAACAGGCCAAGGGGTGGGGGGAGTTCGGTTTGGGACACGGTAAGTTTGAGTAATTGTTGAGCCATCCGGGATGTCAAGGACTTGTTGGCTCCAAAACCCAGTTGCGCTGGGAAGACAGGCCAGGGCTCGTAGTAGATTTCAGACCTAGTCAGGTAGCTGAAGCCAGACAAGATGGTGGGTTCTGGGACTGGGCCCACCATGATCTCTTTCCTCCTCAGCGTCCGGATCATTCCAGTTAGTGTCTAAGTTTTACTCTTGATTATTGTTCTTTACCTCTGCTAGATTTTTGTCGCTAAATTCTGAGCTCCTGAAGAGCACATTGTCTTAAATTCTTCTCAGCACCTCATTTATAGTGTTGAGCATGCAGTAGATTGTCACATGCTAAAGAAATAATTTTAAAATCCAGGTGATCTCTTTAAGTATTTAAATATGGTGAGGATGCGTAGGTTAAGGCAAATTTTATCCTAAAGTAAATGCTTACTTTAAAATGCCTTACTTGTTGGAAGCACATTGTAAATTAAGCTAACATTTATCAAAGGATTACACTGTCAGGAATATTCTTTCGGCACTACCTGATTCAGAAAGCCAGCATGTTTTAATAGCAGTTGTTTAATTCTAGTAATATCACCATCGCAAAAAGAAATGTTCAGCTGCATGCAGGGGTGTGTGTGTGTACGTGTGTGTGCATGCGTGCGCGCGCGCGCGTGTGTGTGTGTGTGTGTGTGTGTATACACATGAAAAGGGGGAGAGAGAGTGAGAGAGAAAGAGAGAGAGAGCACAAGGTATTTCACCCCTAGGAACTAGCTGATCTCACTCTTCAGTGGCCTATATTGTGGATCTTTTTATCTGCTTATGCATTCCCTTTTCTTAAAGCCTTCTTTTTTTTTTTTTTTTTTGGTAAACATTTAAAAAAAATTTTAAACTTTTTTTTCAGTCTTGGTGAGATGAAGCGTTGACAGCTTTATAATGGTTCCCCATTTTTTTGAATGGGGGGATTTACTATCTGTAAAGTGAATCAGTAATAGCAGAATTCATTTACTTAACTTAGTCCCTGTCTCCACACAACAGGATCTTATAACATGGGAATCAGGTCATTCTTTATTCTTTTACATGTTTTATTTTTTTATTTTTGAGAGAGAGCACATGAGCAGGGGAGGGGCAGAGAGAAGGGGACAAAGGATCTGAAGCAGTGATCTGTCTACGCTGTCTACGCTGACAGCAGTGAGTCTGATGTGGGGCTCAAACCCACGAACTGGGAGATCATGACCTGACCTGAAGTCGGATGCTCAACTGACTGAGCCACCTAGGCACCCCAGGAGTCAGTTCATTCTTAGAGCCCTCCTTGACCTCGCTTTCTTCCTCCCCCCTTCCTTTTTTTAATTTGAGAGAGAGAGAGGCGGGGGGAGAGAGAGAGAGAGCAAGCCTGGGCAAGGGATAGAGGGAGAGAGAGAATCTCAGGCAGGCTCCACACCTAGTGCAGAATGGGATGTGGGGATCGATCATGAACTGAACTGAAACCAATAGTTGGGTGCTCAACGAACTGAGCCACTCAGGCGCTCCATTTTCTTTTCCCTTCCTGATGTTCTCTGCTTATTCTCTTACCTGTTTACCTGGTTATGTTACACTGTATCCTTTCTTCTTAGTTTACCTTCTAGTTTCCATTTTCTCTTTCTTTTGTTTCATCTCCTTCTTAAATGTACGGCGCTTTTCCTTTTCATATCAAACAATTTTAGTGAGGCTTAATTTATATATCATAAATTTCACTTGCTTTAAGTATACAATTCAATGATTTTTGGTATATGTATAAACCTCTGTTTTTGTGCTGTTTATTTTTTTTAAGTTTATTTATTTATTTTGAGAGAGAGAGAGAGCGCGTGCGAGTGAGTGGGGAGGGGCGGGGGGGGGAGAGGGGCAGAGAGAGAGAGAGAGAGAGAGAGAGAGAATCCCAAGCAGGCTCCATGCTGTCATCGCAGAGCTCAACCCAGGGCTCAAACCCACGAACCGTGAAATCATGACCTGAGCCAAAATCAAGAGTCGGATGCTTAACCGAGTGAGCCACCTTGGCGTGCCCTGTCTTGTGCTCTGTTTATTAATAATGTTTCTGTTAGTCTATATACTGTGGAAGATCACATGTGTTTTTGGTTTTTTTCCCCCATTCCTAGTTGGGTGGCACCATTGGAGACATTGAAGGGATGCCGTTTGTGGAAGCATTCAGACAATTCCAGTTTAAAGCAAAAAGAGAGAATTTCTGCAATATCCATGTTAGCCTAGTTCCACAGGTGAGCTTTCCAGATAAGTATATAGACAGCAAATTCTTTCTTTTTTCTTTCTTTCATCTTTTTTTTTTTTTTTTTTTTTTAATTTTCTGATAGAGAAAGAGAGCGTGCACATGTGTGGGGCAGGAGCAGAGAGAGAGGGACAGAGAGAATCCCAAACAGGCTCCACGCTGCCAGCACAAAGCCTGCCTCCGGGCTCAATCTCACAGTTTGTGAGATCATGACTTGAGCTGAAATCAAGAGTTGAACGCTTAACCAACTGAGCCACCCAGGCAGCCCTGTGGACAGCAACTTCTAAAAGTCTTCCTATGATATTCTATTTGTTCCACATTTTTAAAAAGGAGATAGAAGTTTATTGAATACACTGCAAGGGAGCAGTGGGCAGGACAGCAAAAGAGAAACTCTCTGCCTGTTTATTCCATATTTTAAGCTAGGGAGCCATTCATTATCCAGAAGAGCTAAATATCCAATATACTGACAGTGACCCATCTCTTTTCAGCCCAGTGCTACTGGAGAACAAAAAACCAAACCCACACAAAACAGTGTCCGTGCGCTGAGAGGGTTAGGCCTGTCTCCTGATCTGGTGAGTTAAGGAGAGTGAGTAAATTTCTTGGAATAGGACCTCCGTTTTTTGATCTATAGCATCATCTAAGTCCTTTCTATCTCTCAAATGGTTCCTTCGACATTGAACTTCGTGTCTCTGGGGGCCAGGGGAGGGACAGTCCCATATCCTTGAGGGTAGCTTCACACATTTCTAAACTGGTGCTCTGTTCTCTTCAGGGTCCTCATGCGATTGGCCACATTGACAGCTGGGCAAGTGCAACGTCTTGTCATTTTTATGGTCCTTAGGTCTTTTAGAGTGAGGTGGGACCTTTGAGATTTTCCTGAGGCCCACTAGGGTGGGCTGTCACTGCTCTTACTTATAACAGGTCATCCAGTTATCACCAGAATAGTCTAGATCAGAGGTTAGCAAATAAGGGCCTGCAGGCCTCCTGCCCATAAATAAAGTTTTATTGGAACATGGTATCATCTGTTGCTTACATTTGTCCACAGCTGCCTTCGTACTGCACTGCTACAACTGAGTAGTCAGGACAGTCACTTCTTGACTTGCAAAACCTAAAATGTTTACTCTCTAGCCGTTTAGAGAAAAAGTTTGCCAACCCCTGGTCAAGCTCTGTTCTTATACCTAAAGAAGCAACATTTGTGAGCCTTCCCTCTTGTTTACTAGAGACGCCTGGACGTTTTGAGTTCTTACTGGTAGATTTGTGTTGAGTTTGATTATACTGGCTTATATCAGTGCTCAGGTATTTCTACGAGTCCGGTGGAATACCCAGAATGAACAGGTACATACTTGGTCAGGTTTCTGGTTGAAAGAAGAGATTAATATAGCATCCTCCTGAAAACTAATGGTGGGACGAACAGCTGGGTTCCTGCTTGCTGACCTGTGCAAAACTGACTTTGACAGATTGTCTGCCGGAGTTCAACGCCTATCGAAATGGCCGTGAAGGAAAAGATTTCAATGTTTTGTCATGTGAACCCTGAACAGGTTAGTGCTGCTCTTTCGATTTTATTGCTTTGCAGGCACTTCTGCTGATGCTAATGTTTTGCATCTCTTCAATTATCATATTACTTTTCATGGCATTTATGAAAGCTTTGGGAGATTCATATCCGGCCACAGCTCCCTTGCCCTGAAGTGAACAATGTGAGAGACTCCTGATTCCTTAGGTAGATCACATGTTTCTTTGCATAATCACTCCTCAAGTTACAGGTACAAAGCCAGGTGGGCTTTTTAACTTACAGTCAAACCTCTGGAGAGAGAACCATGTGAAGCCTGCTTATCGTCTGTTTATCTTGTCTTTCCGGGACACTTATTGCTTTCACTGCGATTTCTCCTTTGTATGTGTTACAGCTCGCTCCATCCAGACCACACGTTACATTGACATTCACACTATCACTTCTGATTACATCAGTGGTCTCAGTTCAATTCATTGCTACAGAAACTGTACGGTGATTTGGGCTCACGTCCTCTGTCCTGCAGGACTTTCCATTTGGGTATCTGAGAGCTTTTTCTTTTTTCTTTCATTCTCTTATCTGTCTCTTGTTTGCAACGAGGCTTAGGTGTAAGGGATCAGAGTTGGCTATAGTTTACAAAGTGATATGAATGGCACTCAGGAAAAAGGTGAGGTTTGGCAGGAACCTTTTGTTTTCTTCAGATTAGCTCTGGGTTCTTTGAAGCCTAAAACCCTCTAATTGGATTTCTGTATCTCTGGAGGCAGTCTCGTGCACAGCCTCCTGTCTAATGCTTCAGGGTCAGCACACATGTCTGAACTATTTTGAAAAATGTGATGGCAGGTTTGAAGGACTCTCCTGTATTTGTATGTCATCAAGCCACTTTGGTTTTGTTCTGTTGTTTTTTGTATCCTTCCTATTGGTACATAGTACTTTGTGTCTGTGTCGTATAAATACAACTTGGTTACTGAAATGGAAGGAGGATACAGTTTTCAGAGTTGGGTTACTGAGAGCTTTGAGAACAGAAGAATGCAAATTTCTGACCACACAGAGCCTGTTTTCTACAGGACTATAGATTCTGAAGAATGCCCTATCCTATCAGTCCACAGGCTAGTTTATTGGCCATTTTTCAGCACGTTATTATTTTCTGATGTGAGTTAACACTCCCATTTCTTTGTTCCAAGTGAGGCCCAAAAGTCCTCTAAGTACCAAGTTGGTGATGTCCAAACAGCTTAGGAACCCTTGGGTGGATTTGGCAATGGATTTGGGGAGACTGAACACACAGAGTTAGAAGAACATTTCTTTGGCATTGACTTAGAATGTGGCAGACCCTTAAATGCCTGCCAGCAGCCCCTCACATGTACTTAAGAGGGGGATGAAAGTTCGTTAGGATAGATGTGAAAAACAACCATAGCACCTGACATTTAAAGGAGCCATTCTCCTCTAACAGGTGTAATTAATTTGACTGGGTTCAATATGTACTTGGAAATGTATCCAAATGAAGGGAGTAGACAAAAGCACTACACCAGCAGCAACAGCAACAAACGAATGCACAAGCGAACCACATACCCACATTTAGAAGACACAGTGTACGTGTTCAGTGTTACTACTTTAGCCTAGACTTAGAAGGTGATGCTTTGGGCCAGATGTCTTAGATATTGACACATAAAGCATCCGTGTTCCAACACCAATTCTCTGACACCAGCTGGGGTCCTGCACTTCAACTCTGACACTAACTACCTGGAGTGAGCATCAGACTCCACAGATTTGAGGGCTGAGGTTTTTTTTTGTTTGTTTTTTTAAAAAAATTTTTTTAATGTTTATTTTTGAGAGACAGAGCACAAGCAGGGAAGGGGCAGAGAGAGAGAGGGAGACACAGAAACAGAAGCAGGCTCCAGGCTCTGAGCTGTCAGCACAGAGCCCGAAGCGGGGCTCGAACTCACGAGCTGTGAGATCATGACCTGAGCCAAAGTCAGACGTTTAACCGACTGAGCCATCCAGGTGCCCTGGGGGCTGAATTCTTTACAAGACTTCCCCCCCCCCCCCCCGACTTCAGACACCAAAGTTTCCAGTGTCCCCAAGCCACCTCCACTCCTGCCTGGTTGACTGCTAATTTGGGGCTTTCCATAACCCCTTCAGGTTCGATAATTCTCATGGAACTCAGGAAAATGCTATACTTACTATTGTCATTTTATTATAAAGAGTGCAAATGAACGGCCAGATGAAGAGATACGTAGGGCAAGGCCTAGGAGGATCCCAAGTGCAGAAACTTTTGTCCCCATGGAGTCAGGCTGTGCCACCATCCTGGTACATCTGTACGTGTACCAACCGGGACAGCCCCCTGAGTCTTGGTGTCCAGAATTTTTTTAATAGGGGTTTCATGAGATAGGCTTGGTTGAGTAAACCATTGGTCACATGACTGAACTCATGCTCCAGCCCCCTTGCTGTCCTCGGAAGTCAAGTGGCTGAAAGTTCTAGCCTAACTTGGTTGGGTTTTCTGGTGACCAACTCCCATCCTGAAGCCATCTAGGGGCCACCAGGAGTCACTTCATTAGCATAACAAAGATAACCCTACCCCTGTCAGGAAATTCCAAAGGTTTTTAAAGCTTTGTGCCAGAAATTGAGAGCAAAGTCTATATGTATATATATATGTATATATATATATATATATATATACATATATATATACATACACATACTACCACAGCATCCATGTTTCCCAATTTAGAATAAGGAGTTCAAAGAGTTTCATGATTAGATCAAAGTAAGCTTGTATTAATTCTGCCTCTTGTTTGGGTCACTGGGCTCTTGCTTTTCCTCAATCAATATAAATGAACTACCATGTCTCTTGAGTTTTGGCTCATTCTTGAGGCATATTTGAGGTGTTCCATTTAAATATGGTGTTTTATCATCATTAATCAGGTCATATGTATCCATGATGTTTCTTCTACATATCGAGTACCTGTGCTTTTGGAGGAACAAGGCATTGTCAAATATTTTAAAGAGAGATTGGATCTGCCCATTGGTGATTCTGCAAGTAATTTGCTTTTCAAGTGGAGAAATATGGCTGACAGGTACGTGAAAGGAATTACTAATGTAATCTTGAATAATTCTTGGGTTTCGGGGTAGGACTGAGACATAGCTTGAAGGATATCTATGTCACATTCCGCTTTCTGTCTGTATATGTTTTGGTCTGGAGTTATCTAAAGCTTCAACACATTGTTAGAGTGTTTTGCTATATTCTTTGAAGATTTCTGGGGCTTTTGATTTTTTTCTACTTAAATGAAAGTGAATTGAAAGAATTTGGATTCTGGAATGATTTTTTGTTGTTGTTGTTAATTCTGGAAGTATTTGGATTTATTAGTTTATTTCTTAGTTTTCTGAATACATATTTTATATTTTTAAACTTTTTTCCTTTTTTAAAAATTTATTTATTTTAAGAGAGAGAGAGCATGAGCAGGGGGGCAGAGAGAGGGAGAGAAAGAATCCCAAGCAGGCTCCATGCTGCCAGCACAGAGCCCAACGTGGGGCACGAACTCACGAACCATGAGATCATGACCTGAGCCGAAATCAAGAGTCAGACATTTAACCTCTGAGCCACCCAGGCACCCAGTTTCTGAATACATATATTTTTTCATCCCTGCCGCCCCGTTTCTGAATATTTTAAACAGGTTTAAATATCACAGGTTTTTGTTATTGTTGTTTGTTTTGCTTTGTTTTTTAAGTTTATTTATTTTTTAGTAATCTCTACCCCCACTGTGGGCCTCGAACTTAGAGCCCCGAGATCAAGAATTGCATGCTCTTCTGACTGAGCCAGCGAGGCACCCCAAAAATCCCTTTGAATGAGAAGTTTAGGCTATATCATTATTGTTCCCTCCTGCAGTTATTAACTATCAGCATTGTTATCAAAACCTCAGATAGATAGGTTCTAGCTTTAAGACAACGGTATTCATTTCAGCAAGGTTTGTCTCATTTGAAGCCATATGGAAATTAAATCCCTATCACCTGTTTGTTTTACTAGATGTAGACAAGGCCTAACTCTGTGAAGTCCTGACTGCTGGATTTTTGTGCAACTTAGGTAGAGGCAACAGGTGCAACAGTGACAAACACACATACACAAATATTGAATCATTATGTTGTATACCTGAAACCAATATAATGTTATATGTCACTTATATCTCAATAAGAAAATGTAAGCTCTGGCATCAGGCACTCTGCATTCAGGCCCCAACTTTTCCTCTCACTAGCTGCGTGAGTTTGGGTGGATTACTCAACCTCTCTGGACCTGCTTTTGCATCCATATATAACAGGGGGATACTAGTACCCACATTGAGATAATTATGAGAGAAAACACATTAGACCTTAATCTCGCATTGGGCCCTGGGTATTGGTTCCTCGGTGTTACTTAGGTTGGTAACAATAACTAAAATGGTTTGATGGTGACAAAATGACTGCCTTTGGTACATGACCAGTAGTTTGAAGTTCTCTTGCCCTCTCACTTAAAACTTTAAAAAGAGTTTTAGAATTGCTGGGGCAAGTAAAATCAGGAATAAAGTGCAGTTTTGGAACTCAGGTGCTCTACTGAATGACGATACAGTTAAGGAATCAGTCGCTTTACAGGAATTTTCTGAGTAGCTTGGGGCTGATCCTCTTTAAGCACTAGAAATTTGAATGTTTAACTCTTTTTATTGGAAATAACTCTAAATTACTCTATGCTGCTGTGCTTTTTAAAGCCAGGGTTTGGTTTTCCTATTAGTTTCCTGTGGCTGCTGAAACAAATTACCACAAACTGGGCCGCATAAAATATGAGAAATTCATTCTCTCACAGTTGTGGAAGTCAGAAATTCACAATCAAGGCTTCAGCAGGGTTGGTTTCTTCTGGAGGCACTGAGGGAGAAACTGTTCCAGCTTCTGGGGCTGCCGGGAATCCCTGGTGTCCCTTGGCTCATGGCCACGTCACCCCAGTTTCCGGCTCTGTCATTGCATGGCCTTCTCTGTGTCTCTCCTCTCCTTCTCCACTTCCTCCTCTTCCTCTTCCTCCTCCTTCTTTTTCCCCTCCTCCTCTCTGCTTGCATAAGGATGCTTGTCTTTGGATTTAGGGCCCATCCTAATCCAGGATGATCTCATCTCGAGATCCTTGACGTAATTGTATCCATAAAGACCCTTCTTCCAAACATGGACACTTCCACAGGTTCTGGGGGACATATGTCTTTGGAGGCCACCATTCAGCTCACTGCGGTCTTTAAGCAAAAGGGATACTGAGCATCGGTCCCTTGTGGTGCTGTTGGTTTATTGGTAATGGTGGTATGTAGACAGCTATAAGAAAGCAAATCGAGGTCACAGGGCAGGCTCATTCATGGAAGTCCAGTGCTGCTCAGAGGCCAGGGGTCCCTGGCTGAACTGGATGGCAGAGCTCGCCTGGGACCTCCGCCCAAATTGGAGGTGGCTTCGCCTCCCCGGGGACCTGCCTGTGGGGTGAGCCTACGGACTGGCTCATGGCAGCCTCTGTGGCTGGCCTCTCACACCTAGTTAATGGCCGAGTGGAGAGCATGTGGGAGCTGGGCTGGTCTGGACAGGGCTCCGGGATCCTCGTCTGCAGCCCCAAGAGGGAAAGAGTATGAGGGGAGTGGGCTCAGGATACATATCCTTTCCCAATGGCAGCCCTTCTCCCTGGGACAGGTGGCCCAGTGGACTTCCTGTCTCACCCAGCTGCCGAGTGACTCCTCCTCCCCCGGATAGACCAGACTGAGTGACTAGAAGGAGGAGCTGGTAGTGTTGACCCCAGTCCTGCTTCCTTCCCGGGACCGGAGCCAATGTCCCTCCTTCAATAGAGGGGTGAGACCCAAGGGTAAGGGCTCAGCCCGGCCGCTGTGCTCTGATGGGGTCACGATCGCCAGTTCCCTGGGGCCAAATCTGGCGCGGGAAGCGCTTTCCTCTGACTTGGTATCGGAATCTTGCCTCGATGCCACTTGCTTTGTCACCTGTGTCCTTTCTGCAGCGATGGGGTGAAGCCCGGGCAGCCACGCAATCTCCAGAGCGACATAAAATTCAGGAGCGAGCTAAAGATTTAGTAGGCTTTTCCCAGGTGCTTCAGTCACCTTCCCAGAAAGCCACCTTTACTGTCAGTTTTGACTCCTTAGCTTCTTAGGCATTTTTCTCCTCCTCACCTGCCTGCGATCACATTTCTCTGGCACACTTAGCAGATGTTGGTAGGAAAGAGGGCTACTCCCGCTCATGGCAACCTTTCTCTTCTAAGGTGTTTGGGGATCACCCTAATCATCTTCAGCCCCTAGATGACATTTCTACGTACGTAGTACCAGACCAAACAATTTTCAGGTTCGTTGAACAGATTTTGTAACAAAAGCAACAGTAAACGTCATGTCTTTAATGGTAAAATGTGATTGAGCATCTTATGTAGAATGGCATTTTCTCATAAAACTGATCTAAATGGCTTGTAATATTTTAAAGAGTTCTCTTAGTGCCATTCTTCAGGCATGCCACGAATAACCTGGCTTTTGTGGGCCAGCTGGGACTGTAACCATTTTTAACATTAGACAGTTTGAACGCATTTTCTTATATAATGTCACCTTACAAAGTTAATATTGAAATGTTTCCTGTTGACATTCACAATGCATTTTCTTATACAGTGTCACCTTATAAACGAATTTAAGGACAGCTCATGTTTATGAGATGGGGAGAGCTTTTTTATTTTTAATGCTTTTAGCTTTTTCTCTGATACTCTTTCCTTGGATTTATATCTGTGCCAGCTTATGTGGGCCAATATTGGGGTTTCTTATGATTTTGCAATCTGTTGGCACACAGATTTTCATTCATTGGGGGTGGGGTGGGGATTTGAGTCAAGTACATCCAGTTCGAGGCTCATCTGCCCTTAAGGTTTTTAAAAAGTGCCTTGGGAAAAAAAAAAAAAAAAAAAAAAAAAAAAAGTGCCTTGGGAAAAGAACAGTGGCTGTCATTGTGTTTGTGATGTTATATTACATGCATATAACCTTTAAACTTGTCTTTCATCTCAGGTATGAACGATTGCAGAAAACGTGCTCCATAGCCCTGGTTGGCAAATACACCAAGCTCAGGGACTGCTACGCCTCTGTGTTCAAAGCCCTAGAACATTCTGCTTTGGCCATCAACCACAAGTTGAATCTGATGGTGAGCCCCAGCTGGTCTTCCATATATTTCAGTCATTCGCTGTGACATCTCGTGTTTCAGAGGCCCGTTGTGTCGAAGGATCCCCAAGACAGCCTCCAGGATTGATGTCACCACGAGGACTCACAGTACTCAGCACATAGCTGGACTTGTGGCTAAGATTTAATACAGTGGAAGGAGAGAGAGCAAAGTCAGCAAAGGGAAAAGATGTATGGGAGGTCTGGGGGAATTCATATTTGCAGCTTGAGTATATTCTTTGTCTTTGTTAGATATGGAAATTGTACATGCTTAGTGTAGGAAATTTAAATAAAGCGTCGTATGAAAGGCAGAAAGTAGAAGGTCCTTCCTTCCTGAAATCCTACTTCTCTCTTGTACCTGTCATTACCAGTTTAATGCATATCTTTCTAGACAAATACACACATATGTGTATATTTTTCTAGATAAATACACACATACATATATATGCATATATATGTATGTATGTGTATCTATCTATCTATATATATATATGTTATACTTAATGATATTCTATACAGTTATACTGTGGTTTAAGCAAGCATTATCTTGATTTAAATGGTGAACCTTTATATAATGACCAAAAAGATACATTTATACATCTGAGAAATTTCATAACTTCCAACTAAGGACCTATGTGACTTTTCTGTCACCTGTCTAGCCCCTTCCTTTCATGATCACTTTTGATTTGTGGTTTTCCAAGGAATACTTACTTCTCTTCTTGCTCTTCCTGCTCATCCAAGTCCCCCACCCCCTCGTAGAAAAAAGAAAACAGCAAGAGAAAAATTGTTAGACAGCAAACTTTATAAAGCCTTTAAAATTTTGTATGTTAAGATATATTCAGATAGTAATTTTTACAGAATAAATACTAGAATAGTATAGGTCTCTAGGGACTGTTATGTACCTAGGAGTAGTTTGTACGTGATTTCTCAGTTGACAGAATTTGTTGACATTCGCTTCTGCGAAGTACCGTTTGAATCATGGTCTTGCCATATTCTTTTCAGACCACTTTGCTTCTGTGTTTACCTTGCCTGGCTTCCCGACGGGTTTGCCGTTTTCCCTCCATTTTCCACATTGTAGCACAGTGATCCTTCTAAAATCCCTCTCTGTTCTCTGTGTTCCTTAAGACCTTCCAATGGCTTCAAGTGTCAACTTCTCCTCTCCCTCAGTGCAGTGTCTTTTGAGGGCCCCAGAGTGACCACCCCTTTCTGTCTTTACTCTGAGGTTTCATACAAGCTGTTCCACCCCCACCCCACCTCCCCGTGTCTCCCACACACCTTCCTGATGGCCTCCCAAATTGTCTGCGCATGCTCATCCTCCAGGGCTGAGCTTCTTGGACATCAGCCCCCTAGAGACTTTCCCGATGGTGCTCCTTCCCATCTTTCCTGCAGTGTCTGGGTCTAGATTAAGTGCGGCTTCCAGTTATTTCCACAGCATTCTCTTTTGCATAAAAAGTAGTTATTGAATAATTGGGTCACAATGTTAGATGCCTCTAGTATTTTTGAGTATCACTTTTCTTAAATGTTCTTTTAATCTGTTGGATGTTTTTTAGTACATAGACTCCTTTGATCTGGAGCAGACCACCGAAACCGAGGACCCGGTGAAATTCCATGAAGCTTGGCAGAAGCTATGCAAAGCTGAGTGAGTGCTGAGGACTGTCCAGGACCAGTTAGCAGAATGCCATTGTGCTTTTTCCATAATGATTGGATTTACCTCAATTCCTAATTTTGGTGCAGTTTTTTAATTAAAAAAAATTTGTTAATGTTTATTTTTGAGAGTGAGAGAGAGAGAGAGAGAGACAGAGGGAGCAGGGGAGGGGCAGAGAGAGAGGGAGACACAGAATCTGAAGCAGGCTCCAGACTCCGAGCTGTCAGCACAGAGCTCGATGTGGGGCTCGAACTCATGAACCCCGAGATCACGACCTGAGCCGAAGTCAGATGCTTAACCAGCTGAGCCACCCAGATGCCCCTAGATTTTATTTTATAAGTAATCAACAGAACTTTGGGGGGCAGCACTGTATTGTGAGGGTAGCATGACCGTCCCAACTATCTCTTGAATTCTTGTCTCCTCAAATGAGTGTTTGCCTAGAAGGTTTCTAAAATATCTCCTGGCCAGGAAATTTTCATGTGCCACTATTTAATTAGCAGTTGAAATCTTGAGCTGATTTTACCGGTTTAGCGGTAAAAGATGCAAGAGATCTTCACATTTTTATAATAGTACTTTTTTTTTTTATTTTTTTTTTAACGTTTTATTTATTTTTGAGACAGGGAGAGACAGAGCATGAACGGGGGAGGGTCAGAGAGAGGGAGACACAGAATCTGAAACAGGCTCCAGGCTCTGAGCTGTCAGCACAGAGCCCGACGCGGGGCTCGAACTCACGGACCGTGAGATCATGACCTGAGCCGAAGTCGGCCGCTTAACCGACTGAGCCACCCAGGCGCCCCTATAATAGTACTTTTAAAAGAACCTTAACCTATTTTTATTCAGACAATTCTCTCAGTGGCATTTTAAAGCGAATTGAGTTTTCTCAGTCACTATGTATGCTCACAGACCACCAAGACCTATCAGAAAATATAGATTGAAGTCAGTTGTGAAAAGTTATTCCATCTTCTTCATAACATTGGGAGGATTTCAAGAAGAAAGTTCAGGACATGATGAAATCATGTCATCAATTCTGAAAATAGACCTCAAGCATATTCTCTAGCAACCATGGCAAGTGTTGGACTTGGGATCAGTAAACACAAGTGGCTGAGAATAAGAGTTTTAAAAATAAAGACAATGTCAAATTCACCCTCGTCTTGTATCGATTGCAGTGGCGTTCTTGTGCCAGGAGGCTTCGGAATCCGAGGAACGTTGGGAAAACTCCAGGCAATCTCTTGGGCACGGACAAAGAAGATCCCTTTCCTGGGTAAAACTCGTGTTTATGGATCCTAACTACGAGTTTATTAGGTTGTTGATATCTAGTAGGGCTAACATTTCATAGGGTTTGTTCACGTGAAGGGTGTGAACTCGGATTTGAACATTCAAGTAGCAAATAGTCGGCCACAGGGCCCAAATCCGTGTTTTCACTGCTTGAAACTAGAAAAGATAATACAGTCAGACCATCCAACGTCACAGGAAGAGCTCTGCTAAAATTTGGTAGAGCGAGCGAGGTCTTTTTAATGCCTTTGCTCAAATTGCAAAGCGTGGCTTCTGGACCAGTGAACCCAGATGAATTGGCCCCTCGATGGGGTAATGGCAGCCGTGCAGCTGGGAAATCAAATCGGGCAGGGGCTAGGGGTTGTGGGAAGGAAAGTGGGGACAGGCTGTGTTTCACCCCGTGCTTGGCTGTACTGGTGGGTTTGTGACCGTGTGGACTGGCTTCGGTGCCTTTTATATCAGCACATTGTTCATTTTCCCCACTGCCTCCTGTCCTTTGAGTGGCTTCCTAGATGCTCTCCACTTGCAATCCGTTTTCAAAAGAGAAGCCAGGAGTAGTCAGATACCCTGATACCTTGCTCTGTTGGCCCAGTCTGAGCTCATGTGGGCCACTGTTTTCTTCTGAAGTCATCTTGTTCGGTTTTTGTCCAAACGTGTTTAGTGTTATTCAGATTTCACTGCATAGAATAGTTTGCAACTCTTTAGCTTTCTCTTTACCACAGTGTCTCTTTATGTCTTAGCCATATGGAACTTTCTGAAGTCCCCCCCCCCCAATGCACCCAGCTGTTTTATGCCCACCAACTTTCATTCTGGTGTGCCAAGTATGTGGATTGCTCTTCTCTGATGAGTCCCTTGTATACCTTAGATGTGTCTATAATGACATCTGGAGTGTTCCTTGGCATTCGTTTAGCGGACAGAATTGGTGGATGCGGAGACAGGTGAAGGGCCCATCCATGTGACAGCTTGGAGCTACACAGGTGTCTGTTTTTCTCCTCATCGAGCTCTCTTGGCTTCCATTGTGGATCTCCCTTCCCTGCTCTCCACTATGTTCCAGCGCGCCTGGAGATGCCGGTGTTCGGCGGGGAGGTTATAGGGCTGTTCTGGGCCCAGCAGCCTGACACAGGCTTCCCACTCCTCAGATCCCTGCCCGCTGGCCAGCCTGAGGCTGCCCTCCAAGAAGAGGGAGTGTGAAGTCTCCCTCTTGAGTCGGGGTGTTGTTAGATATTCTCGGAAGGAATCAGGTGCTCTGGCACAGCTGTGCAGCCCACACCTATGCCTCTATTTAGAGGCCTCTGGAAGGAGGCAGATTTGCCTTTGGACCTTGCCCTGTTTTCCCTTGCCCTTTTCTGACCTTGAATTCCTTCTTCCTCAAGTCCAAGTCGTCTAATCCCCCTTCCTGCCTCTGCCACAGTTGTTCTGAGTGCCGAGGGTACAGTAGTGAACCCGGCAGGCAGTCTTGCTCTCTCGACCCTGCATTCTAGATGGAGGAGACTGACAGTAAGCAAATGAATGGGAAATATGAAGCAATACAAAATATGTTCATCTGTTTTATATATATGCTTTTTCAAATAGGGATTTGCCTCGGGATGCAACTAGCAGTGATAGAGTTTGCAAGAAACTGCCTTAACTTGAAAGGTAAGCCTGCTGTTTGCTAATAACCGTAAAAATTTTTTTTAGTGTTTATTTATTTTTGACAGAGAGACAGAGCATGAGTGGGGGAGGGGCAGAGAGAGATAGAGACACAGAATCTGAAGCAGGCTCCAGGCTCTGAGCTGTCAGCACAGAGCCGGACTTGGGGCTTGAACCCACGGATTGCAAGATCATGACCTCAGCAGAAGTCGGACGCTTAACCGACTGAGCTACCCAAGTGCCCTGCTAATAACTTTTATTAAAAAAAAAATCTTACTACTTAAACTGTTTTTCAGCAATATTAGTGAATTATTGAACTCATTTCTTAATCTTCAGATGCTGATTCCACAGAATTTGAGCCAAATGCCCGTGTTCCTGTGGTAAGTGCCTTGTTTATCTTTCTGGGTTGGGTCACCGTCATTTTGTTTCCAGCTCTGACCTAAATTCACAAGGGGCTATTATTATTATTTCTTCCTTACAACATCAGGACATTTTAAGTTAGATACGATTTTATTATTATTATTATTACTACTGCTACTATTATTTTTGTATCAACCTGCTTTGTTCTCAATAGTCCCTCTTGTCAGCTGTGCCTTGAAGAAAGACACAGTCCTGGACTGATCTCTCTTTGCGTCTGTTTTCAAGCTTAATGTTTAGGAAACGATGAAATCGACTGTGACAACAATTTATAACAGCTAATATAAATAAATGGGCTGTCCTGTCTCTGGACTCCTCGCCCGTCTGTCTAGTCTCCACATTGGCAGTCATCGGTCTTTCTGAGGCAAACGTGACAATGTTTTTGCACTGCTCCTCATCTTCCACGGATTCCTTTTCCTAGGAAATATTCAGTCCAAGGTTCTTGGCTGGGACTGAAGGCCACTGCGCTGTGTCTCCTGCGGCTTTGCTATAGCAGTCCCCCCTTATCTATGGGGGACACGTGCCACGGCCGCCAGGGGCTGCCTGAAACTGCAGACAGTCCCAGCCCTGTATATGCTTTATGTTTTCCTATCCATCCATACCTGTGATAGTTTATAAATTGGGCGCAATAAGAGATGAACAACAACAATAATAAAATGGAACGATGATAACAAGGTACCGTAATGAAAGTTACGCAAATGTGGTTTCTCTGGCTCTCAAAATGTCTTACTGTGCCGTACTCACCCTCCTTCCTGTGAGGATGTGAGCTGCTAAAATGTGTATGTGAGGCGATGAGGTTAGGTGACTGACGCAGGTGCTGCGATGTAGCTATACTGACCCCTGACAATACGAAACCATGGATAAGGGGGTGCTGTAATTCACGTCTGGTGTCCCCATCCCTTCTGCACTTGGGGGTTTATGTTTGGACAATCTAAATGATTTTTTTTAGATGTATTCCCTATACCTGAGATGTCCCCCTTCCTGCAACCTCCCTTCCCATGGGATCTCACTAAAACCAATGAAAAATTTAATTAGAAAAGTAAACCAAACCTGATGACTGACAACTTCCTATTCATCCTGGGAAGTGTATCCTGACCTCCTTTCTTTCCTTGCCTCTGCCTTCTGTGCCTCGTACCCACCTCTGTGAGAGTGCATACCTGACCATTGTGATCGCTTTTTTTTTTTAAGTTTATTTATTATTTATTTTTAGTAATCTCTACATCCAACATGGGGCTTGAACTGATGACCCTGAGATCAAGAGTTGCATACTCTTCCTACCGAGCCAGCCAGGTGCCCGTGATTGCTGTTTTCAACAGTGTTGCTGAGATACAGTTTATATACCGTAAAATTTAGCCGTTTGAAGTGTATGACTCAGTGGCTTTTATCATATGCACAGATCTGTGCAACCATCACCACAGTCAATTTTGGACCATTCTCATTACCTCACAAGAAACCTCATACCACTTAGCTGACACCCCCAGGCTACTATCACCCCTAGCCCTTGGCAGCCATTAATCTATTTTCTGTCTCTATGGATTTGCCTCTTCTGGATACTTCATGTGAATGGAATCATACAATATGTGGCGTTTTGTGACTGGCTTCTTCCACTTAGTATAATGTTGTCAAGGTCTGTCTGTGTTATAGCATCTATCAGTACTTTGTTTCTTTTTAGTGCAGAATAATATTCCATTATATGGACATAACACATTTTATTAATCCATTCACTCATTGATGGCCGTTTGGGTTGTTTCTACTTTTTGACTATTGTGAGTAATGTTGCTATGACCATCGGTGTACAAGTTATTGTGTGGATGCATGTTTTCATTTCACTTGGGTATATACACGTAGGAGTGGAATTGTAGGTCATACAGTGACTATATGTTGAAGCTTTTTTTTTTTTTAATGTTTATTTATTTTTGAGAGAGACAGAGACAGAATGAGAGTGGGTTAGGCAGAGAGAGAGGGAGACAAAGACTCTGAAGCAGGCTCCAGGCTCTGAGCTGTCAGCACAGAGCCCGACGTGGGGCTCGAACTCCTGAACCATGAGATCATGACCTGAGCCAAAGTCAGACGCTCAACCGACTGAGCCACCCAGGCGCCCCAATATATGTTGAAGCTTTTGAGGAACTGTCCCACTGTTTTCTAAAGTGGCTGCAATAATTTACATTCCCACCAGCAGTGTCTAAGGGTTCCAATTTCTTCACAGCCTCAACACTTGTTATTGTCTGTCTTTTTTTAAAAAAAGATTTTATTTTTAAGTAATTTCTACACCTCACATGGGGCTTAAACTTACAACCCAAGATAAAAAGTTGCGTGCTACCAATTGAGCCAGCCAAGCACCCCATTACTATCTGTCTTTTTGATTATAACCATCCTGTGAGTGTAAAGTTGTATCTTGTGGCTTTGATTTGCATTTCCCTGATGGCTAAGGATATTGAGCATCTTTTCAGGTGCTTATTGGCCACTTGTATATCATCTTTGGAGAAACGTGTATTGAAGTCCTTTGCTTGTTTTCAAGTTGGGTTATTTGTCTTTGTATTATTATTATTAAAAAAATGTTTTTAATGTTTATTTCTGAGAGAGAGACAGACAGAGTGTGAGTGGGGGAGGGGCAGAGAGAGAGGGAGACACAGAATCCGAAGCAGGCTCCAGGCTCTGAGCTGTCAGCACAAAGCCCGACGCAGGGTTTGAACTTACGAACCGTGAGATCATGACCTGAGCCCAAGTCAGACGCTTAACTGACTGAGCCACCCAGGCACCCCTTGTCTTTGTATTATTAAGTTGTGAGAGTTCTTTATGTATTTTAAATACAAGTTCCTTATTAGATATATAATTTGCACTATTGACATTTTGGGCTGGGTTATGCTTTGTTGTGGCGACGGGTGGGGGGGGGCGCTGTCCTGTGCACTGTAGGATGTTCAGGAGCATTCAGGGCCTGTACCCACTAGATGTCAGTACTACACTCATCCCAACTCCCAGCTGAGACACTAAAAATTCCTCCAGACCTTTCCAAACATCTCCTGGGGACACAGGCAAAATAGCCCCCATTGAGAACCACTGATTTTGAGAAATCCACTTCTGTTCCTCTCTCCTCCATCCCATTCCTTCCCTTCCTTTATGGTAGTCATTAATTTTTTTTAAACATGTTTTCTTTTCATTTACAAAATACAAGCAAACCTATATGTCTACTTGTAACCCCCTCTCCTTCTTGGATCAATGGTAGCATACTCTGCCCAATTTTTTGTATCTTGCGTTTTTCACTTAACGCTATATGCCAGAGATCACTCCACGGAAGGATATAGAGATATTCTTCACTCCTTTTTATAGCTTGCAATTCAGACCATAATGAACCATAACTTCCCAGCCAGATGGTACTTTTAAGTCTTATGCTCAGAAGACCTAATACTAGCGAAGAGTTCCTTATGAAGCTTTATTACAAACATATTTCCTGGCTAATGGCTGAAATGGCTGTGCAGGCAAATCATGGGTTTTCTTTCCTAAGGTAATACTTTGGGACAGGAAGTGATCTTACCAGTAGGTGCCACTATTACATAGCTTTGGCAAGGTTAATTCTTTGTCGACTATTCTTTGCACCGTGTGTGTGTGTGTGTGTGTGTGAGTGTGTGTGTGTGAGCACATATCCCCATATACCCACACACGTATACGGTTATGTGCTTCCTTTTCAACAAATCCATTGGCTAGCATGCTTGAGCCACTGTTCCCCCTTGCTTTTTGTACTGATCACTCCACATCAGTGCACAGGGAACTTCCACATGCTTGCCCTGCTATATGCGTCTTTTATTTAACCAGTCTCATATTGAATATTTAGGTTGTGTCCATTATTTTGCTACCCTAAATCATATTGCAAATTAGGATCCGTGTACATACGTCCTTGCACCACACATGCACACTTCTATGGGATGAGTTCCTAGAAGGAGAATTACTAAGTCTGACGATCTGTGCATTTTGCATTTTGATAGCTTCTATACTCATAAGTGAGATGGGAACAATAAAACCTAATTGCTACTGAACATCTTTACGGCCAGCAATCAGTTTGTTGGAGAAAAATAGCCTTAAGAGCCAGCATTTGTGATGATGGTGAGAAGTCCTATTAAAGAAAAAGGCTAGGGTAATAGAATCACCAGGCGGCAGACACCAGGAAGCCTGGGGAAATCACTGAAACTTGAGCAAATAACAATGACTTACAGTGGGTAATGGTCATTCTGGCCCTTCTGGCTGAAAAAGTAAATAATTTGGAAGCCAGGAGCCTTCTCTGGGGTGTATTTGCTGCTAAAATCTGTTTCATAGGTGTGGAGGAGGAAAAATAATTTTTACTCCTCTCTTCTAGGTTCTTGGCTGAGGCCTCCCTGTAATAAAAGATTAACAGGACAAAAGCAAAGAAAGCTTCAGAACATGTATGCTTCCTGTATACATGGGAGAGACCCAGGAAAACTGAGTAACTCCCCCAAATGGCCCAAGCCATCATATTAAATAACTTCTCCAGCTAAAGACAGATGTTGGGAGTGGGAAGCCGGTAATGGGGGGTTACCCTGAAAAACACATTAAACAAGAGCATGATTGTTATGCAGATTTAAATCCATGCTTTCTCCATTCATATGAGTTTCTGGAGATTCAGTCGTCCTCTTCCTGGTGTGGAGTGGAAGACACCCTTACAGATGGAGATTTCCCTTATGCATGTAAATGTCTCTTACCTAGTAGAGACACTGGCACCCAGGAGAGATATTTAAGAGGAGGTATCTGTTACACACATAAAAGGAGAAGTAGATTTTTCTCTAAGAACGAAGGTAGACTCTGAGAGTACCAGGAGAGAGCGGATAAAATTTATTTTATTGTGTCATCTCTCTGCTTAATCCACAAGGTAAGCCGGAAGGCTATGTGAATTTGCAGAATATTTAGGATTCTATAGCAAGTCTGATTTTTGGCTGCTTGCTGACACCCTTGACCTTGAATTTGGCTTTGGATCTCTCCAGTTCACGGCATTGTGTACTTTTTATATTTAGAATATTTTTGGTTTTTGAGACATATATGAGAAGAAGGATCTCATTCCAATATTTAGGTATGTGGATATGCTTACGTTTTAGCATTTCTTTTCTGCTTATTGAAAATAGTAACTAAAACAAACCTGAATTTACAGAAGATGTAACATTCTGAAAACAAATCCATGTTCCTCCTTCGAACGTATCAGTGAACATATGTACACCTGGACAATGGTATTGGTAAGGGAAAGGGAGAAATTTGAAGCATTTGAAGCAGATGCAAATGGACGTTTGCGACTGTGGTGTCTGATATATTTCAATTTTAGTTATCATGTATACGACCTATTTTACCCTTGTTTGATCCAAGGATTTTCAAAGTCGAAATGAATTTCACATCTGGCACAGTGGATTTGTGGAATAGTTATACATAATTAAAAGTCGATTCAGGTGAAGGGTCGTTTGTGTTGTACATTAAGCATAATTAATGCATAACATTTTCCTACCTCTAGATGAAGCCCTCCCTGTTCGAGATATTTTTTTTTCTTCCATGTTATTTTTCAACAACTTTACATGGAAAGCAAATTAAGAAACATTAAAAAAAAAAAAATCCAGCCAGCCACCGAGAGAAACCTTTCAGGCCACTTTTTATTACTTCGAAGACTGCTTGGCATTTAGAACACTGAGTGAGTGTCTCCCAGCTAACAAAATCGCCTTACAGAAGTCATTTGGAGCTTAGTTTGGGCTAACGAACTTTTCTTGCCATCAAAGCAGCTGTCAAGAAGGCAGCTATACTGTGGGTAAAATAGCCCTTTATGGACCAGTCTGATAGCCTAATAGTCATTTAATCCAGTCTCTGTGGGGGCAGTAGGTTCAGAGTTGATATTAGGCTGTTAGCCATAGAAACTGCTTTCTATTGGGAAAGAAAAATTCTTCTAGGCATGATGGCTGCCGTCCAATGGGAAGGGCATCTTCTTCACCCGACCCTCCCCCGTACTCAGGCCTATTTCCTGAAAGGAGACAGTGTGGGTGCTTGGAATGAGCCCCCATTTGTGAATCACCAAGTTAGTCTATAATTTTAACAATAAATGGCTAAATGAGTACTTCAAAGCTAATGCGTTTGAGAGCTTTTGTACGTTGAGCTCAATGGGAAATGCTTTAGGAATAAGTATTTCAACCACTTAAAAGATTTTTCTGCAGTAGAAATAACTGGATGCTAGTGGAAAGAGATTATTAAAAAGAAAAAAAGTCATTGTGCATTTGGAGCTTGTCCGCTGAAGTGCAGTCCCAAATATAGTGTATTGCAAGCTTAGCTGGGGCTTCAAGACATAGACTGGCAAAACAGATAACCAAACATACGGGCAGTGTGTGCGTTAATGCTAGCAAATGCTGTCGACTAGAACTTTCTGCCATGGTAGAATGCTCTGGGTTTGTGCCATCCAATATGATAGATGGCCACTAGCCACGTGGGGGCTGTGGAGCACTTGAAATGTTGCTAGTGTGGCCCAGGAACTGAACTTTAAACTTCATTGAATTTTAATTGATTTAAATGTCCGTGGCCACGTGATCTAATTGTTACAGTATTGCACAGCACAGGTAGACCTTAGATACTTAAGAATTCAGAGTCAGGGGAAAAATACTGTGGGTTATAGTAAGAAGAGATGGTTGTCAAAGGCTTGGAGACTTTATAGAGAGGAGGGGAAGGTTAGGCTAGGCCGGAATGTCCAAGATTTGCCTATAAAATACCGAGTGGGTTGGCTGAAGCATATGGCTCCCATAGGGAAGTGGTGGGAAGTAGGGGAGATTGGTGCGGATTTGTGGGGGTCCTTGAGTATCAGTGTCAAAATTAATCCTGAAGGCAATAGGGAACCAGTAACATAATACCTGTCAACTTTGACATAGTATGCAAATACCGTACTCGTAGCTGAAGGCTTTCCAATAGAACGAGTGCTTGAGAAAGATTCAACTGTTGAGAGAGAGACAGACAGACAGACAGACAGAGATATGAGAGGGGAGAGAAGACTCCAGACACAGTACCTGGTTGAATGTTAAGGCAGCCTCAGTCTGCGATCCAAGGAGCTGGGTTGGAGCAGGAGTTAGAGTAGAAAGGTCTGGCTGGCAGAGCAGCTTTATGGAATGAATCAATGAGATTTAGTGACTGGATACTCAGGAAACATTCATTCAGCAAATAGCTATTGAACCTGTCCCACATGCCAGGCTCTGAGCTAGACTTGGGGATACCTCAGTGAAAGAACAGATAAAAATCCTTGCCCTGGTGGAGCCTACAGTCTAGTGAAGATTGATGTTTTGTGGTTGACAAGCTGGTACTATTGATTCAAGAGGAAATTTAGGGACACCTGGGTGGCTCAGTTGGTTAGGCGTCTGACTTTGGCCCAGGTTATGATCCCGTGCTTCATGGGTTCAAGCCCCGCATAGGGCTCTGTGCTGACAGCTCAGGGCCTGGAGCCTGCTTCCGATTCTGTGTCTCCCTCTCTCTCTGCCCCTCCCCTGCTTGCACTTTGTCTCTCTGTCTCCCCAAAATAAATAAATATTAAAAAAAAAAAAAAAAAGAGGAAATTCAGGTGAATCCTGTTGGATGTGGGAGATGAGCTCACTGTTGGAAACCGGGCCAAGGAAGCCAATGAAATAGACATGTACACCCATGCTACATACAACCCTTCATGCTTTTTCACCCTTCTTGAAGACTGTCAGACGATAATTTGTCCAAGTCAGTAAATCTTAGCCAGGTAGAGAAGGTATCTCTACCTTGCGTTTCCTGTGCATTGCCACCGGGAGGCCTTCCCAGCTTGCCCCATCTGCCCTGGAGGCCTCCTGCCCAGCCCCAGCTTCCACCCTGCTGACACCCCCCCACCCCTTGCAACCTCTTTCTTGCTGCCACCTCATCTTCCTAAAGCACATTCACATCACTTTATGCCTCCTACACCCTTCCTCTCCCTTTCTTCTGACCTTAGTTTATCATGGCAACCAAGGACTCTCATGATCTAAAGCCCTCGTGTCCTCTAATTCCTCGTAGCTGGCTTTGCACCCAAAATGTAGTATGTGTGTTTCTGAAACTGCCTTGAACTTGCACATGATGTGTTTACTTGGGGTGTTTTCTCTCTTTTTGAAGCCCAGTGCTGCCGCTTCCCCTCAAGGCTCTTCCTGCAAATTCCAGCTGGAAATACTACCTTCTCGATTAAGCCTTTCCCTGACCTGATCCCAGACTTATGGACTTAGGATCTCAGAGGGCTAGAAGTTTATTTCTCTGGCATCTTGTGTAATGTCCTGTCCGTAGTAGTTGCTTTATATATGTTGGAGTTGAAAGAGATTACGTACATATATTCTGTGAGGGACAGATTGAGAGCCACAATTCAGGCTAAAATGGGAAGCTGGCATGACCTTGATATTAGAAGTCAACAAAGCACCGCTAACAAAAAATAAAACCCCGAACTATAGACTAATGTTGGCTATTAATAAAGATGTGAAAATCTGAAATAAAATACGAGAGTGCCCAATTTAACAGTATTACAGAATAATTGAGCATTTTTAACTTGGGGGTTGAATTGGTTAATGTATTATATTGATCAGACAAAACAGAGAACCCCCATGTCTCCATAGATGCTCGGTAGGCAATCTATAGAACCCAAACCTTCCTGCTCACAATCTCTTAACAAACTAGGAAGAGAAGGGGACTTTTTTTTTTTTTTTTTTTTTTAAGTAGGCTTCATGCCCAGCACAGAGCCCAATGTGGGGCTTGAACTCACAATCCTGAGATCAAGCAAGAGCTGAGCTGAGATCAAGAGTCGGATGCCACCCAGGCGAGCCACCCACTGTACTCTCCAGGGTGGCACCCTACTGAGCCACCCAGGCGTCCTGAGAAGGGGACTTCTTAAACAAGAGAAAGATTATCTTTTACAAACCCATATCCAGCAGTAAAGTCAATGGGGATCCCTCTGAAAACTAGAAATGAGTAGAAGATGTGCACTATGGTGACTAATGAAGTTGTTAAAATGAGACCAACTAATGCTGTCTGGAGATTGAAGCTGGCGTTCTCCTACCTGTTTGTAGATTTCCGAATCAATACAACCTTTTGGAAAATCAATTAAGTGGTCTATTTCACAAACCATAAAAATATTCATACGCTGTAACTCAGACATTTACTTCTCAGAAATTCTCCTAAGGAGGGAAATATGGTGTGTTGACAGAGGTATGAACAGTTACTCATTAGTATAGCATTGTTTAGAAGAATCAGAAATGACAACAGTCGAAGTGTCCCACAATGGGGAAATAGGTGAGACTATTATGGGGTATCCCTGCAGTGGAATATAATTAGTCATTAGAAATGTTTGAAGTTTTTGGTGCAATGAGAGTGCTCTTGTATTGAATTAGAATGATACAAATTGTATTTAAACATTTCCTCACTGTGTATAAAAATCTGCCTTGTTTCTTGGTAAGGTTAGAAGTCATTTTTCTTTTCTTTGGTTAAATTCCCCAGCAACACTCCCCCCCCACCCCCCACCTCCACCGCCTTCCCCCAAGCTGTTTCTCAGATCCTGAGAGTCCCGGCAGCACGGGATGCCAGAGCTGGGAGGGCCCTCTGTCTTCCTGTGCCTTTTATTTTACACATTACATACCAGAACCAAGGCCGCCCCCTCGGTGATGGAGCAGAACTGACTCTTGGTCCTGTAATGCTTCTGCTCCCGGAGAGGGTCATTGATTCAAAAACCACAGCAAGCGCCAGAGGTGACTTTAAGACAAGTATGTGTTTTTTGAAGTCTGCTCCGCACTAGCTATTGACTAGAGTGAAATAGGGGTTGGAACTGGAAATGATGTGAGCCCTGAGTGGCTGGGGAGGGAGAGCAGGAAAAGGGTCCTTCTGGTGGAAGACTGGAGTAAGGGCCCTGGTTTGGCACGTCAGAGTTCTTTCCAAGCCTCCGATGCCGTGTTTGTAGTCTTCGTGAAGATCGTGGAACTCTTCTCAGCCTTTAAAAAAAAATCTATATAATTATATGCATTAGACTAAGGTTATTTCAAATCTATTAAGCCATGGGGGTCAGGACTTGACAAGGAGAGACATGTGTAAGAATTTCTTTATTAACAGTAATTGGCCTTCACAGCCAAACCGTTATAATTGCAAAGAATTGACCAGAGACATTAGTGATTCCATATAGAATAGGGCCACATCCCAGGCGCTCTTCTTTTGGAATGATACATTGTCTTGTTTTTTTTCCTTCACTGGGATATCTTCTTGACTAACACCTGGAATTCTTCAAAACTAACTTCTCCGTCTCCATTCTTGTCCAGTTCTTGAAACAGGTCATCTAGGGTGCTGGGGCCCTGGTTTTAGACAAGAAGGATGGGATAGGGAGAGGAGAGAAAATAAATCAGTTACTGCTACACATTTTCTGAAATGAGAGACACTGGGTCTGTGTCCCAAGAAGGCAGCTAAAGTTTCAATTACACGGTTGGAGGTGGAAAGACCAACTTTAGCTGCAGTCATGCTCCCTGTCACTGAACTGGCTATCTTTTTATTTTTTTTCCTATATCACACATTTATTATTTTAATATTGATAATGTGCATTTTAATATACAGTTGACCCTTGAACGATGCAGAGGTTGGGGCACCAACCCCCCACACATTCGAAAATCTGAGGATAACTTTTGCCTCCCCGCAAGACTGAATTACTAATAGCCTACTGTTGACTGGAATCCTTACTGATAACATATACAGTTGATTAACACATATTTTGTATGTTACATGTATTAAATACTGTATCTTACAATAAAGGAAGCTAGAGAAAAGAAAAGTGTTATTAAGGAAGTCACAAGGGAGAAAAAATACATTTATAGTACTGTACTGTAAAAAATCCTCGCAGTTTGTACCCATGTTGTACAAGGATCCACTGTAATTGGTTTTCTGTGCGATCTATTTTTCTTTCTGCCTCTAAAAACATTCCTTTGAGAAGGAATCTGCGGCTTCGCTGGACTGCCAAGGAGCCCACGGCCCACAAACACTGGAGGGTTCGTGCCCCAAGTTTTCCTGGGAGCCAGTTCTGTGTCTGGCTCCCAGGGCTGGGCCAGCATATAACCTAGACAGCACTGTGCCGGGTCTTTCTGTAGCTTGTTAAGTGCTCCCCAACCGCCCCCTGGAGGAGATCCACTTTACAGATGAGGAAACTGGCGCTCTGAGACAGTTGCTGATTTGTTCTACAGCTTGTAAGTAAAGAGAGGGTTTGAGGCTCAAACATTGACCCTAGAGCTTAACCTCTTAACTGCGAATCACACCAGTTTTTCCCAAGCCCTGGGCTGCGGCCCACCTCTACGCTGTGCAGGATGACTGGAGCAGTGGTTCTCGCACTTTGGCGTGCATCAGAGTCGCCAGATGGGCTTGCTGACCTTAGTAAACACAGATGGACAAGTTCTCACTCCCAGAATTTCTGATTCACTAGGCCTGGGGTGGGGCCTGAGAATCTGTATTTCCAACAGGCTCCCAGGTGATATTGATGCTGCTGGTCCAGGACCCATCACGTTTGGAGAACCACTGCTTGAGATGTTACAAGAGATCATGTTAAGCCTGACTCCTTTTTGACTACTGGCTCTGTAGTGTCTTCTTTTTTTTTTAATATTTTAAAAATATTCGTTTATTTATTTATTTAAAAAAAAATTTTTTTTTTTAACGTTTATTTATTTTTGAGACAGAGAGAGACAGAGCATGAATGGGGGAGGGGCAGAGAGAGAGGGAGGCACAGAATCGGAAGCAGGCTCCAGGCTCTGAGCCATCAGCCCAGAGCCCGACGCGGGACTCGAACTCACGGACCGCGAGATCGTGACCTGAGCTGAAGTCGGACGCTCAACCGACTGAGCCACCCAGGCGCCCAAAAATATTCGTTTATTTTTGAGAGAGAGAGAGACAGAGTGTGGGCAGGGGAGGGGCAGAGAGAGGGAGACACAGAATCCAAAGCAGGTTCCTGGCTCTGAGCTGTCAGCACAGAACCCGATGCGGGGCTCAAACCCACAAACTGTGAGATCATGACCTGGGCTGAAGGCAGAAGCTCAACCGACTGAGCCACCCTGGTGCCCCCTGACTCTGAAGTGTCTTATGCAGACTTAATTTTTGTCTCTGCCCTAAAACTCCAATCTTAAGGCCATTATATTTCTGCCTTTCAGGTAGGAGTTTATCTGTGGCAAAATAGTACCAAGGAAACTCATTGAAATAACAGTTTAGTTTATAAATCAGCTTCAAAAAAATTTTTTAATGTTTTTTTTGAGGGAGAGAGAGAGACAGAGAAAGAGAGAGAATGGATGGATGCACACGGGGAAGAGGCAGAGAGAGAGAGAGGGACAGAAGATCTGAAGTGGGCTCTGTGCTGATAGCAGAGAGCCCAACGCGGGCCTTGGACTCATGAATTGTGAGATCATGACCTGAACCAAAGTCAGGCACTTAACCGACTCAGCCACCCAGGCGACCCCCGTCCCCTCAATTTTTTTTAAATTGTGGTAAAAAACACACAACATTTACCATCTTAACTATTTTTTTTAATGTTTATTTATTTTTGAGAGAGAGAGAGCACCAGCAGGGTAGGAGCAGAGAAAAAGAGAGGGAGACACAGAATCCAGAGCAGGCTCCAGGTTCTGGTTCTGAGCTGTCAGCACAGAGCCTGACATGGTGCTTGAACTCACGGACCGTGAGATCATGACCTGAGCTGAAATCAAGAATTGGACGCTTAACCAACTAAGCCACCCAGGCACCCCTATCTTAACTTTTTTTTTTTTTAATTTTTAAATGTTTATTTATTTTAGAGAGAGAGACCGAATGTGAGCAGGGGAGGGGCAGAGAGAGAGGGAGACACAGAATCCGAAGCAGGCTCCAGGCTCCGAGCTGTCAGCAGAGAACCCGATGCAGGGCTTGAACCCATGAACCGTGAGATCATGACCTGAGCTGAAGCCAGATGCTTAACTGACTGAGCCACCCAGCCGCCCCCCTATCTTAACTATTTTTAAGTGAACAGTTCACTACTCTTAAGTATGTTGACATTGTTGTACAACTGATCGCCACATCAAAATATGTTTTAACCCCTAAGATTCCTATAGACATTTGGTACTTTGCTGCCATCAGAAGACTAAACTAAGTTAGTTACTCAGCATTTGTTGTATAAATACCAAACGCTTTTCCTGAGGCATTTACTAGATTCTAAACCATGCAAGGTGATGATGGAAAGACTGTAGCTTGGAAAACCTTAGTAATCGCTATGAAAATATAATCAGGTACATGACTTGGTAAGCAGATTCCTACCTTTATCAAAATTGTAAGTCATGTGCTTTTTGTAGTAAAAACATAAACCATAGGAAAATATAGAAAAATCCCCTGCTCTTACCTTTTATTTTTTTATAACTGTTTATTCATTTTTGAGAGAGAGAGAGAGAGAGTGAGCGAGTGGGGCAGAAGCAGAGAGGGGGACAGAGAACCCAAAACAGTCTCTGCTGACAGCAGAGACCCTGACACAGGGCTTGAACTCGGAAACCGTGAGATCATGACCTGAGCTGAAGGTGGACACTCAACCGACTGAGCCACCTGGGCATCTCCCTCCTCAGTCTTAACTTTTAAAACCACTTATTTGAGTAGGTTGCCTAGGCTTTCCTGATTATTATTTTTCTTTTATTATTATTCCTTCCTATTACAATTTTTCTTCCTTTTGGAAAAACTTCAGAGTGTTTTTTAGAATTTAGTCTTTCTCAGGGCGCCTGTGTGGCTCAGTCAGTTGAGCATCTGTCTTCAGCTCACGTCATGATTTTGAAGTTCATAATCTCCGGGTTCGTGAGTTCAAGGTGGGCGTTGGGCTCGTTGCTGACAGCTAGGAGCCTGGAGCCTGCTTCAGACTCTATGTCTCCCTTTCTCTCTGCTCCTCCCCCGCTCTCTCTCTCTCTCTCTCTCTCAAAAATAAATAAACATTAGGAAAAGGATTTTAATCTTTCTCAAAGACCTTTGTTTTATTTTTTTAAGGTTTATTTTTATTTTTGAGAGAGAGAGATCTTGAGAAGGGGAGTTGGAGAAAGAGGGAGACAGAGAATCTGAAGCAGCCTCCAGGCTCTGAGCTGTCAGCACGGGGCCCGACATGGGGCTCGAACCCATGAACCATGAGATCATGAGATCATGGCCTGAGCTGAAGTCGGACGCTTAACCAGCTGAGCCACCCAAGCGCCCCTGTTTTAATTTTTAATTAAAAAGTCTCCTTTACTGGGGCACCTGGCTGACTTGGTAGAGCATCTGACTCTGGATCTCAGGGTTGTGAATTCAAGGCCTGCGTTGGGCGTAGAGCCTACTTAAAAATAAATAAATAAAATAAAAATCCAGAAAGTTAAAAAAAAATCCCCTTTTCTGCTAACACTTTTAACTGTTTCTGAAAGTTACTTTATATTTTAACTGTAAGAAAATGAGGCAAGATTGGATTATAAGGTCATTGAATTCAGCCACTCTTTAGTACTAAAAACAGAAACCTCAGCAACTACAGTGAGAACCTTCTCACACGTCATACTGGCAGAAGGGACAAAATCTGGGCAGCAAATGGTTTCTTCTGAAGTTACAGCTAAATAGTAACCAAGTCAGATGAAACAGTTGTGCTTCCATTTTGAAGATCCCTTTTAGTTGCGAAGGAAAGAAAGTATTTTGGAGCAATGAGAATCAGCCTGCCTCTCTTCTTTATTGCCCCAAGATGCACTTTGATTTTGACAACTCTGCAACAGTTTTGACAAGAAACTGTAGGGCTAAAGAGATTTAATCCCTTCCTGGAAGTTGTTTAGCAATGCATGGCTGCCTCATTAACACAGATTTAGGTGCTTAACACAAATTAACACAAATTTAAATGCTTTTGAAATATAAATGGGTGTCGCCAGATGGCAATTTGTCAGCGCAAAGTGGGTTTTCTTTTCAGATTGCCAAATAAGCATTGGTCTTCTTGACAGATCCTACCTATAACAATGAAGCACGTCCAAGGCCAACCAATGATGTTTTTGCAGACCTCTTTGTTTTCCTGAAGCCTGGCACAGAGGTGCTGAACCCAGGGTGACATGGGGGTCCTGTAGGTCTAACTTCATGAAAATGCGATTATTGCTTCCTTTTACTCTGGCTGGTCATGGAGAGTTCTGTGCCAGGCTGTGGGGCATAGAAGGCTTGGAACCTGCTTTCCAGGTACTTGCCTTCTGAAATGTGGTCTGCCATCAGGGAGGGAAACACGTTCAAGTGCCCTTGCTCAACAGATGCCCGCACCTTGTCTGCTGTGTGCTCTGGCCTAGACCCAGCTCGGATGGGTATTGCATTCCTCAGCCTCTCCCCTCCCCTGTCCTCCCTTGTCACCATCAGAGTCCCCGTTCATGGGCTCTGTGGTTGTGCACTCACTTTCAGCAAACTGGGGAATTCAGTCTGAATCAATAGCTTCAACTCCTCCTTCGACAGCTGGTCTGGATCACCTTCTTTGGCTGCGTATTTTGCAAAAATGCTCTTCAGTTCTTCAGGAGACTTTTTTGCACTCATTTTGGTGTCCTGTAAATCGGGAAAGGAATGAGCTCACCAGAAAGCTGAGCTGGAGTTTTATACCGATGATTGCCAACACTTCAGTGCCTTTGGGCTCTTTCCTTGGTGTAGTAAAAATAATCATCTTAGTATGTTCAGTGTGTATTCTTAGAGTACATCTGTTACGAGATAGTCCCTGGAGCCTTACACTTTGATTAGTAGTTGTGACATTCTCCACATTTTATGTACCTGGTCTGTGCTCTGTAGGCTGTGGCCTTGAAGAAACCTGACCACAGCTTTTAGCCTCTAAGTTACTGGTAATATCTTTAGATGGCACAAACCCACTTTCTCTCCTGACCTGTATCTTTGACAACCATTCTGAAAAGAAGCAGAAAGAGCTCCAGGAAGTACTAAAATCACACTTACCTGGTTGCCCAGCAGCAAGGCAGCTAGAAGAATCAAATAGGAGTGCGAAGAGTTGAGCAGGATCGTGACTTTTATAGTCTTTACGGACTCACCACCCTGATTATGAAATTTTCCTTTTGTTTGCCATTTAAGGGTAATTATTAATGGTTTTTGAAACCCAAGCTTGAGACTGCATGAACCTCATAATTAAGGGCAAGATCCAATAAATGGCCACCTTAACAGTTGCTTCATGGTTCAGAGTCCCAAGAGTAAACTTGGATTTTTTTCCCCCCTTACATTGTATTTTCCCTCCAATGTGGCATTAGTGTATTTGCTGAGTGTTCACATTTTGGAAAGCTTAACTATGGAGAGTTGTATATTTTTCAATTTGGCTGCATATTTAGGCTCGAAAAAGTAACTTTCTTCATATGCAGAAAAAAACGCTATCGTGGGTGGTCAATACTATATAGTCTAAGAAATTGCAGCGTTGCTGTGGAAGTCCCTGTGGTGTTTTGTACAGATTAGGTCCTTAAATACTTGAACAACTGAATGAATGAGTGGACAGAAGTATCACTGAGAAGCAGACTTCAGAAACAAGGAGAAGATAACACAGTAACTTGTGGTTTTATTTGGCAAAGCAAGGTTACCAAGTCGCATGATCATTTTTCAACTCTTCTATTATTTATTGGTCTCGTATCTGCTTTTTTTCTCATTACTTCTTTCCTTACCATATATACAAAGTTTTTTTTTTTTAATCGAAGCACAGTTGACACGCAATTTTACATTAGTTTCAGGTGAATAACTATTTTTCCCCCAATATATTTTGTTAATCATTCTAAAAACTTGTGAAAATACTTGACTTACTTTTATTCAGTTGGAAATACTTCAAACTTGTGGAACTGCCAGGATTTAAAATTGGAGACTAAATTTATTTCTACTGGAAAGAGTTCTATGAAAGAACAAGGACGTTTCCAAAGGGCATTAATCTAATACTGATTATAACTCGCAATACAGGGTTTCAGATTGACTTTAGGAGTCCTCATCAGGTTTTAAATACTTGCACACTTCCACGCTTGTATAATTTTCTCTGACCCTTCATTATATCATGTATAAATTGAGCATTGAGCTATTGGACTGTATTTTTCTCTGACACTTTTCAGTTCTTAAACTTCTAGGGCCTTATTTACCTTGGAGAACAAATGTGAAATCTTATAGTTTCTTAAGAACTTCCCAGCAGTCCTGAGCACTTATCACTCTATGTGCCTTCACTGTCCTTGTAGATGTTATTCTTGTTTTTATTACAGATTCTTTGACTTTGGTACCCACTGGTATTGAATATATATGAACTCACTTCTTGGAGTAAAGATAAGCATTTTGGTTTTAGTTGTAAGATTTTATGCAAAAATATTCTGATTTTGGCAATGCATTTTAATGAAGATTTTAGAGAATTTCTAGTGTTTTTATGCTTATGCTCTGTTTTACTTGGGAGGAAGTCAGCTTTTGTTGAACAATCACAGCAAAAAAAAATATCTTTTTCTTCCAATAACTTAAAAAAAAATTTCAAATCTACAGAAAAGTTGCAAGAGTGGTCAGTGAACACCCAACCTACCTTTTGCCCAGATTCATTTGAGAATCAGTTGCAGACCGATTTCTCCTCTAAATACTTCAGCAATCTTGTCTCGTAAGGACAAGGAGATTCTTCTACACAACCACAATGCCATTATCACAGGCCAAATTCAAATCTCTCCAAATGTGGTAAAGACATCTTAAATCATCGGTTTTCTTAAATTACCGCCTGTGAGCTAAAATCAACGTGGCGATTGTCATATTTCTTGAGTCCATATCAAAGAAATGATTTTAATAACTATATGATATACAACTATATAATTTTAATAACTGCATATTGTATGACAGATATATGTTATGTACAGCACATGGCATATGTTGTATATATAGGGTGTGTGCATATGAAATTAACCCTAAGAGAGACATTTGGAACAGTGTTGGTTAACAGTCTTTCAGGCTACGCATCTATAGTTTCAAGGGAGGATTTCTTTCTTTTTTTTTTTTTTTTTAATTTTTTTTTTTTAATGTTTATTTATTTTTGAGACAGAGGGAGACAGAGCATGAATGGGGGAGGGTCAGAGAGAGGGAGACACAGAATCTGAAACAGGCTCCAGGCTCTGAGCTGGCAGCACAGACCCTGACGCGGGGCTCGAACTCACGGACCGCGAGATCATGACCTGAGCCGAAGTCGGACGCTCAACCGACTGAGCCACCCAGGCGCCCCCAAGGGAGGATTTCTGATTAACAGAGGCCCAGTGCTGGGATGCCTGGCTGGCTCAGTCGGTAGAGCATGCAACTCTTGATCTCAGGGTTATGGGTTTGAGCCCCACGTTGGGTGTGGAGATTACTTAAAAATAAAATCTTTAAAAAAATAATAAGCGAGGCCCAATGCTGTTTGTTGTCAGAACTTATGCTTGTAGTAAACACTAACAGAACTTGAAAAACAACCCATAGGTCTGAAATGTTCACTTGTTCCGCTCTGCCAGGCCCATCTCTCGTCTCTTATGTTTCTCTTTACCTGTGTTCTCAAGTGTGAGGATAAACCCGCAGTGAGAAACATGAAATCCGCCACTAGATATTCTCATGAAACATTAACTAAAAATACATGGAGACGGGCGATAAACACAGGGTGTGTTCAAAAGAGTGCATTTTGAAACTAGAGAAGGGGAAAAAATGACAAGGCACAAGATTGGTAATGGAAAAATGGAGAGGCAAAGGTTATTTATCACCTCACCATTCAATTGCTTGATCTTTGGACAGACTTAAGTGTTTCCTAGGGATGCCAAGAGTAACTTATTTTAAAAGCCCCCGTACCATAGGCTTCCTTAGCTGTGTTATTCGACTTGAAGCCCACAGCAGGTAGTGCCTCGAAAAGCACCTCTGGGAGGAGAGTCAGTGTCGGGCCCTGCAAAACAAAATGGGCAGGCAGTGCTATCCTGGGTTCGTGTTGTCTTTGATCCTGAGGGTTTGAAAAGAGTCTGACCAGCAAAGCACAGCTTTGCCTCGCCAGCCTACTTGGTGCACTGCCGCAGAGTTCACGTCCTTTTCCACTTCCGACCTTTGCCTGGGCCCTGCGTCTCCCCGGTTTGGGGCCCGCCTGTGCTGAGGTCACAGAGGCCTCCTGATCACATAGCCCACGCTTAGCGAGGGCTGGTCCTTCCTGTGGCTGAGTGCTGCCCTTGGCCGACCCTGGCCCTTTACCTCGATCAATCCTCACAGCACTCCCGTGAACTGGATACCGCTGTTACCTGCAGTCTCCAGAGACGTTCAAGGACCAGCTAAAGGTCGCAGCACTGGGCAGTACTAGAGCTGGGATTCTGGCCCAGGCCGAGGCTGCCCCCTCAGCCGCCGTGCTGCCTGCCCTCCTCAGGAGGAGGGCTTCTGTGAGGAGAGCTGGTCGACGTTAGTGTGAGGCCCAGAGGCAGGACTTATGTGTTATGTTCACACCTGAAGGTATAAGAATGTTTTCTTTCTGATGGAAGTAACACAGGTCTTCTTTTACTGGTGGAAAATGAGTTGAAAACACTGGAAAATATAAACGTACTTATGGGACTGCTCCGTGCCTTCACCCTGGTGGATTCCATCGTCCCGCTGCTGGTGATGAGGCAGGCTAGGGAGACAGACAGGGCAATGTAACAGTCCTGCATTGGGTAAGAGGTGTGCTTGGGCTCAGGGGTGCCCTGCTTCAGAGCGGGGCACTGTTCCTCCCCTCCCTATGCTGAAACCATCCATCTGCGGCTCAGGACCGAGACCCTTCCGTTGCTCTTAGGCTGCCCACTAGCCCCTTCGTCTGCTCTGCTCGTTTCTGATAGAAATCCAGGGAGATTTCACTGTGGAGCCATCAGTTGGAATCTGACACTGTGTCGGACTCTGCTGGAGACAGAGAAGAAGCTCCAGTCCTTGTGCTTGATGAGCCTACCCTTTAGCCTATGAGAGGAGGCAGGTAAGGAAATGATGGAGGAGGCTAAGGTTGTATACAACGAAGGACCGTATTAGTATCCTATGGCTTCTGTAACAAATTACTGCAAACTTAGTGGCTTAAAACAACACAATTAAAAAAAAACACCCCCCCCAAAAGCCCCCACAGGTTGTTTTCTTACAGGTCTGGAGAAGTATAAAGTGGGTAGGCAGGCAGGGCTGCCATTCCTTCTGGAAACTCTAGGGGAGGATCTGTTTCTTTGCCTTTCCAGCTTCTAGAGGTTGCCCGCTCATGGTGCCTTCTTCCATCTTCAAAGCCGGCAGTGTAGCGTCTTCCAGCCTCTCTCTCTCTCTCTCTTTTCTGTCTGACTGCCACTGTCATCTATCTCCTTCTCTGATTCTGACCCTCCTGCCTCTCTTTTATAAAGACCCTGTTGTTACATCGAACCCACCCAGATAATCCAGGACAGCCTTGCCGTTTCAAGAGGCTTAATATACGCATGTCTGCAAAGTCTCTTTTGCCACGTATTATTTATTTGGTAGGGTTAGCATAATAACATGGCGTTAATCATGGGTCAGTAAGGAGAACTGGAGGGTGCCCGAAAGCATGGGCCCATGTGGAATGGGGGGGCAAGGCATTTTAGGAAAAGTAATGAAGAGGTGATATAGGTGTAGAGCAGTGGTGGGGAGGGGAGCAGAGGAGCCATCAGCAATGGACCTGTCCATCCAAGGTAGAAACCACAGGTTAGGACGCTTTGGGAGAGCTTAGCCAGACTGGGTTCCCGAGTGAGGTGGGACCTGAGTGCCACGTGCAGAAGAGTATAGATTTGAACATCACTTTGTTCATACTTTGTGCACAACTTGAACATGAGTCATCAAGAATCGAAATCAGAAGCAGGCTTGAAAAAAAAAATGATCAGGAAAAACTAATGGACGGGAGGAAGGGAATGGGTTGGGGAAATCCTTGTAAAGAATACTTGCGGAATATAGTAGAAAGTCTGAGAAAAATCACTGTGTGTTGCCTGAGAGACTGGAAACAGCTGGCTTGGGAGAGTAGGCTCCTTCAGCGTCCCCAAATGAAATGTCCAAAGGCAAGGGACGTGAGGGAAACTGACCTAACCAGGGCTCTGTTGGGTCAGTCAGTGTGTACTACCTCGTATGCTGGAATTTCATCTTTGATAAGAGACCATAACTTCCCTAGACTCTGTTGTTAAGGCATCTGGGACACATGAACCCAGTCTTGAACCCATTACACTTTTATCGTGGGCTGCGGAAACTTCGGTAAAGGTTAATCAGGGCTGTATTTATCCTTATGTGGTACTTTTACATCTAAAGCTTTATCACCACCGATATTCGTTACTTATTGATCCTTTTTTATTTTTCTTATGCTATATGGCTGGCTCAGTTCCAAGAAAGGACAGCTCTGTAGTGGGGATCAGACAACAGCCAGTATTTCGGCAAAATCAGAGCAGGCCAAGGCAGTCCTTTCGCAGTGGAAGAGGCATTTTCCTCTTAGATGCAAATGTAGGGTATTTTGGAAATGTTGGGATTAAAACTAACGCATATTTGAGTTTGTTTTTTTTTTAACTACTCCAGTCACGATAAAGGATATGTTTTGAAACTGATGTCTCTCAGGCTTTTTGTGGAGGGAAATACCAGGCACAGAGACGTTTTCCCGAATTTTGTTGCTGAATCAGGCTGCTTATAACCCAAGAGGCAGTCCTACTGGCAACTTTCGAGCTCATCGGAGGCGACTGTAACTGAAGGCAGCTGGTTGGGCCTGGCTTGTCCAGAACTGCCGTGTATTCTCTACCCTCCCCAACCTTCCCCTTGGTGTGTTTGGATTCCACTGGCTTGTGCCTGGCTTCCATCAGAAGACTGAGTGTCTGATGAGAATCCCCAGATGTGGCCTTCTGAGCCAGCCCAGAGACAACAGCGACTCCCCTGTCAGTTCTTGCTGTGCTTTTCTCCTTTCACTGCCGTTCGGGGCATTGTTCGCCATTGGAAAGCTACTTCCACCTGCACCCCCATCTTTTCTCTAACCTTTTCTGTGCCTTCTCCTCTGGTTTCTGTGCTAGCGTGTTTTAATCAGAGGATCACTGTGGCTGCTGTACCTTGGGATTTCTTTCTGTGCTATCATGTTCGGAGACGGTTGTAGTTATTGCTTCTGAAAACAGCAGGGATAATGTGAACTAACACCCTAGTGGAAGGTCTAAATGATAGATTGCACTGTTTGGGCTTTAAATTTGTGTTTTCATTAAAAATAATACTACGTACAAACTTTTAAAAGCCAACTCGTTCCAAAAGGCCTATAATGAAAATATTCAGTAATCCTTACCCCCTCTCTGCCACCCTCAAGTCTTCCAGCTGGTTCTCCTGATATTTACCTCCAAACTTTTATTATTTTATTATTTTTATGTATGTATGTACTTAAGTAAACTCTACCCCCAACGTGGGGCTCAAACTCAAGACCTCAAGATCAAGAGTCATGTGCTCTACCAACTGAGCCACCCGGGTGCCCCTACCCCCATGTTTTTAAATAATATTCTTATATTGCTCTGTTAGGGATTTCCAGACTTCCCTTTACGTTGGAGGAATATTTAACACCCTTAGGCAGCCCCTGTGCCCACTGTATTTTTCTTCTGGAGATATGATGTGGTCTTGTGTCTGTCAAGATCATCTCAAGTAAGCAGTAAGGCAGGTTTCCTGTTCTCAGGTGGGTCATTTGACTTTTCTCAGTGGTTCATAGCGGAACATTTCTTGAAAACCAAACACGCCAATAACTACACAAACTACGTTAAAACACTCTTCCTGGGCTGAAGAACCCAATACAGGAAGTAAGAGTGGATCGAACAACCAGAATACACCTCTAAGAAGCGGGGGTGGGGGGCGTTAGGGGGGTCATCGCTGTGCTCTTCCTACATGGTTCAGGTTGTCTTGAACTGCAGTGAAAATTGAGGCTGTGGTGGATAGCGCAATCTTATCTGCCTTTTCCTAGAAAATACATAAGGGGCTGGGCATTTATAAGCAGCTCAGCTTTGAGAACTGGAACCTAATGCCCTCTCTCACCTCACTCCAGTAATACTTAATCTAGCCATAATTAGCCAACCAGAGAAGATAGGAAAGAGATGTCAAGGTCTAGAGCACTTCAGAACTGAGCACTCCATCCAACAAGGGGAGTAATCAAGTTTTTTCTCCACCCCTTCCCCTCGGTGACTCTTGGAGTGCACTTGGGACGCAGGGTTCAGATGGCTCGGAAAGTTCTGGGGCGCTGATAAGATCATACAAGTTCTGGGAAAATTTTTACCTCAGGAAATTCTAGTTGTCCAGGTTTTCTATAGAGCACTACATGGCATTTAATGTGTGGGGGGAAAAACTGAAAGGTTTTATGAGAGGGAAACCTGAGCAGTTTCATGAGAACACGTTAACTTGCCCGACTGTAGTCTGTTCTAACAGCTTAACAAAACAATAGATGAAACAAAACCACGAGATCGTAGCAAACAGAACGGAAAAAACAGAGCAATGACTAACAAGAACAGTCTTTTCATAAAAATCATGTTTTGGAATTTCTATGAAGTAATCATAAAGATAAATCTGAAATTATTTGGTCTGAGTTCATTCATTTATTCATTCATTCATGCATGCATTCATTTAGTATATACCATGCGCCAGTCCCATATACGCAAGGGGCCGGGAATGCAATGTAAGGAGAGATAGCACTGCCCCAGCCCTCAAGGCTGTATAGTCTCACAGGCAAAGCACTCTACAGACATGAACAAGGGAAGTGCAGGGGTGGGGAGGGCAGAGATGGGGGTCCTCACTAGGCTATGGTGCCTGAGAATATAAACTCCTGTAGGAGTTCATGTTGGATAGTTGACCTAAGGTCTCAAGGTTGAGGATGGTTTCATTTAGGAAAAGAGGGTAGGGGAATGGGAGATGTTCTGGGCAGAGGAAACAGCATGTGCAGAGTTCTCATGGCAGGAGGGAAGAAGATGCACTGGAGGAAATGGAGGAAGGCCACCATGACCAGAGCTCAGGGTGTGAGGGGAAGGTCATGGGACATGGGGCTGGAGGGCGAGGCTGCACTGATATCATGCAGTCAAGGATTTCAAGCAGGAGAAATACCACAACTGCTTTGCCTGTAGTGTGCAGGGTGGACTGGGGTCACGTGAATGTGGAGCTCTGGCTATAGCCTGGGTTGAGGGGCTGTGGTTTGGGTGATGGTTGGAGCCATGGATGGATGCAGGAAGTCTGGAAGGGGTTAAATTGATAGGACTTGACAAATGAGAGATGAGGCATGAGGAAGAGGGAGAGATCCAGGGTGGTGCTCAAGTTTATGGCACAGAGAATGTGCTAGAATGGATAACGTTACCTTTTTTTTTTTTAAAGGAATCCTAAGGTTTTCTAGAAAAAAGTCTTTTTGGTGTACTTCTCCGTAAGGATGGACAGATTTGCTTATGGAGGATCTTTAGGGAATGAAATGGGCGGTAGGGGAGGGATGCAAATACCAAAGTGAGTGGCCCTAGAAGTCCAGAACTTGAAGTGTGAACATTGCTTGGAATTGACATCTTGAGTAAGGACAGGTGGAAGGTCATAAAGACGGTCCTGACACATTTTGTACAAGTAATTTGAATGAAAGATTAGAACAGAGACGAAAAGGAAGCCTACTGTGAGGAGTGTGTAAAGCATGGCTGTATTTGAATAAGAAAATTGGAAGGAATTATCAGGTTTTATTGTCTAGGGAACATCCTTACCCAACCAACGATCGTTACTTTAAAAGTAAAGCTTGAAATTTGGGAAATTACATTTGTATAAATGGCAAAACCGGACTTGTTTTGTTTTCTAAGGTGATTGATATGCCCGAACACAACCCTGGCAATTTGGGAGGAACAATGAGACTGGGAATCAGAAGAACTGTTTTCAAAACTGAAAATTCAATATTAAGTAAGTGTCTACGATCGTTTGTTCTCTCAGAGGTCGGGGCGGGTGGTTCGCGTGGCTCTGTGCAGACACAGCCGCAGTCAGAGTCCTCTGGAGCCCACACCGCCCCTTCCACCTCTCCAGCTTCCCTTCCAGTAGCTCCAGGTGCTGTGACTCTTTATCCCACCTGTCCCATTTGCCTTTGCTGCTCCTCCTGCTTTCCCCCTAGTCTCCCCGGAAGGCTTGGTAGAAAGCCTGTGAAGGCCCCTTCTTATTTGACCGCCACGACACCGGGCCCAGCGGGCTGCTCTGTGATTTACCGATGCTCCTGGAGATGACCTTGCACGGGGAGAGCCCTGATTCACCCACTTCTTTCCAAGCCACAGTTTTCTCCACTACAATGAAACCAGCTCCCTGTTTACTTCTTTGATGTCTGACTGGTGTCAGCTACTAATTTACAAACTTCTTAAGGAGTAGAGCAATTAAGTCTGAGAAGTATATTTCTCTGTTCCCCCAGCAGCTTTAGGTCGGGGAGAGGAAAATATGATGTGGCTTGCCATCTGATATTTGCTCATCTTTCACTCCCGATAAGGTTACTCTAATTTCTGTGGAACTTATTTTCATAGATTAACACATTATATGAGACTAACATAAAGCAAGAAAAACCCCAGAGCCCTGAATTCAGTTTAATAAAGACATCTTGAGTGCCTACTCTGTGCCATATGCACTGTGCTAGATTCTGCAGATACAGTAGTGCCCAGGACAAATATCAGCCCTGTCCTCCCCCAGGGCCTCAAAACAAGTGAAAAGAGTGTCATGAAAGGGAACATGAAAGGTGCTGAAAGGGCCGGAAGCAGGGGAAGGGAACCCAGGTATCTTGGGTGTCCAGCATCATTCCCATGAAGTTATAAGCATATCTTAGAAAAATGACTTCTTAACGAAGAATAAGACCAGAAATAGGAGTTCCTCCTTTATGGATGATAAACAGCTTCTTTTAATTTTTTTAAGTTTATTTTTTTTATAAAAAAATTTTTTTTCAACGTTTTTTATTTAGTTTTGGGACAGAGAGAGACATAGCATGAACGGGGGAGGGGCAGAGAGAGAGGGAGACACAGAATCGGAAACAGGCTTCAGGCTCCGAGCCATCAGCCCAGAGCCTGACACGGGGCTCGAACTCACGGACCGCGAGATCGTGACCTGGCTGAAGTCGGACGCTTAACCGACTGCGCCACCCAGGCGCCCCTAAGTTTATTTTTTTATTTGGGGGGGAAGGGGCACGGAGAGAGGGAGAGAGAGACTCCTAATCTGCACCGACACAGGACTTGATCCCATGAACCCGTGAGATCATGATCTGAGCCGAAATTAGGAGTCCCGCACTTAACCGACTGAGCCACCCAGGTGCCCCAGTGATAAACAGCTTCTAAGGAATATAAAGCTTCCTAGTAAGTATGAAATTTAAAAAAGAAAAGTTTCAAGGCACATTTCTTTACTCTCTCTGGATAAGAAACCATTGTTCTCTAAGTGACTTTTTTCTTTAAGAATATAAGAATTTTTTCTCTCTGTGGATATTAGTAGTGATTCTTCAGCTTTCAAATGTTTTCAAATACTTTGAAACTTTGTTCAAATAATTGCCTAAGAGACAAACAATGGTTAGTGAGAAAGTTAATGTTTTAGAATTGTATCTGTTTTATGTAAAAGATTCACTGCTAATTGTACTAAGCTTCTAAAAGAGAGCATTGTCTTCAAAATATTTTAAATTTTGATCTGTCTTGATAGAAATAAGACTGATTTAGGATTTGTTTTTCTTTACAGTAGGCATAAAAGTAATGTCGATGATTTTTATGAATCTTGAATACAACAAAGCTTTACAAAAGTAATGGGCTGACTAGAGAACAAAAATCCTTGCTTTTAATTAATATCTTTTGCCTACTTTGAAAAAAAATTGTAATAGCTTTATTGAGATATAATTTACATACCATACAATTCAACTACTAAAAGTATGTAGTTCACTGTTTTTTATTATATTCACAGAGTTGTACAACTACCACGACAGTCAATTTCTGAACATCTTTGTCACTTCAAAAAGAATCCCTGTTTCCTTTTAGCTATGGACCGGCCCCCCTCAGTCCTAAGCAACCATTAATCTACTGTCTCTACAGATTTGCCTGTTAGGAACACTTCATATAAGTGGAACCATATGACATATGACATTTTGTGTTTGGCTTATTTCATTTAGCATAATGTTTTAAGGTATATGTACATTGTAGCACGTATCAGCACTTCATTCCTTTTTAGGGCTGAACACTATTTCATTGTATGGTTAGACTACATTTTGTTGATATGTTCATCAGTTGATGGACATTTGGGTTGTTTCCGTGCCTGCCTTAACTTTTTTTTAAAAGTCTATTTTATTTATTTTGGAAGAGGGAGAGAGAGAGTGCAAGAGCAGGGGAGGGGCACAGAGAGAAAGGGAGAGAGAATCCCAGGGAGGCTTCTCGCTGTCAGCGCAGAGCTGGACGCAGGGCTCAAACTCATCAACCATGAGATCATGGCCTGAGCCGAAATCAAGAGTCCAACGCTTAACTGACTGAGCCACCCAGGCGCCCCAGGCCTGCCCTTAAATTTAAACTGTGCTTCATAGTTTGCAAATGTCATATGAGTGTGTGAACCTGTGAGCCTCAGGATGCATAAGGTTTTGCCCTTGCACTTGTGTCGTGTTGGAGATGAGAGATACGAATACGACCACTGGCCATGGCTGTATTGAGTGTCATAAAAATATAAAAACAAATAGCACCATAGTATCTTGTGGATTTCTTCCCCCTAATTGGCATATTTCTTTTGCAGCATTTTTTCTCTAGTCAGCCCATTACTTTTGTAAGGCTCCCCCCACAGCCCCCTCATCAGCATATTTCTGCAAAATGGAACAAAATACATTTGCTTACATTGCTTCTGAAAATAATTTATAGTTTTGATGGAAAGCATTTGATGCTATTCATTCATTATTTAAATTTGATTTATGGGCCTGTGATTGCAGTGCTCTGGGTCGAATGGAAAAACAGAAAAGTAAAGGTTTATTTTTGTTGTTGTTGTTTTGTTTTGTTTTGTTTTGTTTTGTTTTTTAGTAAAAGAGAATACTTTGGAATAGGACCAGAGCCTAAAGATATTGGTGGACACAAAGGCTGGATTACTAAAGTGATTCTGATTTTTATATTCATCAGGAACAAATTCCTTTTTTTTCTTAGAGTCCTTAGTTCCCTAAGGTTCATGAAAACTAGGAATTTGATTTTTCTTTTTTCTTTTTTTTTAACCACTTTATTGAGGCATGATTGACATACAAACAGCCATACATATTTCATGTATGCAGCGAGATGAGTTGAATTTGAGTTTTTGGAAGTGGAGACTATAGGTATAAATTGATTTGGACCAAAGTACTACTAATCATCATTTGCTCTATTTGTAAGAATTGTGTTCCCAGAGGTTCACTCCTGTCCTGCGTTCTGTATGTGTGTGTTGTCCTTGTCTACAAAGGCTTTTGCTTATTAAAGGACTAATGACAGTGTGGGGGGAAATTATCAAAGCTGGTTCAAAGGTCTTCACAAACAAGATATTTTTCTAGACTGCATTTCTCTAACACTTCACCTAAGTATTAATTGCATATTCATGATCTTTTCTTTTCTTTAAATGTTTATTTATCTTGAGAGAGAGAGAGCACGTGCAAGCAGGGGAGGAACAGAGGGAGAGGGAGAGAGAGAGTCCTAAGCAGGCTCTATGCTGTCAGCACTGAGCCCGATGTGGAGATCGAACCCATGAACCGTGAGATGATGATCTGAGCTGAAATCAAGAGTCAGATGCTTAACTGACTGAGCCACCCAGGTGCCCCTACTGATTCATTTCTTATTTCTAAACACTTCAGGATGTTTCCAGCATTTTGTTAGAAAAAATGGTAATGTGTACATCTTGACACAGTGTTTATGTTCTTTTGATTGTTTCCTTAGAATAGATTTCCAGGACTCGGACTATTAGGTCAAAGAGTGTGAACACATTTATGACTGATAATTCTGCCAGATTGTTTGATGGAAGAGGTGAACCAGTTCATAATGATGTGAACTACACTGTACTGTTCTTGCTTTCTCTAATCGCTTTGCTAGTGTTTTTATCATTTGTCTTTTTGCTTTATTAGCAGAACAAAAAGGACCCTTTATTATTGTACTTTATGTTGCATTTCTTTTCATTACTACATTTCTTTTCATTTTCTTTCCATTACTACATTACTGCATTTCTTTCCACTACAAAGTGGAAAGTTCCCCCACCCCAAAATGTTGGTTTATTTGTGTATATGCTGTCCGTGTTCCCATCAACACTTAAACATGGGAAGGGAGAGATCTACGAGCCCAAAGTCTATTACCTAAATGGTCTAAACCAGAGGTTAATAAACTTTTTCTGTTAAAGCCCAGAGAGTAAATATTTTCAGCTTTGGGGTCACACGATCTTTGATGTAACTGCTCAACTCTGCCATTGTAGTGTAAAAGCAGCCAGAGGCACATATGTAAAGGAACAAGTGTGGCTGTGTGCCAGCATACCTTTATTTATGGGGGCTGAAATGTGAATTTCATGTAATTTTAATGCGTCATGAAATATTCTTTCGATTTTTTTCTTCCACGCATTTGAAAATGTAAAAACCATTCTTCATTCGAGGGTTGAACATAGTCAGGGGATTCCTGGTTTGCCTCGGAGTTGCCATGGCTTGCCAAATCCTAGTCTATACCAAGAAGCACAGGCCGAACGTGGTGTAAGGCCCAGGCAGTAAGGCTGTTACCCTCCTGGAAAGTACTCAGGGTATCTCCCCACTTGTCTGCTTGCCTGCCTAAATATACCACGTAGTGACAGGATAAGGCTCATGGTCAGTGGGTGGTCAGAACAGGCCTGGACCACTCTTCTCACATAGTTTCTAGTCTTCTACTGGAATGGGTGGCCCTGACCTCACAGCCCACCACTATAATCACTCTCCAAAATGCAACTCCTAAAGCATGCATTTTAGGGTGCCCGGGTGGCTCAGTCACTTGAGCGTTGGACTCTTGATTTGGGCTCAGATCATGATCTCACAGTTTGTGAGATTGAGCCCTGCGTCCGGCTCTGCGCTGACAGCTCGAAGCCTGCTTGGGATTCTCTCTCTCCCTCTTTCTCTGCTCCTCACTCACTCACTCTCTCTCTCTCTCTCTCTCTAAATAAATAAGTAAACTTAAAAAAATGTTTAAAAAAACATGCATCTTACCACTGGTGAATTCATTAAACAGCTCTACTTACCCTTCAGATCTGTAGATTTCATTGCATGTAAATTACATACCCTCAATTTTTCTTTTTTTTAAATTTTTTTAACGTTTATTTATTATTGAGAGACAGAGAGACACAGAGTGTGAGCAGGGGAGGGGTAGAGAGAGGGGGAGACACGGAATCCGAAGTGGGCTCCAGGCTTCAAGCTGTCAGCACAGAGCCCGACGCGGGGCTCGAACTCACAAACCACGACCCGAGCCGAAGTCGGACGCTTAGCCAACTGAGCCACCCAGGCGCCTCACACCCTCAATTTTTCAAAACCACATTTTGTCTCAATACATAGATGGCAGGACTTGTCTCACAGTGACATGCTTACTTGGTTGATTAACTCATTAGATGACACCTGAAAAGCAGGGCGAGATGGTGCAGAGCAGGTTAAGTATTAAGTGGAGTGCTTTGAAGAGTGAGAAATCAAAAATGAGGCATGACTGGAGATGGAGTGGGTCAGGCTCAGGTGAGAGAGGAACCAGGGAAAGCACCAGGGAACTTTTTTATGAGAGGGTTTTAAGACTCCAAAAATAAACTTTATCGTTTTGCTTGTGGCTCTCAACTGAGTGTGAGAGATGGGGACGTAGTAAAATACAAAGCAATTCAGACAAGGTTCAGAGCTCATTAAGGGGACGGCTGACAACTTGTTTGATGGTTATAGTTTCCAAAATATTACCGTCCCCAGGCTTCATTTTTTTAGCCAGGTCCCAGATATGTTGCTGAGGCATCCAGGAAAGGGAGCATGTCTTTGTGCTAAGTGTGTTCTTCAAACCAAACTGCCACCTACCAGAAAGAACGTGCTTTTCGGACCGTGCAGGTAGCATGTTTTAATACTGCACAATCTGGGGGGCGTCCGGGTGGCTCAATCCGTTGAGCATCCAACTCTTGGTTTCAGCTCAGGTCAGGCTCTCACAGTTCGTGGGATGGAGCCCCGCATCGGGCTCCGAGCTGACAAGGAGCCTGCTTGGGATTCTATCACCCCACCCCACCCCTCACTCTCTGTCCCCCTCCCCCACTCTCTCTCAAAATAAATAAATAAACTTTAAAAACTACTGCACAATCTGGTGTGTGTATGCACTGGTGGGGATGCTAGAGTAGACTCAGTTTAAAGCAATCCCGTATTTGATGTGCAATTTGAGAAACTCTGTTCTCCAAACCAACACCCAAATGGTCAGGGAGCCCTTGGTTTTAGAAACAGGAATGCTGTAGGGGTGGAAGGGTGCAGAGCAGACCTGAGCACTTGAGGTGGGGTGGGGGGTGCGGGCAGAGGAGGGAAAGGGCCACCCCATGAGCACAGTGCTGGTCGTTGGGGTCGTTAAAAGCAAGTGGATGATGGGGTGCCTGGGTGGCTCAGTCGTTTAAGCGTCCGACTTCTGCTTAGGTCATGATCTCACAGTTCGTGGGTTCGAGCCCCACATCGGGCTGTGTGCTGACAGCTCAGAGCCTGGAGCCTGCTCAGATTGTGTCTCCCTCTCTCTCCGCCCCTCCCCCACTCACGCTCTGTCTCTCTTTCTCTCTCTCTCTCTCTCAAAAATAAATAAACATTAAAAACGTTTTTTAAAAAGCCAGTGGCTGCCATTTTGCCCTGTAGGGGTGTCCAGTGCAGTGGAGAATGTGGCACATTTTGAGAGGAATTAGAAGCCCTCTGCAGTGCAGTCTATCCAGCTGGAGACCAGGTCCTGGTGATTTCCCATCACAATTCTGAGAAGATGACCCTCATCGTCAGGGCAGATGACAAGGGATGGTGAGACTTGACACAGCTGTGTCAAGCTCCTGAGCATGATGTTGGCAGCAAGTGGAAATTGAGTGCTTTAGGAACAGACTCACTTCCTTTTGGGGATCTTCTTTGCATTTCGTCAGGATGAGGAGGAGGGCTTGACTAAAATGCTTGGCCCTGCTTCACTCTGAGGGAAAAAAAGGTTTTGTTCGGAGAGAACAGGCAACAGGCCAACCAGGAAGTGTTGAGTGAGTGCCCGCATTAAGGATCTGGGCTAAATACGTGGCCTTGAAGATACAGAGTGGTCAATCTCCAATTTGAAAGCACTGAAAGGCAAGGGGATAAGGTGGAACAAATTTTCACCGGCTAGACAAATTGCTTTTGCTTTCTTATCTCTTATCAAGGCATTGATAGAGAAAAACAGCTTCTAGTTCCTGGTGTGGTTAGATTGTTAGGAGGTTTAGGAAAATAATCACGCCATACAAAAAGCTTTGGCTCGGTTAATGAGGTGATTTACAAAACAATCTAAAAGAAGTCACCCGGGATTTAGGGACGTTGCAAGTCCATGGCACGGTAATTTGTCGTGCTGAGACCAATGGGAGCATGCCAGCTGGTGAGCCTCGCTGCCTCCCTGCTGGTGGTCCACGCTGCCGGGTAGCTCTCTCCCCTGCTCCTTCCTGCCTTTTGCTGGGGAAACCATTCACTAGCGTGTTTGTGGATATGGGGACTCACAGGTCTGGGACACAACAACAGAAGGCATTTATGTGACCCTTACTGGACTGGCTCTGTGCCCAGCACTTCACCCATGGGAACCAGTGGAGAGGCTAACAGCCCCGCTGCAGGAGCCACACTGCCCCATCGGAGGCCCCCCCAGCCCCAGCTCTCAGTACCTGGCTGTGTAGGTGCTTACACTACAGTTTCTGCATCTGCAAAACGGACATCAGAATGCCTCCTGCCTCAGGGGGTTCTTCTGAGGGTTAAATCAGTTATGCATGTGGGTCCTTCAGTGCCCGGCACAGAAAAGGCGCTATTTCAGTGTGGCTGTTAGGATCGTTAACGTGAAGGGGGTATTGTCAATATAAGACCTGCATGTCTCTCAAAGTTCTGGATATGACCTAATATATATTTTTTAATGTTTATTTATTTTGAGAGGAGGGGACAGAAAGAGAGAGAGAGACAGAGAGACAGAGAGACAGTGTGATTGGGGGAAGGGCAGAGAGAGACACACACACAGAATCCGAAGCAGGCTGCAGGCTCTGAGCTGTCAGCTGAGAGTCAGAGGCTTAACCGACTGAGCCACCCAGGCACCCCTGGGTATGACCCAGTATTAAGAATGGGGGGCCCCACTACTGGTATAGCCACTGTGGGAAACAGTATGGACATTCCTCAAAAAAAATTAAAAATAGAAATACTATATGATCTAGTAATTCCACTACTGGGAATTTACCCAAGGAAAATGAAAACACTAATTCAAAAAAATATATATACACCCCTATGTTTCTTGCAGCATTATTTACAATAGCCAAGATATGGAAGCAACCTAAGTGTCCATCAACGGATGAATGCCAAAAGAAGCTGTGGTACATTTACACAGTGGAATATTACTCAGCCGTAAAAAGGATGAGATCTTGTCGTTTGCAGCAATATGGATGGACCTAGAGGGCATTATGCTAAGTGAGATAAGTCAGACTGAAAAAGACAAATACCATATGATTTCACTCACAATGTGGAATCTAAAAAAACCCAAAACAAATGAATAAACAAATGAAAAGCAGAATCCAGACCTATAAATACAGAGAACAAACTGATGGTTGCCAGAGAGGATGGGGTGAGGGGTTGGGGAAAATGGGTGAAGGGGAGTGGGAGATACTGGCTTCCAGTTATGGAGTAAGTAAGTTATGGGAATAAAAAGTATAGGGCATATATATATAGTCAATGGTGAGTGAGTCAATGTGGTGAGCACAGCATAACATAGAGATACTGAATCATTATGTTGTACACCTGAAACGAATATAACTCGTATTTCAACTATACTCCAATTAAAAAAAATTTTTAATGAATATACAAAAAAAAAAAAAAAAAGAATGGGGTCCCGCGATGGCAGTGGGAGGGGAGAAGCAGTGAGCCTAGGGTGAGGACGAGCAGACCTCCCCGTCGTTCTAGTCTCTCTGCTTCCCACCTGCTAATATGGACTAGCAGAAGCATAAAGAAAAATCTAAGAAAAGAGATGTTAAAAATAGGATAAGAATACTAAGTCGGGTGGAGGGGAAGAGATTGGAGCAAGGAAAAAACTGTAGAGTTAAAGGCAAGGAATCACATTTCAAAAATAGAAAATTAGCATTTTTATAGTAGCAAATTGAGGTAAAAGATCATGAAAAACAAAACTAGGGAAAGAGGAGGAGTTTAGATACTTAAAAGAAATGAGATGTTTTATAAAAACTAAGGAAGCGGTGTAGTAAAATCTAAAAGTAATAAGTAAAGAAGGACAAAGATAGTAGCTGGCCCTAACTGCACACTTTCTAAGCATCAGTAATTAGGACGTCATGCGCATGATTTCAGTTATTTGTTTCAACACCCCTAGGACCCAGGCGAATTTTGCACGAGAGAGAAAGGCATCTTAGCCAGGTTATTTGTTAGAAAGTCACTCAGCTGATTTCTGAGCCTGAGCTCTTGACCACCTCACTATACCAAATGGCTGGACCTTAATTAAAGGGGGAATAGAAACACCCAAACAGCTTGCGGAGCTGAAAGCTGCCTTGTGCTGAGAGACCCAGGACAGGATTCCACAGCTTTCCGGAGTGTCTTGTGAAAGGAGAGCAGGGAGAGCAGGAAATGTAGACCCCACTCTGGCTTCTGAAAGCCAGTCTGAAACCACACGCTTGGCTTGAGGAGGGACACACACACTGAATCAACATAGGGCTGAGCAGCTGGGCCAGTAGAACTGGGCTGGGAATGTAAATGAGTCAAACAGCCAGGTATAAGAGATGCCACAGCTTAAGCTCAACAATCAGTGGCAGCTAAATCAGGCCTTAGAGTCAGAGAGGCAGTAGGGAGTGGTGGGGACTGGGGCAAATTGACAAGGACTTGATCCATCAAAGGAGTAACTGCTAAAACTGATAGTCACATGAAGGACTGTGCATTCACTGTTGCCAGTCGTCTAAATTTTCAACAGAATCTGGAAATCTGGAGTTTCATGAGAAATCTCATGGTTTCTAAATGTTGGCAACGTATTTAAAGTTTTAAAACACCGTGTGTCCGCCAACACTATGCAAGCCAAACACACCACATATCCACACCCTGAACAACCTCTTCGTTGGACAAATACCAGCAAACACTTGCACGTATACAGAGAGTTCTAGCTCCTGGTAGTGCCTAATTAGCACAGGGCATGGTTCTGGGCAGTCTTCGAAGTGACTTGAATTAAGACACTCATGCAGCAGTTAAAAGCTATTTGTGCAAAGGCAAGGCAGTACTGTCAAGAGGAAAGAGGTAACAAAACCCATCAGGTAGCGATTTTACCTTTTGTCCATGCCATGGGTGATTTCCTCTAGCCCCCTGGAAATAGGAGCTGTGGAGCCCAGGTGAAAGGGAAGGATCAGAAGGTACAGAATGCGGGTCAACAGCATATGGGTGATGGCTTTTAGGAGTGAAAGTGGGGGAAGAAGGGAGGGTACAGCTCTGGGCAGGTGTCTCCAGTTGAGGATAAACAGCTAGTAAACGGGGCCAGCAGAAGGCACAGAGGAACAGAGGTCACAGATGGGGAAAGGGGGAGTTACTGTGGTCCCAACTGAAGACAGATCTGCTGGGTTTTTGAGAGCAGTTCAGTAAGATAGGTTGCAAACAATGCGGATGGGAGGTTTGGATAAAGGGGAAGTTAGGGGAAGAGGAAATGGTGGGGGCAAGAATGGGGCTGTATAAATTTCAGTTTTAAAAATTTTAATTGTGGGGGTACCTGGGTGGCTCAGTCAGTTAAGCGTCCGAGTCTTGATTTTGGCTCAGGTCACGGTCTCGAGGTTCCTGGGATCGAGCCCCAAGTTGGGCTCTGCTCTGACAATGTGGAACCTGCTTGGGATTCTCTCCCTCTGTCTCCTTCCCCTGCTTGTGATCCTTCTGTCCCTCTTGCTCTGTCTCAAAATAAATAAACTTAAAAAATACTTTAATTGTGGTAAAATACGTGTAACATAAAATTTACCATCTTAACATTTTTACGTGTGCAGTTCAATAGTATTAAGGATATTTACATTACTGTGCATCCAATCTCCAGAACTTTTTTATCTTGCAAAACTGAAACTCTGTACCCATTTAACAACTTCCTATTCCCCCTGCCTGCAGCCCTTAGCAACCACGGTTCTACTTTCTGTCTCCATGAATTTGACTACTCTAGGGACCTCGTATAAGTGGAATCATCCAGAATTTGTCTTTCTGTGGCTGGCTTATTTCACTTGGTGTAATAGCCTCAAGGTTTATCCATGTTGTAGCATGGTCAGAAATTCCTTCCTGTTTAAGGCTGAATGATATTGCATTGTATGTATGGACCGTTTTTGTGTATCCATTTTTCTGGCCATAGACATTTGGTTTCCTTCACCTTTTGGCTTTATATAGCTTTTTGGAAGGGGGAAATTTTGGCTCTGAAAAGGAGCGAAAAATAACTCAGGTTCAGTTGCTAGGATTACTAACACGAGAGCGGGAGTGGGCAGGATCATGCATCGATTAAGAATATATTTTGGGGGCACCTGGACGGCTCAGTTGGTTAAGCCACTGACTTTAGCTCAGGTCATGATCTCGTGGTTTGTGAGTTTGAGCCCCACGTCGGGCTCTGTGCTGACAGATTGGAGCCTGGAGCCTGCTTCGAGTTCTGTGTCTCCCTCTCTCTCTGCCCCTCCCCTGCTCACACTCTGTCTCTGTCTCTGTCTCTCTCTCAAAAATAAATAAACATTTTAAAAAATTAAAAAAAAAGAATATATTATGTATCGGGGCGCCTGGGTGGCTCAGTCACTTAAGCGTCGGACTGTTGGTTTTGGCTCAGGTCATGATCTCAATGTTTGTGAGTTTGAGGGCAGAGACTGCTTGGGATTTTCTCTCTCCCTGTCTCACTGTCTCTCCCCTGCTCGTGCACCCTCTCTCTCTCAAGAAAGAAGGAAAGAAAGAGAGAAAAAATAATAGCTTGTACTTATTATTGGTGTCTTGCTGCCTATGTTGGGAGCATTTTATGGGTTTTAAGACTTTTATCAGTTGCTTTTCTCTAAAGCTTTGCTGGCACTTGGTTCCTTAAAAAAATTTTTTTTAATGTTTATTTTTGAGAGAGAGACAGAGCATGAGTGGGGGATGGGCAGAGTGAGAGGGGGTACCCAGAATCAGGCTCCAGGCTCTGAACTGTCAGCACAGAGCCTGACATGGGGCTCAGACTCAAGAGCCACAAGATCATGACCTGAGCCGAAGTTGGACGCTCAACAGACTGAGCCACCCAGGCGCCTAACTTCTTAAGTGAACCTTAACCTTATGTGCACTTAATCTCTGTTGCATTTGATTTTTTTAATGTGTATGTTATTTTTGAGAGAGCGAGAGCGAGCATGAGCTGGGGAGGGGCAGAGAGGAGACAGAGGATCCAAAGCAGGCTCTGCACTGACAGCACAGAGCCCAATGTGGGGCCCGAACACATGAATCACAAGACCATGACCTCAGGTCAAGTCAGATGCTTAACCGACTGAGCCACCCAGGTGCTCCTGTGTTGCATTTGATTTTGTCTCCAGAAAGACTAGAATTGACAGGAAGGCTGTTGTTTTGTGGAGGGTTTCCCCTGTGGCCAAGATCATGCCATGGTGTGTGTGCACTTGATAAATCCATCTGGAGAACCGCTCTTCATAACATGGTGTCTCTACCCCTCAGTCTTTTCACTCCACACCTAGATACCCTCCACATTCAGCAGCAGCTGGCATCTTGCCTTGTCATTGACTGTCCTCCTACAGCACTTTCAGTGACAGTGTGGATCAGTGGTTCCTAGCCCAGAACGCACAGGGAGGAGGCACTTTGTAAAAACCCATATGCCCAGGCACTCTCCTGAGAGTAACCAAATCAGAATCCCTGGGGCGGGGCCCCAGAATGAGCATTCTTGGTTTGATTTTGTTTTTAAGGTGTTTTCTTTCTTTCTTTCTTTCTTTCTTTCTTTCTTTCTTTCTTTCAAGATTTTATGTTAAGTAATCTCTACACCCAATGTGGGGCTGGAACTCACAACCCAGAGATCAAGAGTCCTATGCTCCACTGACTGAGTCAGCCTGTGCCCTGTAAGGTTTCAAATAGAATTGGACTGCTAAGATCCTGAGCTGATACTCAACATATAGTTTTAAAGGAAATTTTAATTTTTTTCATGGATATGGCAAAGGATTAGTTTTGTTAATTCGTTCTTGACAGATTTGTAAGCCACTGGGAAAGAATTTGAATGCAAAAAACAGTATTTCCAAAGTTCTGAAACCATATTTCATCATATCGCCTGTATATATATTTCTCCCCTATATATATATATATATATATATATATATATATATGAGAGAGAGAAAGAATGCTTCATTCATTAAACAAATATTTATTGGTTACCTGCTTATGTGCTAGACACTGGTTATAAGAATTGAAGGGACAAGTCCCCATCATGTCCATCATCTTCCTGCTTGGATTTCCTAGTCTAGAGATAACAATAGCAATCACATGATTTACTTACAACAGCCCTATGAAATAGGACTATTGTAATTCCCATTTTACAGATGAGGAAGCTGGGGCAGAGAGGTGAAATAATTTGCCCAAGCCACACATGCATTAAATGGCGTAGAGGACTGGTGCAGTCTCTGTTGCAACTATTCCACGCTGCCATTCTAGAGGGAGAGCAAGCCTAGACAATACATAAATGAAGGGGTGTGGCTTTCCCAATAAAACTTTATTTATAAAAGCATATATATAAATATATATAATGCCTTATGTCGTAATGTGGAGATTTTTGCCATTTTCCTCACCATCTGTCAATATTGGCAGGCTCTGTTATTGGACTTCTAGGTCATCTGTTGTAATGGAGAAAGCAGAGAGGAAATTTTGGCCCACAGGAGGAAAAGATCGATCACAAAGTCAGAGGTCATAAGGGAATCAGGATCCTTTCAAAGTTAGGTCCAGAGCATTCAAATGGTTTCTCTTGTAACTTCACAATGATACATACGCTTCTTCTTCTTTTTTTTCCCCCCAACTGGGCATTATTGTGCTATTAGTTTCCATTTTTCGTTTCATTTTTATGAACCGATAGTTTGAGTACAAAGGCTCTGTCGTGAACGAGCCCCCTCTCGGTGGCATGTTGGAGCTCTCTCAAAGTAGCACCCTGTGCGCACCTATTTCCGATTTTTCTAAAACACATGTGGTAAATATTCACTATCGTTAACATCATCACCAGGGAGCTGCATCTATAGGGACAAAATCGCAAATAGAAGTTCAGTCGTGATAAATGATCATATATCAGTCATGCGAGAATACAACTGATGTGCGCTTTATCTGAGTCAAAAATCTCAAAGGAGGCACGAGGCATTTGGTCTGTCTTGGTGGGAACACCCTGCCCGCAGCCTCGTGACGTCTTGGAGAGTCTGGTGACCCCCTGCCTGTTGAACTGAGCACTGCCGGCCATTCTGTTGTAGTTGGACGATGTGCTCCAGCACCATTGGCGGGTCTTCTCTGTGTGCCGGGGGTCTGCGTCATGATGGCTGGCGCTGAGGGGGTGGCTCTTGGCCTCTCCCGCTGCTCCAGTGTTAAAACCCGCTTGGTGCCAGTGCCGTCCTGCTTCTGCACATGATCCACGGGGGCCCGTTCTTGAGAGGGGTCTGGTGACGGATGCCACTGCTATCCACCTGACACTGCCGTCACTGGGCATCCCCCCGGTCACTGTGACCATTGCCAGATTGGTCATGCCCCACATGCTGCCCTGGGCTGC